>NC_080167.1:40167263-40525867 GCF_950295315.1 Erinaceus europaeus | reverse complement strand
CTCTTCTGATCTTGTTTTTCAACTTTTGCCTGAGAGTGAGATAATTCCATATTCATCCTTCTGTTTCTGACTTATTTCATTTAACATGAATCGACTAAAAATGGTGAAGTCACCATTTTATATATATATATATATTTATTTTCCCTTTAGTTGCCCTTTTTTTTAATTGTTGTTCTTATGTCATGGTTGTTGGATAGGACAGAGAGAAATGGAGAGAGAAGGGGAAGACAGAGAGGGGGAGAGAAAGATAGACACCTGCAGACCTGCATCACCGCCTGTGAAGCAACTTCCATGCAGGTGGGGAGCCAGAGGCTTGAACCGGGATCTTTATGCCAGTCCCTGTGCTTTGCACCATGTGCACTTAACCTGCTGTGTCACCGCCCGACTCCCAAAGTCAACACTTTTTATAGCTGAATAGTATTCCCTTGTGTATATATACCACACATCTATTGTTGGACACCTGGGTTGCTTCCAGGTTTTGGCTACTACAAATTGTGCTGCTATGAACATATGTGTGTGTACACAGATATTTGTGGATAGGTGTGTTGGGTTCCTTATGTTATATCCCCAGGAGAGGAATTGCAGGATCATAGGGTAGGTCCATTTCTAGCCTTCTGAGAGGTCTCCAAATTGTTCTCCACAAAGGTTGGACCAATTTACATTCCCACCAGCAGTACAGGAGGGTTACTTTGACCCCACAGCCTCTCCAGCATTTACTGCTGTTACCTTTTCTGATGTGTGATATTCTCATAGGAATGAAGTGGTATCTCATTGTTGTCTTTATTTGCATTTCTCTGACAATCAGAGACTTGGAGCGTTTTTTCATGTGTTTCTCGGCCTTTTGGATCTCTTCTGTGGTGAATATTCTGTCCATGTCCTCTCTCCATTTTTGGATGGAGTTATTTGTTGTCTTGTTGAGTTTGGCAAGCTCTTTATATATTTTTGTTATTAGCCTCTTGTCTGATGTATGGCATGTAAAGATCTTCTCCCATTCTGTGAGGGGTCTCTTGGTTTGGGTAGTGGTTTCTTTTGCTGTGCAGAAGCTATTTAATTTGATGTAGTCCCATAGGTTTGTACTTACCTTAGTCTTTGTAATTAGATTTGTTTCATTGAAGATGTCTTTAAAATTTATGTGGAAAACAGTTCTGCCAATATTTTCCTCTAAGTATTTAATAGTTTGTGGTCTAACATCCAAGTCCTTGATCCACTTGGAATTTACTTTTGTATTTGGTTAAATACAGGGGTTCAGTTTCATTCTTCTGCATGTTTCAACCAATTTTGTCTATCATCATTTGTTGAAGAGACTCTGCTTTCCCCATTTAATAGTCTGGGCTCCTTTGTCAAAGATTAGATGTCCATAGGTGTGGGGCCTCATTTCTGGGCTCTCAATTCTATTCCACTGGTCAGTGTGTCTATTCATATTCCAGTACCAAGCAGTTTTGATGACAATGGCCCTATAATACAATTTGAGATCTGGGAGTGTGATGCCTCCAGTTCTGTTCTTTTTTCTCAAGATTGTTTTGGCAATTCTAGTTCTTTTCTGGTTCCAGATAAACATTTGTAGCATTTGTTCTAGTCTCCTAAAAAATGTGCTTGGGATCTTGATGGGGATAGCATTAAATTTGTAGATGGCTCTGGGTAATATATTCATTTTGATGATGTTAGTTCTTCCAACCCATGAACATGGAATAGCTTTCCACTTCTTTGTGTCTTTTTCAATTTCCTTGAGTAGTGACTTATAATTTTCAGTATACAAGTCTTTCACTTCTTTGGCTAGGTTTACTCCTAGATATTTTATTTTTTTAGTTGCTATAGTAAAAGGAATAGATTTCTGGATTTCAATTTCTTCTAACTTAGTGTTTGCATAGAGGAATGCCACTGACTTTTGAATGTTAATTTTGTAGCCTGACACCTTACTGTATTGCCTGATGATTTCCAAAAGCTTCTTGCTGGATTCCTTAGGTTTTTCCATGTATACTATCATGTCATCTGCAAATAAGGAGAGTTTGACTTCTTCTCTTCCAGTCTGTATCCCTTTAATTCCTTGCTCCTGCCTGATTGCTACGGCAAGAACTTCCAACACTATGTTGAATAGAAATGGTGATAGTGGGCAGCTCTGTCTAGTACCTGATCTGAGTGGAAATGCTTCCAGTTTTTCACCATTGAGTATGATGCTGGCTGTAGGTTTGCTCTATATAGACTCCACTATCTTCAGGAATTTTCCATCTATTCCCATTTTTTGTAGTGTTTTGATCATAAAGGGATGTTGTATTTTGTCAAAGGCTTTCTCTGCATCTATTGATATGACCATGTGGTTTTTGGGCTTGTTTTTGTTGATGTGGTGGATCACGTTGATTGATTTACGTAGATTAAACCAACCTTGCATCCCTGGATAAACCCCACTTGGTCATGATGAACAATCTTTTTGATATACTGCTGTATCTGGTGGCTAGAATTTTGTTCAATAGTTGAGCATCTATGTTTATCAGAGATATTGGTCTGCAGTTTTCTTTTTTGGTTATGTCCCTGTCTGCTTTTGGTATCAAAGTGATGTTGGCTTCAAAGAAGCTGTAAGGGAGTATTCCTGTGTCTTCAGTCTTCTGGAAGACTTTTAAAAGTAGAAGTATTAACTCTTCCTTGAAGGTTTTGAAGTATTGATTTGTAAAACCATCTGGCCCAGGACTTTTATTCTTGGGAAGGTTTTGGTAACTGTTTCAATTTCATTAGCAGTAATTGGCCTGTTCATATTATCTAGTTCCTCTTTATATTTAATTTTGGAAGTTTGTAGGTATGTAGGAAATTTTCCATTTCTTCCAGGTTCTCTAGCTTGGTGGCAGATAGTTGTTCATAGAAGCTTCGCATGATATGTTGAATTTCTTGGTGTCTGTTTTGTTATCTCCTTTTTCATTTATGATCCTGTTTATATGGTTCTTCTCCCTTTTTTGTTTTCTGAGTTTGGCTAAAGGTTTGTCAATTTTTTTCCCTCTTTTGAAGAACCAACATTTACTTTTGTTGATCTTTTCCATGATTTTCTTATGGATTTCTGCCCTAACTTTAGTGATTTCTGTCCTTGGTTTAGGGTTCCTTTGTTCTTCTTCTTCTAGGTCTTTAAGGTGTGCAATCAGGCTGTTTATTTGTGCTTTTCCTGTTTCCTAATGTGTGCTTGTATGGCAATGAACTTCTCTCTCAGTACTCCCTTAGCTGTGTCCCAAATATTTGGTAGCTTGTGTCTTCATTTTCACTGAACTCTCTAAATATTTTGATTTCTTCCTTTATTTCCTCTTTGACCCAGTAGTTGTTAAGGAGTACACTGTTGAGCTTCCACATTTTGTGACTGTTACTCATCTTTTGTTGATTGTTAAGTGTTAGTTTAATTCAATTGTGATCTGAGAAGATGCTTGGGAGGATTTCAGTGCTCTTGAGTTTGCAGATGCTGTCTTTGTGGCCTAACATATGGTCTATGCTTGAGATTGACACACGTGGACTTGAGTAAAATGTGTATTTCAGTTTCTTTGGATGAATGACTCTGAAAATGTCCAATAGTTCTAGTTTATCTGTCTCGTAATTTAGCTCCCTCATGCCTTTATTGTTTTTCTGCCTGGATGATCTGTTAAATTGAGAGAGTGGGGTGTTGAAGTCCCCTACTATGACTGTGTTGCTGTTACTATATTGCTGTAGCTCTTTCGGTAGATGTTTGATGTATTTAGATGGCTTCTCATCGGGTGCCTACATGTTAATAATTGTTAAGTCCTCTTGATTGACTGATGCACTGAGCATTAACTAGTGTCCATCCCTATCTTTTTCATTTTTATTGATTTTAAAGTCTATTGTGTCAGATATGAGAATAGCTGTTCCTGCCCTTTTTTGTGAGCTGTTGTCTTGTATGATAGTTTTCCAACCTTTCCCTTTGAGTCTGTGTTTGTCTTGTTGAGTTAGGTGGGTTTTTTGTAGACAGCATATTGTTGCGTTGTTTTTCTTCCTACTCTGTGCCTTTTAATAGGCGAATTCAGGCCATTGACATTTATTGATATCAAAGATTGAAGATATTTTATTGCCATTCTTATTTTATTTTATTTTTATTTATTTATTCCCTTTTGTTGCCCTTGTTTTATTGTTGTAGTTATTATTGTTGTTGTCGTCGTTGTTGGATAGGACAGAGAGAAATGGAGAGAGGAGGGGAAGACAGAGAGGAGGAGAGAAAGATAGACACCTGCAGACCTGCTTCACTGCCTGTGAAGAGACTCCCCTGCAGGTGGGGAGCCGGGGTTCGAACCGGGATCCTTATGCCGGTCCTTGTGCTTTGCGCCACCTGCGCTTAACCCGCTGTGCTACAGCCTGACTCCCCCATTCTTTTTTTAAATATTTATTTATTTTACTTCTTGAAATAATTAGTGTTTTCTTCCATAGTCTCATTTGTTGTTTCTGCATTTCTGATGACAGTTCTTTCAAACTTTTTGCTCACTCCTGTGATTATTTCCATAACTAGTGTTTGGATGTTGACCCGATTATTTTGTGCTTCACCCTTTGGGGGGCTTTTAGCTGGACTCTTGTCCTGGTTCATTTCTCCAATATTTCTTCTTGTGGTTTAACCACTTTATATAGTATGTTATGAGGTCCATCTCACAGTACTTTTCAAATTACTATCACTCTTGCCTGTATTGCCTTGTGTCTAAGTAAGGTTTTTTAAGGGTTCACATTTATGGAAATTGAAAGTTGTTTCAATATAACTTTAATCCCACGGAGGCAGTGGCTTAAAAGCCTCTTTTGTTCTTTTTCTTCCCTGTAGGATATGGGAGCCTGAAGGCTTTTAAACTATAAGTAGGATTCTTAGCTTAATCACTGACTCCTGACCAAGAGATAAAACAGGGTGGGGCAGATCTAATCCAGTAGTTATGCAAAGAGTCTCTCACAGTTCCACCATTAGGTCACCGAGGTATAGATCTTGTATTCAGTTTTCTCATTAGTTCTCTGTTCCAGGGCCTCCTTCCTGCTGCTTCAGATTCTGAGGGCTGTAGCAATGGAGACTCACAGTTGCATTTCGTGAGTCTTAGGGGAGTCCTCTCCTCCCTTCAGCCTTCTTTTTGGTGGTGAAAGAGAGGAGGTGGTGTCTCCACTGCTAAACTGCTGGACCGTTACCAGTCACTTAATCTCTCCCTAAGCTCCTCTCTGTCCAGGAGCCACAGGTGTTTGCACTCACTGGTAATTTGGTGGGTTCCTGAAGTCGTTCCAGTCCTGTCTTGTTGGTGACACGGGTGGTTTCCTTTAGTATTCCTATTTGACCCGGGAGAGGAGAAGAGAGAAACACAGCAGATGCTGCTCCATAGCCCCGCCTCTGGAAACTAATTAATTGATTTTCATAGTTTAATTATTTAACTATCTTGTTTGATCTGTTTTATATTTGAAACTTTTAAACAATATTCCTTTCTTGCTTGTCGTCTAGAACCCCATAAAGTCTATTTTTTCCTTGAGCTATTTAACTATCTCATTCTTCTGAATCTAAATTTTCCTTGACAGTTCCCTAGGGTTCTATCTTTGTTATGGGCAACTAGCCACTGTCATTTTTTAGACATTGCTGGTGGGGACTTGATAGTGGTTCTGAACCTCAGCACAGTTTGACAACATGTACCACAATTCCAAATATATATTCATTTGTGCCTTCTCTCTGTATATGTTTATGTATATTTGCCACATAGATTTGCCCACATAAACATAAAGAACATCTTTTCTTCTCCTTCTCCTTCTCCTTCTCCTTCTCCTTCTCCTTCTCCTTCTCCTTCTCCTTCTCCTTCTCCTTCTCCTTCTCCTTCTCCTTCTTCTCTGCAAGTCAGGAAATCTGGGATTACCACATGGCCTTCTTGGCTTGCAAATAGCACTTTGTCATTGTGCCCTCACATTGTGAAAAGAGACATAATATACTTTCTGGTGCCTCTTTTCACTAGGACACAAATTTCACCAATATGACTCTATCCTCATGATATTACTAAGTAAACTCAATCTCTCACAAAGGCTCCATCTCCTCTGTTATCACATAGAGTGTTAAGCCTTTACAATAGGAGTGGGTGGTGGTGGTTGGGAGGACATAAACATTCATTTGTTAACACTGTGTTTTACAGTGTTTATAAGAATGAAGTAGTTTGTAGAAAAGATTTTTAAAAAAATATTTATTTTATTTATTTATTCCCTTTTGTTGCCCTTGTTGTTTTATTGTTGTAGTTACTATTGTTGTTGTCGTTGTTGGATAGGACAGAGAGAAATGGAGAGAGGAGGGGAAGACAGAGAGGAGAGAAAGATAGACACCTGCAGACCTGCTTTACCGCCTGTGACGCGACACCCCTGCAGGTGGGGAGCCGGGGTTTGAACCGGGATCCTTATGCCGGTCCTTGTGCTTTGCGCCACCTGCGTTTAACCCGCTGCGCTACAGCCCGACTCCCCTGTAGAAAAGATTTAATACTGTGCCTCTACTATAAAAAGTACTGTAGTTATTTATCCTATTTATTAGTTTAGCATTATTTAGAGTTGGATGGTCTGGGAGGTGGCGCAGTGGATAAAGCATTGGACTCTCATTTAGAGTTGGCATAAATTTTGCATATAAAATGTTGGAGGAAAGTTAGTAATGATTTGGTGATTTTACTCCTTATAAATAGAGAATGTGTGAGAACATTAAAAATAAGAGTGGATTTCAGGCTTGCTGATGACAGACAGATGCTTTCTTATCAAGAAGCAGAGAAGGCCATCAAACATACAGAATTGGTACAAAAGAAACAAAAGTAATCTAACAAAAAGGTGGGCTGAAGAACTAAACTGAGAGTTTTCTAAAGAAGAGATACACATGGCCTACAAACACATGAAGAAATGATCCACTTCACTTATCATTAGAGAAATGCAAATAAAAACTACACTAAGCTACCATCTCACACCTGAGACACTGGCTTACATTCACAGACCAGGAAATCGCAGGTGTTGGAAAGGTTGTGGAGAAAAGGGGACACTGCTACATAGTTGATGGGAATGCAAACTGGTATTGCCCCTTTGGAAGACTGTATGAATATTTCTTTACCAAATAAAAATGTAATTACCTTATGATCCAGTAATACCAGTTTTAGGAATTTATGCAGTGGACATTCCAACAGTAATTTGAAGGGAAATATGTGCCGCTATGTTCATATCTTCATTATTCACAATAGCTAAAGAATGGAAGCAGTTGAAATGCCCATCTTTGAATGACTGGCTAAAAACGTTATGGGGTATATTCCATGGAATACTACTCTGCAATCAAAAAAGGTGATATTGTGTTCTTTGCGACAAAATGGATGGAACTGGAGGTGATTATGCCTAGCGAAATAAGTGAAGAGGAGAAAGATAACTACCAGATGGTTTCACTCATATGTGGAGTCTAGAGATCTGATTTCCATGAACTTGCCAACACACACACACACACACACACACACACACACAAACAAAACAGATGCAAGTAAACTGTTAAGGCTTGAGAACTATTGTGGTCATCTTTGGGAGGTGGGAAGGTGGAGATTCAGAACTTTGATGGTGGGTATAGTGTGAAACTACATTGTAATCTTATATAAATAACTATTAACAAATAAATATTAAAAAGAAAAACAGAGGAGTTAGATTTGAATGTTAGGCTTATAAATGATAGTTCAGCTGTGTGAAGAGTAGAAGAGAGCCTCTAACAGTCTTTATATGAATGAGACCTTTAAAATCCAATTCTTAAAGTATTTTTATTCAAATCTTTGTTTTTTCTTGCTTCATTGATTTTTTTTTTCTGTGAGTCTAAGAAACCTGAAGTACAACTTTATCTACAAATAATACCACAGTTACTTTATTGGATTTTGAAATTCTGTTTATTATTTTGCCACCAAGGTTATCACTGAGACTGGGTTCCTGCATTACTATTACACCATTCCTGATAACTACTTTTCTCTCTTTCTCTGTCTTTCTTTCTTTCTCTCTCTCTTCTAGAGGTAGAGAGGAATAGAAAAAGGACAGAAAAAGAAAGATACCTGCTGCACTGCTCCACTTGAAAAATTCTGTTAATACATTTTGATTGTTACACATACACATATTTTTTATTTTTTAATTGGAGTATAATCTATTTCTGCTCTTATGCTTTTGGATTTACACTTTTTCCTCTCTAAATTAATGAATCAAGGGTTTATTTTTTGTTAGCCTTTCTAGAATCATTAAGAATTTATAATTAATTCCCTTTTGGCAATAATTGTCTCCACATTTACTTTATAGAGTCTTCTTTGGTGGAACCCACAGGCGGAGAGGAAGCACAGGATTAATAAGATGGCGGGCGGGTGAGTGACTGAGAATTTGGGCTGGAACTTGGAAAAAAAGTGTAGTGGTTTCTTTTAGTAATAGGGATAAAATTTGAAACATAATTCTGGACATTATGTTGTCTTAGTGAAATCCCTAAAGGCAATATAATGATTTTGAGTTTGTCTTTTTGTAAATCTTATCTATATAGCATAACAGTCATGCAGTTTGTACTATGACTATTTATCAGAATTCACAAAGTGAAAAAAAAATTTTTTTAAGGTTTGCTTATCAGATAGAGGAAGAGGGAGATAATCCGAGCCCCACTCTGGCACCCATGATGCTTGGGATCAAACTCAGGACCTCATACTTGCAAGTCCAACACTTTATTCACTGTGCTACTGCTCAAACTACCACAACTGATGAATTTGAGAATTAAAGAACAAACAGCTTATCTCAGTATATTTCCTTTCCCCTTTCCTAACTCTCTCCCTTTTCCCTTTTGTCTTCTCTGGCTCTTCATTGCTTCAAGCCTGGATGCCCCCCCCCCCCCCCCCCCCAGTAGAGATGGAAAGAAAGACACCACTAAAGTATTCTTCAGTGTGATGAGGGCTAGAATCGAACCTGTGTCATGCATGCAGCAAAGCAAGCACACTATCTACATGCTGTCCTTGAGAGTACATCTTTTCTTTGGTGATTCAAGATACATTTTAAAATTGCAGTTTGGAGGGTTTTTTTTCTTTTAATAACAAAACTTTCAAGTTGTAAATTAATATTAACAGAAATAGTTATCAAATTATAAACATTGTGCAGAAGGATATATTTAAACTAAAACTGTTATTTTACATAGCAGTATCAGTACTGCAAAAATGATAAGGGCAAAACCAGGTAGTAAAGCAAAGTCATGAAAGGAACAGAAGCTGAAAGTGTGGAACTATATTAGAAAGAAGTCAAGGGGCAGTCAGGTGGTGATGCTCCTGGTTGAGCACACATAATACTACCATGTGCAAGGTCCCAAATTCAAGCCCTTGGTCCCTAATTGTAGAGAGGAAAGTTTCATGACTGGTAAAGCTGTGTAGCAGTTGTCTCTTATTCTGTTTTCTTTATCTCTCCACTTATTTCTCAAGTTCTGTCTGTATCCAAATAAGTAAGGAAGAAAAACAAATAAAAACTAAAAATAGCCACTTGGAGCAATAGATTTATCCTGCAGGCAGTGAGTCTAGCAATAACACTGGTGCTGACTAACAAAACAAAAAAAACAAACAAAAAAACCCAGTGGTCTTTCATTTATGGTAGGTGTTTATATTCCTCATATAAAAATAACTAAGTATACTAGTCCACTGATGATTTTTTATGAGTGAATATAGTGACATATAGTTTGAGGAGATTAATTGTAATTATAAGTAATATTGTAAAGTAAATGTATCTCTTAGACTCTTAATGCTTTTTTTTTCTTTCTTGTTCTGTGTCCGTTAGCAATCACTGTCCATTGACTTTTTTTCCCCTGTTATGTGATTCTCAAAAGAGCTTCCCTATACTCAACTCTGACAGGTTATCTTTGTTTTTGTTTTTAATTTAAAATTTTTTAAAATTTATTCCCTTTTGTTGCCCTTGTTGTTTTATTGTTGTAGTTATTGTTGTTGTTGTTGTTGATGTTGTTGGATAGGACAGAGAGAAATGGAGAGAGGAGGGAAAGACAGAGAAGGGGAGAGAAAAATATACAGATACTTGCAGACCTGCTTCACTGCTTGTGAAGCGACTTCCCTGCAGGTGGGGAGCTGGGGCTTGAACTGGGTTCCTTGGGCCAGCAGTTGCGCTTTGTGCCATGTGCGCTTAACCCACTGTGCTACGCCCTACTCCCCAGGTTATCTTTGCAAGTTGAATAGACACACTAAATGACAGATTATTTAATATTTGACTGGGGCTTTTAAAAATCCAAACAGAATTTCCTTGTGGCAAATTTTCAAACAGTGACATCTGTTGGGAAAAATATTTATAGAGATGAAAATTTTTTGACTCTGCTCTTTAAATCATAACATGCTGCCAGGTAGGATGGAAGTAACACTGTTAAAATTAGTGATCTATTGTGTGCTAGTGGTTGGGCATCTGTCCTAGATCCTTTTTCCTACAATCTCATTTCATCCTCCCAGTGAGATTGTAGATTGACCTTCTTACTCACATTTTGCAAAAGAGGAACTGAGAGAGGTAGAGATTAAGTGACCTTTCTACAGAGGTTATGGTGGTTAACAGTTAAAATTCAGACCCACACTAAAGGTTTTAGTTTTACCACTAGATCTGTATTTCATAGTCATTTTCTTCTTTTTATTTTTTTTTCTATACTTTGTTTTGGTGTAGTACACTATGGTATGCTCAAGAGTTCTTTTTTAAAAATTTTTTTTATATTTATTTATTCCCTTTTGTTGCCCTTGTTGTTTTATTGTTGTTTTTGATGTCCTTGTTGGATAGGACAGAGAGAAATGGAGAGAGGAGGGGAAGACAGAGAGGGGGAGAGAAAGACAGACACCTGCAGACCTACTTCACCACTTGTGAAGTGACTCCCCTGCAGGTGGGGAGCCTGGGTCTTGGACCGGGATCCTCATGCCTGTACTTGTGCTTTGTGCCACGTGCACTTAACCTGCTGTGCTACCGCCTGACTCCCTCAAGAGTTCTTTTACATGCTTCTGTAGCAGTGGTTCTCTGCCTTGTGAACTACTACATTTAACCATGCTGCTTGTGCTTGGTGTTACTTGAACCAGTTATTAAGTATTTGATAAGTATTATAGAACTGCCTTGTCAGACTGGGAGTATGGACCGACCAGTCAATGCCCATGTTCAGTGGGGAAGCAATTACAGAAGCCAGACCTTCTACCTTCTGCAACCCACAATGACCCTGAGTCCATGCTCCCAGAGGGATAGAGAATGGGAAAGCTATCAGGGGAGGGGGTGGGATATGGAGAATGGGTGGTGGGAATTGTGTGGAATTGTACCCTTCCTACCCTATGGTATTGTTAATCAATACTTTCTTAAATAAAAAAATAAATAAATAAAAAGAACTGCCTTGTTACTGGAGATAGCAGAATACTTTAAAAAAAATATTCCCTTTTGTTGTCCTTGTTGTTTCATTGTTGTAGTTATTATTGATGTCGTTGTGGTTGGATGGGACAGAGAGAAATGGAGAGAGGAGGGGAAGACAGAGACGGGGAGAGAAAGATAGACACCTGCAGACCTGTTTCACCACCTGTGAAGCGACTCCTCTGCAGGTGGGGAGCTGGGGGCTCGAACCGGGATCCTTACCCGGTCCTTGTGCTTTATGCCACCTGTGCTTAACCTGCTGTGCTACCACCAACTCCCAGTAGAGTACTTTAAGTTGTAGATGTATTTAATTAGATTTTTCCCCTTCTCTCTCTCTCTCTCTCTTTTTAAAGCAGATTTGCCAACCCTGAAGTTTGTACCTATTAATAGATTAAGGATACATTCATGAGATTATATTGAATCTATATATTGCTTTATCTTGTAGTACTTTGAGCATGTCTTTCCACTTGCTCCTACCTGTTGGATTTTCTGAGACATCTGACAAGAACCTCATAATACTGTTTTAAATGCAACTTTCTTCTTTTTTCTAAGAACCTTTAATGCTTTTTATTTACACATGACTTTTGATAATTTTACAGTGATATGTCTTGGTTTAAGTCATTTTGATTCAGGACTTGAGTATGCTCTCTGATCCTGAATAACTATCTTCTCATTATTCCCTGGATTTGGAAAAAAAATTAGCAGTTATTTCCTTGAATATGGATATATTCTGTCCTCTTTTCTTACACTTCTCATTCTGGAATTCTTATTACTGTAACACTTAATTTTCTAATGAAGTCAGGTATTTCTTGTGGACTTGTTTCATTTCCCCTACGCATTGTTTCTCCATATTCTTCTCTTTTCTAGAATATGGTCATTTTACCTTCTAATTCTCATGGTCTCCTGCCTGATTGTATCTGTTTCACTTTAGCCTGAATTCCCTTCAAAGTGTCCTTTACACCCTGTTGTTGCTCTGTTTAGAATTATTTTTCATTCAGACCTTCTTTGGTGAAGAACTTCTCGAGTTCCTATATCATGTTTCTGTATGATAAATTTGTAATTTCTGTGATGCTCTCCTAATATATTATCTGAATTTTTCCCCTTATGAGTTTCCAGTTCTGCATCTTCACGGATTCCTTCTTAGATTTAATTTTTGCGGAAAATCCCATGATGTTTTAAAGGTACTTGCCCATTTCTGTTTCTGTATTTCGCTTAGCTTGACTTTTATTGCCAACCAGCAGATGGTGCTGTGGCCATCATGCTGGATTATTTATTTGAGAGGTTTTTGTTGGGGAGTGGAAGGGCAGTGATAGCATAATGAAATAGTTGCTGCATGGTATATAGTCTATTATATCTATTTTCCTCCAAGGGTTTTTCAAGCACAGTCCTCCTCCACATGCTTAGCAGGATAAAAATAAAAGGCTAGATTCCCGGGAGGTGTGGCTACAGAGTAGCAGCAGCTGTGTTTCTCTCCTCTCCTCAGTCAAGTAGGAATATCAAAGGAGACCACCTGGGACCACAACAAGACAGGACTAGAACTACTTTGGGTATCCATCAAATCACTAGAACATCCAGAGACCACAACTCTGCCTATACCTCCAGCTCTACCCAGTTGAGAAACTTCTCTGAAGAACAAGGAATATCAAATATCACCTGAGATTGCAACAAGACAAGACTGGGACTACTTTGGGAACCCACCAAGTCACCAGTGAGTGAAAACACATGTGGCTCATGGACAGAGAGGAGCCTAAGGAGAGATTCCTGGGCCCAAAGCCCATATCTACTCCCTAGCGGCTGGTAGCAGTTTGACAATTTTCCAGTTGAGGAGTCATGTCCAGTCTGTTTTACCAAAATACTGCTGAAAGGAGGAGAGGACTCCCTTAAGACTCAGCAAATACAGCTGTGAGTATCCATCTGCAACTGCCCTAGAGGCTGTAACAGCAGGGGGGGGAAGCCCTGTGCTGACATCGTGGAGCAGAGAAATGACCAGGAAACTCAGGAGAAGACCTACCCTCCAGTATTCTAGTGGTGGGGCTGCATCATGGGAGCATTTCCACATTGTTCTCCTGATGAGATTATGGTGAATAATTGCCTTAGAACCTACAGACTATATATGGGGCTTGTTTAGAAACTCACAGGGCCCAGAAGTGCTGCCTGGCTTGGCTTTGGCTGCCAGCAGAGAAGCTGAATTGAGGCAGGAGCTTTGGATCCTTGGGGTGTGGGAGTCTCTTTGCACTACCACTGTGCTATCTCTCCCACACCCTGCTTTATCTCTTGGTCATACAGGTAAAAAAGCCCTCAGGCTCCCATAGCCTACAGGGAAGAAAAAGAACATAAGAGATTTTAATACCCACTGTGCTTTAACTCAAGGGTTGAGATAACATTGAAATAACTGTTACTTTCCACAACTGTGAACTCTTTAAGTACCTTACTTAGACACAAGTCAACCCAGGCAGAGTGATCAGTGGACTGAAGAATACTGAGAGAAGGGCCTCATAACACACTATAACAATGGTTAAACGAAGGAGAAAGTCCAACTAAAAGCCCCTCAAAGGTAGAAGCACAGAAGAATGCGATCAACATCCAAACACTAATTGAGGAACTAATCACAGGAGTGAGGAAAGAGTTTGAAAGAATTGCCATCAGAAATGTAGAAACAACAAATGAGACTCTGAAAGAAAGCACAATCTCAAGGTAATTAGAGAGCTGAAAGCTGAAATAGCTGGGCTAAGAGCACAACTAGCTGAACAAGCTAATATAATATCAGAACAGGGTAACAAAATAGCTGAGATACAGAAATCAACAGAGGGGAGAGAGAATAGAATAAGTGAGGCAGAAAACAGAATTAGCAAGACTGAAGACAAATTAGAGAAAACTAAGAAAGAAGTAAGAGATCTCAAGAAGAGATTAAGAGATACTGAAAACAACAACAGAGACATGTGAGATGACTTCAAAAGCAATAATATATGCATTATAGGCCTACCAGAGGAAGAAAGAGAAGGATGGGAAGAAAGCATTCTATAGGACATAATAGCTGAGAATTTCCATAGTCTAGACAAGATAAAAGACATAAAGGTTCAGGAAGCCCAGAGGATCCCAAACAGAATTAACTCAGACTTACAGACGCCAAGACACATCATATTTACAGAAGAAAACCCATAAGATTAGTAGCATGTTTTCTCCACACAAACACTACAGGCCAGAAGAGAATGGAAAGATATCTATCGAGTGCTCAATGAGAAAGACTTTCAACCATGAGTACTGTATCCTGCTAGACTGTCATTCAGACTAGACGGAGACATAGAAACCTTCTCAAACAAGCAACAGTTGAAAGAATCAACTATCATCAAGCCTGCCCTGAAAGAAGTTCTGAAAAATCTCCTATAAACAATCAGATGACCATAAATATGCCATATATCAGAATACTCAAAATCTACAGTAGTGGCATTAAAATATCTTCAGTCTATAGTATCTAGAAATGTCAGTGGCCTTAACTCACCTATTAAAATGCACAGAGTAGGAAGATGGATCAGAAAACATAACCCAACTGTATGTTGTCTGCAGGAATCCCACCTAACTCAACAAGACAAACACTTAAGGTGAAAGGATGGAAAACTATCATCCAAGCCAATGGACTACAAACAAGGGGCAGGAGGAGCTATGCTCATATAGCTCATATAGCTATGCTCATATAGACAGGATAGACCTTAACATAAAATAAAAAAAGATAGGGATGGACATTACTTAGTGCTCAGAGGATCAATCAGTCAAGAGGACTTAATGATTATCAACATCTATGCACCCAAGGAGAGGCCATCTAAATATATCAAACATCTACTGAAAGAGCTACAGTAGTATATTAATAGCAACACAGTAATAGTAGGAGACTTAAACCCCCCCACTCTCTCAACTTGAAAGATCATTCAGGCAAAAAATCAACAAAGAAACTAAGGAGCTAAATGAAAGGATAGATAAACTAGAACTATTGGGCATTTTAAGAGTAAAAATGGTGATTTCACCATTTTCAACCCATCTTGGATAGAGCTTGAAGAAATCATGTTAAGTGAAATAAATCAGAAATAGAAGGATGAATATAGGATGATCTCATTCATAGGCAGAAGTTGAAAAATAAGATCAAAAGCAAAACACTAAGCAGAAGTTGGACTGGAGTTGGTGTATTGCACCAAAGTAAAAAACTCCAGGGTGGGTGGGGGGGGGTAGCGTTCAGATCCTGGAACAGGATGGCAGAGGACCTAGTTGGAGTTGTATAGTTGTGTGGAAAATGAAAATGTTATGCATGTACAAACTGTTGTGTTTACTGTTGACTGTAAAACATGAATTCCCCATAAAGAAATGAGAAAAATAAATGGATAAAGTTCCACTTTCTCCATTTATGCATCTGTGTCTGCTTTTATTCAAGCAGCTCTTCTTTGCGGGAGAATTCTCCAGTCATGCTATCTCCAGTTGCCTGCCAATTGCCTTTTACTTTATTTTCTGCCACATAAGTGCATCTTATTTTCTGCTATATAGGTGAATTCTTGGTTCCCTGGGGTCAGGATTTAAGTCTTCTTTACTGAAATCTGCCTCACAGCTTTCCAAAATGGAATTGGCATTTGGTGTGCATTGAGTCTTCAGCCCTGAAATACCTGTCCTCCCCCCTTAGGTGTACTGGCTACACTTGTCTACTTAGCTTTAGAGAATGCTATTTCTTCCAAAATGCCAGTTGTTGTCTTACCAGGTTTGTTGTAGTCTTTTGTTATTTGAGCTAGCTATGTTATTGTGCTAGCTCAGTTTGTTGTGAAGAATACCATAATCCCACCTCTAGACAATCATTAAAATAATTAGTTTCATAATAGGTCACATATCTAATTAAATTGTTTTAAAAGTCATGTATATGTACTTCCTGATAATATAGTAAACTCTTTATTTGATAGAGATTGAAAGGGTCCTGTGGTGCTGCATAACATGCTGTTATAATATGGGGTTTGAGAGTCAGAATATTTAACTGTACAGTATTAAAAAGAATATCTAAAGGATGAATATCAGTTACTCACATGAGAAGACTTTTAGCAGTGGAAATGGAGTAAATGAAGCCCCTTAGAATTAATAGTGTAAAGACAATCTCAGCCATAATGATATAAACTATGGCATTATGAAAGATTGTCAAAGTAAGAATACCTAAAGTAACTTAATTTTCCTATGTTTATTACAAAAATACATATGGATGCTGGGCTAGAGCTCAACAGGTATAGCACATTTGTAAAATCCTGGATTTGATCTTCGGCACTTCCCAGGCCAACTTGGTTAGCACCAAGGAAACTCCAAGAGTAGAGAAGTATTGTGGTGTCTCTTTCCATCTCTTCCTCCTTTCTTTCTCTCTGTCAAAAATTATAGCCTAAAAATTGGGTTGGCCAGGAATGTAGGAGGTATCATGTATACACAAGGGCCTGAGTTCATTTCCATCACTGTACTAAAATAGAAAGTATGTATGTCAACTCCTTTTGGGAAAGACAAAACATCTATTTTGTGACTCACTTCTAGAATTTTTAGTGTAAGGCTTTTTATGATTTTAGATTTTCATGTAACCAGGGCTGGCTGAAGTCTAGAATTTGGTATTGGACGTTTTTGTTTATTTGTTTTTAGAGAGGCAGAGAGTGAAGCAGACCACAGCACCAAAACATTCTTCAGAGTCTTTGGTCCCAGCTCAAACCTGGGTTGTGTACATAGCAAAGCAACATACTATCCAAGTGAGCTATTTCATCAGCCCAGTTGTAGGGTTTTTTTAAAAAATCCTCTTTTTTTAATTTGATATAACAGGTTCCCAAACTTTCTTTGTATGCAATTCTACTGTTTTAATTTCTGTTGACAATTTATAGTATATAGAAATCCTTATCTGCATTATTTAGTGTATGCAAAGTACTGATTTTTTTTTTTTGCTTTTGCTTTTAGGTAATTTAGCCATTTTAATAAAAAATTTCAAACATATAGGAAGTAGAGTGGTATGATTAATATCCATGTTCGACATCAGCTTCAGATTTTTAAGTTTATGGCCAATCTTACAAAATTGTATATTGGGCTGTTGGAAAAGTCATGATGCATGTTTGCATACAAAAATAGAAAAAATGTGTCACAATTTTTCTGACAACCCAATACATACCATTCTTTTACTTCTTAGAATATTTGGAAGCAAATCTCAAATACTGCATTGTTTTATTTATTTCTAAATTATAATATCCATAACCTTAGGTAGATGTTGCAGGAATTGAGATAAGAGAGATTATGAGTTAAGTTCAATGAAAGATATGGTACATTTTTGCATTAAAAATATGTTATGACTTTTCCAACAACTTAATACTTGATGTCTTCTAAGAACTAAATGATACGATGGCAGAAGTATGAATTTAATTCAGTCTTATCCCCTAATGAGCTTGAATTCTAGTATTAAAGAGACAGATAAGTGAAGAAGAAATATGGCTAATTGAAACAGTAAATTCACTTACCTAAAAACAGGAAATTTCCTAAAGGATTGAAAATTCCTAGAACAAGTAGAAGTATAAATGTAAATCACTTACATATTTTGAAGAAAGAACTTAAAGCATGAGATAGGAGATTGAAGTAATAGCATATGAATATTTCTAGCCTTGTGATCTGAAAAAATCTAGTGACTTCTCAGTAGAAGTAGATAAAAGTAGAGGAAAGATAAATCAAGTAAGAGTAAGAATAAGGACTCACATTGAAAAACTTGAATGTATGGTGTCAGTGGGCTGTCCATGGGAATGTTATTGACAGTCAAGTGATCACTATACAGGAGTTCTTTCAAATCTATCAATAATAAATATCTAAGACTCACTACTGTCTGATGTGTCATATAACCAACCATGATAGCAGAACTAAAACCCTTTTAGAATCTAGTGAAAGTAATAGTCTGTTAATGTTTACCCTGTATAATTCTATCATAGGAAATATTGCAATTTAAAATTTTTATTTTGTTTTCTCTCCCTATGATGTATCTACCACTTTGATGGTAGGAGACCTGTCAGTTTTATACATTTTTTAAATGTTGTGTTCTTTAATATAGTCTATTTTTGCTTTCTCTTTTCCTCATTGAGGGCAGTGCATATATATAGTACAAACCGTCTCACAACAGTTTCAAACCTGAGACTTGGAGTCTTTGCTTTATTGTTATGAAACTAGTCTTCTAAAACATTATTTTTATTAACTAAACATCCAGACAGGTTTCTGTGTCAGGCTTAGGTAGGTTTTGGAAATCAGTTAAAAGACTATCACTTTTTTCTCCCCCATGGAATTTAGAGCTAAAGAGGAAGAGATATTAAATCTCTTTGAGGAAGTTAAGGAAAGCTTGCTAAAGGATATATGGTAGCTCTTAAGGATATTTCCAGCTCAAAAAGATCGTGTAATTCACAGTTGCTGTTTTTCCTGCTATTAAGCAGAAAACTGGGTAGCTGTAAAGAAAGACTGATAGCCAGCAGCAAGATATTCTTTGATTTACTGTGACTGCATCCTGGTTGGTTTGAACATTTATTGCAACTGAGTAGTACTAACTTTGGATACTAAATCTAATATTTTTTATCATATATAAATTTATTTTATATCTATGATAATTGCTAAATGAGAACACTGAAAAGAAGGTTCAGTTGTATTGTACACAGGTGAACTGAAGTCAGTGTAAGCTTTTTCGCTATTTGTTTTGATGTTTGATGAGTTATGGGCTCAGGAGGCACCTGCACATGACATTACTAAGGTGCTATTTATATACTTAGATTTATAGTAATAATTTTCTCACTTTTCCCCACTTAGATTCTCATTAGAATATAAGCTCTCTGAGAGCAGGACTTTTGCCTACTCATTGTCCAGTACATGTTCAGTGAATGAATATGTAGGAAGTTACTGTACTTCTTAATAAAGTAGTTTAAATGAAATAGTGGGGATAAGAGCTAGCTTTTATGATAGATCAAAATTTTATGGGTTGATCAAAGTTAAGCTTTTATGGATTGATCAAAATTAAGCAAGATTAATTTCTGTTTTCTTTTTGAAAGGTTTAGTGTAAAGTATGTGAAAACTCTTCATAGTCATTTTTCTTTCCTTTTACAGCTGGTAACACATGTAAGGTCTTAATTAACATGTTTTCTTAGGTTTCTGTTTTCTAATTCATATGAATTTTGTGATAATTAAATCTATTACATTAAGTCATGTAGCCTCAACTTCTTTCAGCTTTTTAGATTTATAGAGGAAATGAAAGTATCTTTTTAACAGTGCAGTGTGAAGTGATTTTTAACTTTAATTTTTTTAAAATTGCTAAGAAAATGTGCACCAAAAGTAAATATATGTGTAAATGAATTTCCATTATTCAGAATTCTAGACTTAGACATCTGTCTAATGAATGCTGTTCTAAATGTTGCTAAATGATTAATAGTAATTAAAAGGTTAAATATAAGCTGAAGAAAGCTTTGAATTTTGAAATGTTTGCAACATCTAGTAATCTGACTGATGCAGACGTTTTTGTCAAAGTTGAAAAAGTTAGAGCTAATTAATTTCTTGGGAGACATATGATGAAATTGTAGGTGTGATAACATATTTGAGTAACATATGGTAGTTATGGGGCACCTTTCTAATGACTGAGCAGCCCGTTAAATATAGATTTTTTTTGTTTTTTTTTTTTTACACTATAATTCTTTGTTACTGTATATTTTTAAACTACTTTAGTTTTCAAGAGGTCATTTCTTGGGATTTTAATGATTTACCTTTAAAATATTAACACAGACATGTAAATCTATCCTAGATTAGCATTCATTTTATAAAATTTAAAAAAAAAATACAGCAGTAACTTTTTACTTTGGCATACACATGCATTCTACTTATATGATTAAATAAACCCCATATATGAGGAATTATACCATAGTACAATTTTTTTAAAACTCATATTATCCTTATTTTTTATTATTATTTTTTTTAATGCACTGCCAGGCCTTGCACATATGTGATACTGTTGAACCACCTCCTGATCCAAATTCTATTCTTAATTTGGACAGGGGGAGGAGAGAGAATGAGCCAGAAAGACTATCTTTTCAGGGGAACTAAACAAGTATTATTAAGTGCCTACCTTTGATACATTGGTAATACATACTTTTAAGAAGGAGATGATACTTTTCTGTCAAAGATTTATTATTGTTCGCATTCTTATTAATTTCCCCCAACCTTTCAGATCTCCTTGATTATGATAACAGATTAAAAAGGGACTATTTTGTTACTAAAATAGTAGTATTTAACACATTGGAAGAACAAATTTTAAATTAAGCATTTTGGAAATAGAGGCGTTTTGAATAATGACCTATGTTTTCAGTCTTTAAAGACTGGGTTTGTACCACTGTTTATATGATGATAATTTGGTATACTAATCTAAAACTTCCTATCCTTAAAAATTACCGATAAAGGAATGGATGTTCAGGATGACAGTCTGTGTTGTGCTGCAGAGCCAGCCACTGGAAGGCGTTCACATTAATTTTTCTTAGGTTAAGCATTCTGTTGATTCAGTTGACGAAAGGAAGAAATAAGTGAAGGCTATGCATTTTAAGTTTTTTTGATATTTAATTATAAGTAGTGTTTGTGTATGGAGTGAAGTAAATGAAAAGTAATATAGTTTTGTCTTAACTTAAGGATAATATGTAAATTGTAGAGTTATAGAGATAATTACAGTATTCCTTTGGGCTCTAGGCACTATTTAGAATGTTACTATATTTTTGAACACTTACTAGAGGGTATATATAACATGGTAGAAACTTCTTGGATTAATATTCTTTGACATCATCTTAATTGTTTTTATTAAAGTGAGAGTAGTCTATGAAAAATGTAAAAATTTTTAATTATTTTTATGAGAGAGAGGGACCAGAACACTGCTTAGCTGACATTTTGTGGTACCAGGGACCTCAGGCATGAAGATCTAACATGCTTCCTGTGTGTACTGTCTCCCATCCCTGAAAAATATCTTAAAGGTTTTATTTTTTATTTAAATTTTTGATGGAGGAAAGAGAAGAAATGAAAGAACCATTTTTGGCATATAATGTACTGGAGATTAAATCCAGTGCCTAGGATATAGAAGCTTTACATGCTGCCCACTAAGCTATCCACTTTACCCCAAAAGGAATTTTCATATGGACATGTGTTCTGTGAGACTTCCTTTTTTTAAACCTGTTGTAAAATTTTCCTTGTCAGTTGACATGTTTTTTATTAACACTGATGAGTCAAATATCCATGGTGGTGGTACTGCTAAAATATTTTTTTCAGGTAGGTTCTGAACTGAAGCTTTAAGTTAAAGGTGAGTTTCCAGATGATTCACTAACCCCTTCTCATTTGTAAAGTCTAGATTGTTAACTAATTGACTGTGAATACTCAGTTTTTATAAAATATTCTATTTATTTACTTGTTCATTTATGAAAAAGGTACAGAGAGATACAAGAGCACTGCTCAGTTCTGGTTTATGGTTGTGCTAGGGATTGAACCTGGGACCTCACAGCCTCAGGCTTAATAGTCTTTTGCATAATCATTATGTTATCTCCTCCTCCCAGATACTAATTTTTTTTTTTTTTAATTTTTTATTTAAGAAAGGATTAGTGAACAAAAGCATAAGGTAGGAGGGGTACAACTCCACACAATTCCCAACACCCAATCCCCATAACCCACCCCCTCCCCTGATAGCTTTCCCATTCTCTAATCCTCTGGGAGCATGGACCCAGGGTCATTGAGGGATGCAGAAGGTAGAAGGTCTGGCTTCTGTAATTGCTTCCCCGCTGAACATGGGCGTTGACTGGTCGGTCCATACCCCCAGCCAGATACTAATTTTTTAAAGATAGCATGATTCTTTGAAATATAGCTTATTAGGATGAAAAATACTTTTGTGACTTATCTAGGGTTATAAATTAAAATAACTTAATTGGTAAGATTGTTATACTGATTAGAATTTTCAGAAACAGTCACCTGAGTGATGATTTATAAAGTAGCTGATATTTTTATTTATTATCAGTGACGACAAAATCAACTATTTATTTATTTATTTATTTACTTACTTATTTATTGCCTCTGGGGTTATCCACTGCTCCTGGAGGCCATTTTCCCCATTTTGTTGCCTTTGTTGCGCTTTTTGTAGTTGTCATTGTTATTGTTGTTATAGCTGTTGTTGTTGAATATTACAGAGAGAAATCCAGAGAGGAGGGGAAGACAGAAAGGAGGAAAGACACCTGCAGACCTGCTTCACTGCCTGTGAAGCGACCCCCCTGCAGGTGGAGAACCATGGGCTCGAACTCCGGTCCTTCTGCTTTGCACCATGTGCGCTTAACTCGCTGTGCTACTGCCCACCTCCTTGGATTTTTAGTTATTAAAGTGTGATTCACATAATTTTAGATAGCTACTAGATAATATTTAATGAACAGTAGAAAGATGAAGATTGTTTTTTATTTTGTGGGAAAACTTGTTTGATTTGCTTTCATAGTTGAGTTTACTCAAAATAACACTTTTTTGCTTTCATAAGTTATTAAAATATTTTCTGTTCGGCTAAGTCTGTCTTTATGTCATAAAGTAAGTAAATGACAGAGATCATAGTTATAAACCAATATTAAAATTCACTGTAAAATACTTGGTCCCAACTCTGAAAGCTATTGGTTAATTCTAGAAATGATTCTGGAATCCTGAGTGAATTATTTGGAAAAAAGTTTACATTTCAGTTGCATGTAAGATTTTACCTTGCCATGCATTGCCAGATGGGCTGAAGTCAGTGTTTTAACCAATCACATCACCTGTTCATTTTCTGAAAATGTTTAGGGAACTTGTGAAGAAAAATGGGGAGGTTGGTTTGACAGCAAGTTTGTTAATACTCTGAGTAGTAGTATGGAATGGTGCATTTTGGGGCGCTTGGTGGACTTTGTCATATAGAAATATTTTTCAGGGGGTTGGGTGGTAGTGCCGTGGGTTAAGCACATGTGGCATAAGGATCTAGGTTCGAGCCTCTGGCTCCCCACCTGCAGAGGGTTTGCTTCACAGTCGGTGATGCAGGTCTGCAAGTGTCTTTCTCTTTCCCTCTCTGTCTTCCACTCCTCTCTCAATTTTTCTGTCCTGTCCAATAACAGTAGCAATAACCAGAATAACAACAGCAACAAAAAACAACAAGGGCAACAAAATAGGAAAAATGGCCTCCAGAAACAGTGGATTTGTAATACAGGCACTGAGCCCCAGCAATAATCCTGGAGGCAAATATATATATGTGTGTGTGTGTGTATACACAAATATATGTATATGTTTTTTTTTTTCCAGGGGATTGGGCATTAGCACAGTGGGTTAAGTTTAGCGCATGGTGCAAAGCACAAGGACTGGTGGAAGGATCCTGGTTCGAACCCCCCCCCCCCCCCAACAGCAGGGGAATTGCTTCACAGGCGGTGAAGCAGGTCTGCAGGTGTTTGTCTTTTTCTCCTCCTCTCTCCATATCTCTCTGTCCTATCCAACAACAATGACATCAGTAACAATAACAACAACAACAATAATAACCACAACAATGTTAAAACAACAAGGGCAACAAAAAGAGAAAAAAGATTTAAAAAATTAAAAAAAATACTTTTTGGATGTTTCTGTAATCATTTGAAGGGATGGATCACTGATTATACGTCAGTCAGATAAATAATAATCTTGCCATTATTATTCCTTTCTGAAAAATGGCATGCTAGTTTAATTAAATCATTGTAAAAGAATTTTAAAGTAGGGAATTGAAAATATATTTAGTATATGTACAAACTTGTTATTAATGGTTTTATTTTAGTACTTTCTATTGTGATGAAAAAAATAATAAAACATGATCAGCAACCTAGACTGAGAATAAGTATTCTTTTTGCTGTAGGAGTGGAAGATTAGTATGTTTTAAATTATCAGCCGATTTCACATAGCTACTCAATATATGCTAGAACCTTTCAGAAACTCACAGTTATTATGAAGACATTAAACTATTTATATTTTAAAAAATAAATCTTACCTATGTGCAATTTATTTATTTACTTATTTGCCTCTAGGATTATTGCTGAGGCTTGGTGCCTGCACCATGAACCCACTGCTCCTAGAGGCTATTTTTTTTGCCCCCTTTTGTTGCCCTTGTTGTTTTATCCTTGTTGTGGTTATTATTGTTGTTATTGATGTTGTTGTTGTTGGATAGAACAGAGAGATGGAGAGAGGAGGGGAAAACAGATAAGGGGAGAGAAGGATAGACATCTGCAGACTTGCTTTACCACCTGTGAAGCGACTTCCCTGCAGGTGGGGAGCGGGGAGTTTGAACTGGGATCATTGCACCAGTCTTGATGCTTTGCACCATGTGCATTTATTAATGCGCTGCACTACCACCTAACCCATTCCCTTTGTATGTTAACGTCTTTCTTTGCCATCAGCTTATCTTCCTTCTATCTGTTCTAGATAGATTCTTCTGTAGCATAGATGGTGACTTAGTGGTGCAGGACTTGAATGTATGAGGCCTCAAGTTTCATAGTCTGTGCCTCATATTTCAGAGTGATACTCAAATATTGTTTATATAGTTTTCTGACTGCCTGTGCCTTTGTCACTTTCATTATGATTTTCTGTTCTTCAAGAAGGAAAGTATGCTTTTTTCTGTCATGAAAATACAATATTTAGTGCAGGTGGAGTCATTGTATACCCTATGACAGTTTTTTTCATTTTAGAATGAACTTTAGGTCTTACAGCATGAACTCCTTGAAGTTAGGCTGGGCACAATTCTGTTACAGGGATTTGGGGCAGCCTAGTTTTGATAAAGGCCTTGTTGGGAGGGTGTGTGTGTGTGGGGGGGGGGTAGCTTGCAACGGTCTGTCAAATGCTGGATCACTGTAAGTAGCAAAATTCCCCACAAAAAACTGAGGCATTGTTTCTGGAGAAACTTCTAGGGTAGGCCTTGTTAGCTTCTGGTGACACTAGCTGATCAGTATATTGAGACTTTGTGTTATGTGTGTTTCTGTTTAAACATACTTTATTTTATATATTACTGATTTATTAATATCAAATCCACAGCCAGTAGAACTGAAAATACTGTTTGAATAAAGCTTACTTACATGTTTTTCTTCACAATGCACATCACAGCTCCTTTGAGCTTAGGAGCAGTAGATAACACTCTTTAACACTACTCATGGGCCATTTTAAACAGTGAAATCACTAATACAAGGCACAGACATGTGAAAAACGGGAAACTACACTGTGAGAAGAACTTGTTTACAGTAGGAGAGCTGAAACAAGAAGACAAGAAAACTTCACTTGCTAAAGTTTATCAGGTCAGATATTTTGCAGCTTTGTGCATGTCTACAAGTGACCACAAAAGCATTCTGTATATTGATTTTTTTAGATTATAATCAAAATTTAATGTGTTAAAAATTTAAAATCAGAATCTTAGAATTATGAGAATTTACTTTGTATGGTAGACATTGTCTTTGAAAATTATTTATAGAAATAAGGAGCCTTGAATAATATTAACTTAAGATCAAAGACATTTTCTGCTAAATGCCTGTAGGCACTAGCCAATCAGGAGCACCTTAATGCAAGGTTTAGTGCTTGAATCTGTCAGGAAACTAGGCTGTGAATCTGTGTAAGATCGATTTGATATTTGGCTTCCCATTTCCATTAGCGAGTAATTATTTATTATCCCAGCTTAAAGTGGGAGTTAATTTATCGGAGTCCTCATTTTATCATTTTATTTAGCTTTTTTTTTTTTAAGTATGGTAGATTTTTATTTATTTATTTTTTTAAGAAAAGAAACTCAATTTCCTAAAGGTCTAATATACAAGGCACCCTTGTTTCGTGGAATGGAAAGTGAGACATTTCAGAGAGACAGTTCTTAAGTTCCTCTCTCCTAACAGTAATTCTAAAATAGCTTGGTTTTAAGAAGAATTTGAGGAACCTGAAGGAAGCTGTCAAAATGACCCCATGGCCCTGAGGATTAGGTAAAGCAGAGCCAATATTACTTTCCACTCCATTCCACAGAATTCTATTTTCTCACTGGGATGAAAATAGCTATAGCTGAGAACATGTGTGTGTGTGTGTGTGTGTGTGTTTTAATTTCTTTATTGGGGAATTAATGTTTTACATTCAACAGTAGATACAATAGTTTGTACATGCATAACATTTCTCAGTTTTCCATATAACAATACAACCCCCCTCTAGGTCTTCTGTCATCCTTTTTGGACCTATATTCTCCCCCCCACCCCAGACTCTTTTACTTTGATGCAGTATGCCAATTCCAGTTCAGGTTCTACTTGTGTTTGCTCTTCTGATCTTGTTTTTCAACTTCTGCCTGAGAGTGAGATCATTCCATATTCATCCTTTTATTTCTGACTTATTTCACTTAGCATGACTTTTTCAAGGTACATCCAAGATGGCTGAAAATGGTGAAGTAACTGTTTTTAATAGCTGAGTAGTATTCCCTTGTGTATGTATACCACAACTTGCTCAGTCACTCATCTATTGTTGGTCACCTGGGCTGCTTCCAGGTTTTGGCTATTACAAATTGTGCTGCTAAGAACATATGTGTACACAGTGTTGGATGGGTGTGTTAGGTTCCTTAGGATATATCCCCAGGAGAGGAATTGCAGGATCATAGGGTAGGTCCATTTCTAGCCTTGTGTGAGTTCTCCAGACTGTTATCCACAGAGGCTGAACAACTTACATACCCACCAGCAGTACAGGAGGGTTCCTTTGACCCCACAACCTCTCCAGCATTTGCTGCTGTTAACTATTCTGATGTATGAGATTCTCACAGGAGTGAAGTGGTATCTCATTGATGCCTTTATTTGCATTTCTCTGACAATCAAAGACTTGGAGCATTTTTTCATGTGTTTCTCGGCCTTTTGGGTCTCTTCTGCGATGAATATTCTGTCTATGTCCTCTCCCCATTTTTGGATGGGGTTATTTGTTTTCTTTTTGTTGAGTTTGGCAAGCACTTTATATATTTTTGTTATTATCCTCTTATCTGATGTATGGCATGTAAAGATCATCTCCCTTTCAGTGAGGGGTCTCTTGGTTTAGGCAGTGGTTTCTTTTGCTGTGCAGAAGCTTTTTAATTTGATGTAGTGATTTCTATGTCTACATTTTGCTAGGAGTGTACATAAACACCACTCCCACCACCAAAAGACTGTGACCCATCCCTCCCATCCATTCCCACCCCCCACTGTCCCAGGAAGCTGCATGTCTACCCCTCACCACAGGGTTTTTTACTTTGGTGCCCTACTTACAATTTGATCAGGTCCTGCTTTTAGTTTCCCTTTCAGATCTTCTTACTCAACTTCTGTTGATGAGTGGGATCATCCCATACTCATCTTTATCTTTCTGACTTAGCTCATTTAACATAATTCCTTCTAGTTCTTTCCAAGATGGGTCACAGAAGGTGGGTTCATTGTTCTTGATAGCAGCATAGTATGGAAATCTTTGATGAATCAAACCCAATTGCAAGGAAGACTAAAGCAGAAACAAACCAATGGGACTACATCAAATTGAAAAGCTTCTGCACATCCAAAGAAACTATTAAACAAACAGAGAGACCCCTCACAGAATGGGAGAAGATCTTCACATGCCATACATCAGACAAGAAACTAATCACCAAAATATATAAAGAGCTCAGCAAACTTAGCACCAAAAAAGCAAATGACCCCATCCAAAAATGGGCAGAGGATATGAACAAAACATTCACCTCAGAGGAGATCCAAAAGGCTAACAAACATATGAAAAACTGCTCTAGGTCACTGATTGTCAGAGAAATGCAAATTAAGACAACACTAAGGTACCACCTCACTCCAGTAAGAATGGCATACATCAAAAAGGACAGCAGCAACAAATGCTGGAGAGGATGTGGGGACAGAGGAACCCTTTTACATTGCTGGTGGGAATGTAAATTGGTCCAGCCTCTGTGGAGAGCAGTCTGGGAAACTCTCAGAAGGCTAGACATGGACCTTCCATATGATCCAGTAATTCCTCTCCTGGGGTTATACCCCAAGGACTCCATAACACCCAACCAAAAAGAGGTGTGTACTCCTATGTTCATAGCAGCACAATTCATAATAGCTAAAACCTGGAAGCAACCCAGGTGCCCAACAACAGATGAGTGGCTGAGAAAGCTGTGGTATATATAAACCCATTTTTTTCTAACACCATTTGTTGAAGAGACTCAGCTTTCCCCATTTAATAGTCTGAGCACCTTTGTCAAAGATTAGATGTCCATACTTGTGGGGACTTAATTCTGGGCTCTCAATTGTATTCCATTGGTCAGTGTGTCTATTCATGTTTTAGTACTAAGCAGTTTTGATGACAACGGCCCTAAAATGCAATTTGAGATCTGGGAGTGTGATGCCTCCAGTTCTGTTCATTCTTCTCTAGATTGTTTTGATAATTCTAAGTCTTTTCTGGTTCCAGATAAACATCTGTAGCATTTGTTCTATTCTCCTAAAAAATGTGCTTGGGATCTTGATGGGGATAGCATTAAATTTGTAGATGGCTCTGGGTAGTTTATTCATTTTGATGGTGTTAATTCTTTCAACCCATGAACATGGAATATCTTAACACTTCTTTGATTCTTTTTCAGTTTCCTTGAATAATGACTCATAATTTTCAGTATACAAGTCTTTCACTTCTTTGGTTAGGTTTGTTCCTATTTTACTGTTTTTGTTACTATAGTAAAAGGAATTGATTTCTGGATTTCAACTTCTTCTAACTTAGTGTTTGCATAGAGGAATGCCACTGACTTTTGAATGTTAATTTTGTAGCCTGATACCTTACTGTATTGCCCGATGATTTCCAAAAGCTTCTTGCTGTATTCTTTACGTTGTTATATGTATACTATCATGTCGACTGCAAATAGGGAGAGTTTGACGTCTTCTCTTCTAATCTGTATCCCTTTTAATTCCTTGCTCCTGCATGATTGTTATGGCAAGAACTTCCAACACTCTGTTTCATAGTAATGGTGATAGCGGGGATCCCTGACTAGTAGTACCTGATCTGAGGGGAAATGCTTCCAGTTTTTCACCATTGAGTATGATGTTGGCTGTAGGTTTGCTATATATAGACTCTACTATATTGAGGAGTTTTCCATCCATTCCCATTTTTTGTAGTGTTTTGA
Organism: Erinaceus europaeus; assembly: GCF_950295315.1. Taxonomy (NCBI): domain Eukaryota; kingdom Metazoa; phylum Chordata; class Mammalia; order Eulipotyphla; family Erinaceidae; genus Erinaceus; species Erinaceus europaeus. Next base: position 40,496,361 of record NC_080167.1, on the reverse strand, counting down.
TTATAAAGGGATGTTGGGTTTTGTCAAAGGCTTTCTCTGCATGTATTGATATGACCATGTGGTTTTTGGTCTTGCTTTTACTGATGTGGTAGGTCATGTTGATTGCTTTACATACATTAAACCAACCTTGCATCCCTGGGATAAACCCCACTTGGTCATGATGAACAATCTTTTTAATATACTGCTGTATCCAGTGGCTAGAATTTTGTTCAATATTTGAGCATCTATGTTTATCAGAGATATTGGTCTGCAGTTTTCTTTTTTGGTTATGTCCCTGTCTGCTTTTGGTATCAAAGTGATGTTGGCTTCAAAGAAGCTGTAAGGGAGTATTCCTGTGTCTTCAGTCTTCTGGAAGACTTTTAAAAGTAGAAGTATTAACTCTTCCTTGAAGGTTTTGAAGTATTGATTTGTAAAACCATTTGGCCCAGGACTTTTATTCTTGGGAAGGTTTTGGTAACTGTTTCAATTTCATTAGCAGTAATTGGCCTGTTCATATTATCTAGTTCCTCTTTATATTTAATTTTGGAAGTTTGTAGGTATGTAGGAAATTGTCCATTTCTTCCAGGTTCTCTAGCTTGGTGGCATATAGTTGTTCACAGAAGTCTCCTATGATATGCTGAATTTCTTGGTGTCTGTTTTGATATCTCCTTTTTCATTTATGATCCTGTTTATGTGGTTCTTCTCCCATTTTTGTTTTCTGAGTCTGGCTAAAGGTTTGTCGATTTTTTTCCCTCTTTTGAAGAACCAACATTTACTTTTGTTGATCTTTTCCATGATTTTCTTATTTTCAGTGTTATTGATTTCTGCCCTAACTTTAGTGATTTCTGTCCTTCTGGTTGCTTTAGGGTTCCTTTGTTCTTCTTTTTCTAGGTCTTTTTTTTTTATTTAATTTTTTGTATTTATTTACTTTCCCTTTTGCTGCCTTTGTTGTTTAACATTGTTGTGGTTATTGATGGCATCATTGTTGGCTAGGACAGAGAGACATGGAGAGAGGAGGGAAAACAGAGAGGGGCAGAGAAAGACAGACACCTGCAGACCTGCTTCACCACCTGTGAAGGGACTCCCCTGTAGGTGGGGAGCCGGGGGCTCGACCCGGGATCCTTATGTCTGTCTATGTGCTTTGCACCACGTGTGCTTAACCCGCTGTGCCACCGTCCAACTCCCCCTTCTTCTAGGTCTTTAAGGTGAGCAATCAGGCTGTTTATTTGTGCTTTTTCTTGTTTCCTAATGTGTGCTTGTATGGCTATGAACTTCTCTCTCAGTACTGCCTTAGCTGTGTCCCAAATATTTTGATAGCTTGTGTCTTCATTTTCATTGAACTCTCGAAACATTTTGATTTCTTCCTTTATTTCCTCTTTGACCCAGTAGTTGTTAAGGAGTACACTGTTGAGCTTCCACATTTTGGACTATTACTAATATTTTGTTGATTGTTAAGTGTTAGTTTAATTCCACTTTGGTCTGAGAAGATGCTTAGGAGGATTTCAGTGCTCTTGAGTTTGCAGATGCTGTCTTCGTGGCCTAACATATAGTCTGTCCGTGAGATTGATGCATGTGAACTTGAGTAAAATGTGTATTTCAGTTTCTTTGGATGAATGACTCTGAAAATGTCCAATAGTTCTAGTTTATCTGTCTCCTAATTTAGCTCCCTCATGCCTTTATTGATTTTCTTCCTGGATGATCTGTTAAGTTGAGAGAGTGGGGTGTTGAAGTCCCCTACTATGACTGTGTTGCTGTTACTATATTGCTGTAGCTCTTTCAGTAGACGTTTGATGTATTTAGATGGCTTCTCATTGGGTGCCTAGATGTTAATAATTGTTAAGTCCTCTTGATTGACTGATGCACTGAGCATTAACTAGTGTCCATCCCTATCTTTTTCATTTTTATTGATTTTAAAGTCTATTGTGTCAGATATGAGAATAGCTGTTCCTGCCCTTTTTTGTGAGCTATTGTCTTATATGATAGTTTTCCAACCTTTCCCTTTGAGTCTGTGTTTGTCTTGTTGAGTTAGGTGGGTTTTCTGTAGACAGCATATTGTTGCGTTGTTTTTCTTCCTACTCTGTGCCTTTTAATAGGCGAATTCAGGCCATTGACATTTATTGATATCAAAGATTGAAGATATTTTAATGCCATTATTTTTTTTAATATTTATTATTTTCCTTTTTGTTGCCCTTGTTTTTTTATTGTTGTTTTAGTTATTATTATTGTTTTTGATGTCGTCATTGTTGGATAGGACAGAGAGAAATGGAGAGAGGAGGGGAAGACAGAGAGAAGGAGAGAAAGATAGACACCTGCAGACCTGCTTCACTGCCTGTGAAGCGACTCCCCTGCAGGTGGGGAGCCTGGGTCTCGAACTGGGATCCTTGCTCCAGTTCTTGCGCTTTGCTGCACATGTGCTTAACCCGCTGCGCTACCGCCGGACTCCCTTAATGCCATTCTTGTAGATTTTTAGAGTCTTCTGATAGATGGCCTACTTATGGTGGTCTGGGTATTTATAGGAGACCTTTCAGAACTTCTTTCTGGGCAGGCTTAGTGGTAGTTGATTCTTTCAACTGTTGCTTGTCTGAAAAGTTCTGATGCCCCCATCTAGTCTGAATAACAGTCTGGCAGGATACAGTAGTCTTGGTTGAAAGCCTTTCTCATAGAGCACTCGATAGGTATCTTGCCATTCTCTTCTGATCTGTAATGTTTGTGTGGAGAAGTCTGCTTATAATCTTATGGGTTTTCCTCTTTAGGTGATTCTGTTTTTCTCTTGCAGCCTTCAAGATCCTTTCTTTATCCTTATTCCTTTCCATTCTAAATATAATTTGTCTTGGTGTATTTAAGTCTGGATCAATTCTGTTTGGGACCCTCTGGGCTTCTGAACCTTTATGTGTTTGATTTTTTCTATACTAGAGAAATTCTCAGCTATTATGTCCTGAAGAATGCTTTCTTCCCTTCCCTCTCTTTTTTCCTCTTTGTTTCATATTCATACAAGTCAGTTTGCAGTCACATTATTTACTGAGATCAATGCTGGTAATGGAGTGATCATCAATTTTGAAATATGGGAATTTATTTATGCTCAAGGCGTTCAAGGTGGCATATAGTCTTATAGAAGAAGAAATGAAGACCTTGAAGATTATAGCACCAGGAGATGAGAGAAAAGTTTGTGTTGGGAAAGGAGATAGGAATTATGTCAAAGGCTGGCCAAGTGGTGGCACATGTGTGCAAGGACCTACGTTAAAGCTCCTGGACCCCACCTGAAGGGTTAAAGTTTCATGAATTGTGAAGCAGGTTTGCAGGTGTTTTTCTGTCACTTTCCCTCTCTTATCACCCCTCCTTTCTCAATTTCTGTTCTATCCAATAATAAATAAATAGAAAGTTAAAAAATTAAATTAATAAAGGATTTAGACCAAAGGTACACTTGTCCATATCAAATATTTGATTCTAGCCCATTTTGTGCCTGGGAAGAGGATGACAGCTTTAGTTTCCTTTTCCTCACCCTTCTATTCCCTGGACTTAGATTTAAAGCTGATTTAGCTGGTACCAATTAGTTCTGTTTAACTGAATTGAATAGACCTTTAGTGATGACATTATCAATTTTAATAGCTATTTATAGCTTTATCCTCTGTAATAACTCATTCAGAATGCCCTAAAGCCGCTAACTAGTTAACTAAAGAGCATGAAGCACATATAAACCAAGGGGTGATCTGCAATGTGCTTCTAAATGTAAAGTCTGTGAAGCTTAAATATTAAGATTAAAAGATGTTGGTTCCTCGATTCTGAAGACTAGTGGTTATTGGAGGGAATGAGGAGTATCAGCATTGTGGGACTGTACGATAAAGGGATCTCTCTGGAACTTTAGCAGTAGGTGTGGTGATTTGTATGTAGACATATTGTCATAAATTTGTACTCCTAAAATCCTGTAATATTGTAAACTAATGTTAAATCATCTAAAAAAACACAAAGTTGAAAACAAAATTTAGGATTTTGTATGTACTTAAAATGAGATAATTTTTTAGAAACTTAAATTTTACCAAGTAATTCTTAATGAAGAATAATTGTTTTATCTATTTCAGGGAAATTAATTTATCAAACCTATTATTATGTGAAATTTAAGTAATGAACATGGGTAGTACATAATTTCCGTAACATTTGTAGCATCAACTACAAAAAAGGCTGAATTAGTTTGAAATGCAAAGGAAGTTCATTCTAGAATCAAATCTGTTCAGAAAGTACCAGTCATGGTTACTATAATTAATTCAACCTTTCAGGATTTTTTAAATATGGTATCGTATTTAAATATCTAGCCTCAGGTACTTACATTTACTTTTTTTTTTTTTTGTACTTTTCAAAATTGAATAGAATTTTTCCTAAGTTGAAAATGCCCTCTCAATCAGTGATTTTTACTTTTTTATAAAAGCAAAGGAACTTCCAGTTACATTAAATTATAAAAGAAGTCTCTATATAAGCATTATTCAGATCCTGTATAAACCTTAGTCTTGGCTTAGCAACTTCCTATGTGAGCTAGCTAGACTTTTGGAGATAGCCCACCTTTCCCTGAAGCTAGTGACTTATTCACTGGGTGGGATGTCAGTGTAAGTAGCAAACTGTAATGAAAAGTAGCAGTAGTTGTAAACCCTAGTACTAAAGTTCCTGGAGGCCAGGTAAGCTACTAAAACCTCCTATACCTAGGAACTTAGATTTGATTACCTACTTAGGTTCTACTTTTCTGTGACCAACTCAGTCTTCCCCCTGTATGTTTCAGGTCTTCACACATGTATTAGGCCTCTTCCTATAAAGTTCATTCAGTGGTAAATATTCTTAGATTTTTCTGAGTTAGAATCCCCAGCTCAAAATATCTCTTCCTTTTAAGCAGTGGAGGCTATTTGCAAGGAACTATAAGAATAAGGGCAACATAATAGGATATTAGGACTCTTTTTCACTGGACCATGGGGAAAGAAAATAGCATAAAATAATTTGTCCTTTTCAATTACAGAATAGTTTCACTCATGTGTGAACCTAGAGAACTGATACAGTTGAACTTGCAACAAACAAGAGAAGCAAGCAAACTATTTCTAAGACTTATGAGAACTGTGGTTGGTTATCCTTGGGAGGGTGGGGACACAGAACTCTGGTGTTGGGTGTGGTGTGGAACTATGCACTGCAATCTGACAAACTTGCAATGCCCTATTAATCACAAATAAAACATGAAGAAAAGTAATCACATTAAACAAAGAATTTTAACAGATGAATATAGAATTTTCCTCTCGAAAAAGGGAAGTGAAGGAATACAATATACATAAAAAGTAGATTCAATTGCATACCATAGAAAATTATTTATTTAAACTCTTCTTAAAAAAAAAAGAAATATCTATATGAGAGAGGGGACCTGAATATCATTCTGACATGTGCGATAGTGGGGATCAAACTCAGAACTCTGTGCTTTCAAATCTTGCAACCTATCATGATGGTGCCACCTCCTGCCATACATTTAAGCTTTCTTGATACTTAAATCCAAATCCAAGCATTTTCAGGAATGTCCATTTCATATATCATTGACTTGTATGTATTCTAATATAGCCTGTCACAGCCGGTCTATCAGTGAGTCTTTGTGTACACTAAAAAATGCCTCATGGCAGATGTTGTCATATAGAATTTGCTTAGATACTTGGGATCTTAGATACTTGGGATGCTTAGATATTTGGGATCTTCATCATTCTCTAGAAACTCCCCCCTGGTAGCTATTTTATTTTACTTATTTTTTTTTTTTGAGGAAACATTTAAATTTTTTATTTGGCTTTATGTAGAGTTGTGGCATACTGTAGAGCAACTTTTACAAGTAAAATTGGGTCAGGATAGCTCAGAATTAGTCATTTTTCCCCCAAAGTACTATCTCAGCATATAAAAAGGAGAAATAAGAAAAGAGTTATGAAAGAAAGAAAATTAAAGAGACTACTTAACCAGGGAATCAAGTGAGAATAATCATCACAGCATCATGTCAGATTAAAGGAGAATGAGACCTGAAAAGAAGCCACTCATTGGCAACCTTCTGGAGATCAATAGAACAGAGATAATGTGAAACAAATTGCAAGGGTTGAAGAGTGTCTGAATATTAAAAGAAAAAAAGGATAAAGTTCTTAGGTATTATTTTTTAGTTATTTATAATAACTCATAGAAGGAAAGAAAATTGATTTTGTGAGCTCGTCCATTTATTTTGGTTATCACCCTGTTGCCTGACAGATGGCTTGTAAAAGTCTCCCACTCAGTAGGGTGTCTTTCTGTTTCACTGATGGCTCTTTCTGCTGTACAGAACTTTTAGCTTGCTGAAGACTGATGGTTTATGCATTAGAATAGGTAACATTGTTAAAATTCAGTATTCTACTTAGAATCTTATCAAGGTTTCACCAAATTTCATCAAGGAAATAGAACAAAAAGTATAGATGTTTATCTGGAACTGAAATAATACCCAAAATTGCCAAAGTAATTCATAAAAAAAATAATTAGAACAGATGCATCACACATCTTGATCTTATAATCAAAACCACCTTGTATTGGAACAGAAGTTTACACACAGACCAATGTGATGGAATTGAGAGCCTAGAAAAAAGCCCTATATGGATGACTTAACTTTTCACAAGGGGGTCCAGAAAGTCTTCGTGTTTTCTAGGAAAATCTATTTTAGAATAAAAGAGGGGAGATTTGAATAGGGTAAAGACAGTATAACATGATTACCTTTGGTACGCAATCATCTAGTATATAATGATTAAGTCAACTAGATATAAGTTAAATAATCCAAAGCTTGCATTAGTTATGATACCTTTTTTTTTTTTTTTTCCATCAGCATTATTGCTGAGATTTTGGGCCTGCACTATGAATTCCTGCACTATGAATTCCACACCTGGCGGCCTTTAAATCTTTTTTTCATTTTATTGCATAGAACAGAGAGAAATTGAGAGGAGAGGAGGGAGAGATAAGAACAGAGAAAGATAGACACCTGCAGACCTGCTTTACCACTTGTGAAGTGATCACTCACCCCCCCACCCCCCTGCAGCTGGGGATCTGGGGGCTCAAACCAGGATCCTTGCACAGGAATCTCATGTTATAATATGGAAGCACCTAGCCCAGTTACACAGAAATAGATTATATAATATAGAATTGGTAGAAACTTCATAAAGCCTGTATGATGAAAAAAAAATAGATGAGAAAAATGTTAACTGACCATCAGGAATTAACAAATGAGTGTAAAAAGGAATTTAGATTGGAAGAATAGAAGATGAAAGAAAGAGAAGAAAAAGTTCAATGGGAGGAAGCTGGAATATAAATTTAATATTTAATTAATTTTTTTGGTCCTTTTTGGAGCTTTACCACTCTGAGTTAATTTTTTTTCTCAAATAGAAACAAAGAGATAATAGGGACAGGGAAAAATATTCCAGTATGCCGGCTTTCCCCAGGGCTGTGGGGGTTGGTCTATAACTTGGGAAAGCATGGCAGAGCAGGCACTCTGAGCTGTCTTTCTGGCCCTGTTTTACATTTTAATGGATAAAGCTTTTCTGTGCGGTTACTTGTATGCCTCTGTCATGCTATTTACTATTCATTTGCATTTATAAGAAATGTAATACTGGATAATCAGAAAAGTCAAGATTTTTTTTTTCTTTCTTACGCATCATGATTTTTCTGACAACCCCTAGTTTCAAATATATTATTCAGTGGACTTACCACTAGATGTCACTCTGACTCATATGGCAAGATTAGTCCTGATTCCTCTCCAAAGCTGCCAGGTTTTGAAAATCATATGTAAGTAGACTAAATATATAAACTAAATATATGAAGAGATAGTCTTTGACAGTTAGTGAAGATTCATTCTTTTAAAAATTGATTTAACAGTATGTGATGCTTTGAAAATTTGTCATCGTTGTGCAGTAGTTCAGTATTGTTCCAGTTTTAGTACTGTGCTTCTGAGTGAAGCACCAGGCTGATTCTTGATTAACAGGTATCTCATTAATATAACTACATCTTGAGAGAAGTCAACACTCTTTTTGAATTGTTGCTTTACTAGTAGCATTCCACCAGTGGACTAAAACACTTTCTGTAATTAACATTAACAGTCTGTGAAGTTATCTTTTCCTAAATATTGTCTTATTTCTTTTTCTTTTCTCTTCTTTTACTTTTTATTTTCCCTTTTGTTGCCCTTGTTGTCTTTTTATTGTTGTTGTAGTTATTGTTGTTGTTATTGATGTCGTTGTTGTTAGATAGGACAGAGAGAAATGGAGAGAGGAGGGGAAGACAGAGAGTAGAAGAGAAAGACTCCTGCAGACCTGCTTCACCGCTTGTGAATGGACTCCCCAGCAGGTGGGGAGCTACAGGGGCTCGAACCTGGATCCTTACACCTGTCCTTAGGCATTGCGCCACGTGTGCTTAACCCACTGCGCTACCGCCCAACTGCCATTTATTTTTCTTTAGATTACTTCTGAATTTTGGGGGTTGACTATGTACCTATAAGCACTAATAGAGCCACTTATTTTTAAGTAGTCAGTATTGGTCATGTCTATACCGAATTATGAATATAAGACTTAGTGTAGTCATTCTGTTAACTGTAAATAAGAACAGTGTCTACCCAGATCTTTTTAAAAATCTCATTCTTGCAACTAGACAGGGTTATCAAATGTAGTTTTGCCTCTTTATCTTCATGTTCAAATGAAAGAGGAAACTTGCCAGACTTCTACTCTAAACTCTACAAAGTTTTCAACTCGCTTCTTCAGAATCTATGATTAGATGGGAATGAGCTCAACTGAGAGAGTGCAGGACTTGTATACCTGAGGCCTTTGGTTTCCTCTCAGGTACTACATATACTGAAATGGACCTCTGCTTTCTCTACCTCAGTTCTCTAGCTTATGTGAAATCAGTAAACCTTTAAACATATATCAGCATTTTTGACAGCTGTGCAATTTTTTTTTAAATTTTTTGACTCCAGTTTCACTGTGTTGAGGACATGTTGATTTATAGGATTTTTGTTGTTACAAGAATATGTTTCCCCAAGATAGATATCAATACATTTCACTCTCCACCAAGCCATCATCTTATCCTAACATAGAGATTTTGGTCCTTAAAAGTCTCCCCTTAATAATCCTCCTAAGTCCCTGAATCAATTATGATAAGCTTTGCAGTTTAGTTGTTAAACATGTAAAAAAAAAATTGTCAAACCATTTTGATTTTTCTCTCAGAAATACAGGAAAAAAATACCATGACATATTTTATAGCATTTGTTTGTTTTTTCCTTATTATATTTGACTGGGAGATTTTTTTTCCTTTCTTTTTTTTCCTTTTTCAATTCTAGTTCTCTAGCTTGTGTTTATGATTGAACCTGTAACTTCAGAGCTTTAGGCATGAAAGTCTTTTGCATAATCATTATGCTATCTCTTGTACCTAAAAGGTTTTGTTTGTTTATCTGAGAGAGAAGCAGAGTATCACTCTGGCACTTGTGATGCTCCTGATCTCTCTTATGCTTGAGAGTCCAGTGCTTTGGATCTGAATGGAAAGTGGTTGTGAGATAAATATTGGGTTATAATATAAAAAATTGTCACACATTTTCTGTGTTCTAGTCTTAACCATGTATCACAGAAATTTTATATATTTCATTTTAATGCTGAGCCCTAATCTACTTATGATCCATTACAGTAGTAAGTTATTTTTAGTTATTTGTAGTGCAACTAATAAAAGCCCAGTATTGTATCTTAGGTTGTCGTAAAATTTTTTAAATATTTATTTATTCCCTTTTGTTGCCCTGGTTGTTTTCTTGTTGTAGTTGTTATTGTTGTCATTGTTGGATAGGACAGAGAGAAATGGAGAGAGGAGGGGAAGACAGAGAGGGGGAGAGAAAGAGAGACACCTGCAGAACTGAAGCAACTCCCCTACAGGTAGGGAGCCCAGGGCTCGAACTGGGATCCTCCCTCTGGTCCTTGCGCTTCCCGCCACTCATGCTTAACTTGCTATGCTACGTCCCGACTCCCAGTTGTCATAAATTTACCCCTTTACATTCTTTATGTTTATGGGTGAAGTCAGTTTATAGTCTAAGATGGTATTCTGTAACATTCTCAACACTTTTCTTTGGGAAGACACCTCTTTGCACTCATAATCTGTAAAAAGAAACATTAACCAAGAAAATTGTTTGCATCAAGTGACCAGAGAAACAGAATCTTTCACACAGACTTGCTAAGCTGCATGGAAGGAAACAAATACATCATCTGGGCTAATGAAACAAGATGTTCCTACATACACACTTTGAAAATTATATTTATAGCAACTTGGAAGGTGACTCATAGGATAGAGCATAACTTGCTTTTTTAAAGTACTGGTTTTGATCCTTGGCATTGTACACCCCAGCCTGTCTTAAAAAAAAATGCACACACACACATAAACATACCTATATCAAAGAAAATAACAAACATAAGACTTTACTGGGAAAAAGCTTGCTTAAAATTTTTTTTAAAAAAATCTTTATTTTTTTAATATTTTATTTATTTATTTATTAATGAGAGGGGTAGGAGAGAGAAAAAGAACCAGACATCACTCTGGTAGGTACATGTGCTGCCAGTGAAACCTCCCGGAACACTAAAATCTTTATTTGTTTATTGGATAGAGACAGCCAGAAATTGAGAGAAAAGGGGTTGATACAGAGGAAGAGAGGCAGAGAGCCCTGCTTCACCAATTGCAAAGTTTTCCCCCTGCACTTGGGGGCTGTGGGCTCAAATCCGAGTCCTGGTGCTTTGTAACATGTGCACTCAGTCAAGTTTGCCATTACCTGGCCCCACTTTTTTTTTAATTTTAATTTTTAAGGTCAGATATTAGAAATAATTTGGTTGATCAGTTGAAGACATCAATGTCTTCTTTTACTCTCATGAAAAAAAAATCATTTTGCGTTTTTGGACATGTGAACTTGAACATTTTGGGTAGCATGCTGGAACAAAGAGGAGATAATCAGTGCAGGCTTTCCAGAAGTGGCATCATAGTTATGTTGTCTCAAAATTGTGTTGAATCAGTCATTGTGAATTACTACAAGAAGTGCTGAAATATGATACACAAATGCTCCACTAGTGAAATTTATCTAGAAGTTTTCTGTAATTCCTTTTTAATTCTTGAATTCAGTGTACCATACAATACTCAAATGAAACTTATGACTTTATTGGTACGTGAAGTGTTCATTTCAGTGCTTCTTTATTTTGAGCTTTACAATAAAAAATTATATATTTCTCTTTAGGAGTATATTTCTTTGTTGTGTGAAAAACAGTTTATTTAGACAGTGGCCATGTATACTCTCTATTGCAAGTTACCAAAGGCCTCAACCTCTATCGGGAACAAACTTTGTTTGCCTGAAGTAGCCTCCTGGTCATGTAAAAACTCTTTTTTAACATCATTATTTGGGTTTTCCCATCCTCCCAGTGAAATCACAGCCTAATACAAAAACTTTGCAGCTGGTGAGCTCCCAGAGCCCCCTTTTGATGATTGTTTTTAAGCTCAGCATGGCAGCTTGCAGTTGTTCCTTTCCTGTACTGTTACCTCTCCCTACTCCTGTGTTCATGTTCTTTAAGACAATAAAAAATTTTCAGAGGTAAAATACAAGGCTGGAAATTTCTGATACTTGCTCCACCTTCTGTTTCTCTGAATTCATACTTACATAGTCTACTTGATATGTTTAAGGGAAAGATTTTGCAACTCTTCTCTCTTGCTTCTCTGTTTAAAATATCAGTGTCCTGAATAAGTTATATATGTCCTGTAAACATTGGATTCCTTCTCCTGTTTCTAGACTTTTAGTTTTAGACTGGCTAAGAATCTAATGCTCTGACTTTGAAGTTTATTTTTATTTATATATATATTTTATTTTACTGTGTGCTCTGTTGAAACAAGTGGGGTAAGGGGAGGCTATAGATAAGCTGCAATTAATGATTTATTAGCTGAATGAAGTACTAGATAACAAGAAATTAAATATGTTTTTGTTTTAATTTTATCATGTATACTGGTATTGATATTAGAGGCAAAACATGACATGGCAAGTCATATTTAACTTGCTAAAATGTAAAAATGGAATACTTTTTTTTTCCACCAGGGTTATTGCTGGGTCTTAATGACTGTATGATGATTTTATCACTTCTGACTGCCATCTTCCCATTTTTTCTTTTATTTTCTGTTAGAGATAGGGGAAATACAGAGAGAGGGAAAGGGAGAAGGAGAGAGAGAGAACTGCATTACTCTACATAGAAACTTCCCTCATGCTAGTGGGTACCAGAGGCTTGAACCCTGGTCCTCCACATGGTAACATGTGCACTCTACGAAGTGCACAACTGCTTCGCTGTCAACCCAGTTTTAAATTTCCTTGATCACTATGAATGTGCTATGTCTGAACTAAAGACCAATTTTTCCATATCTTCCATATACATATATATAAAACTTTATTATCTTTATTTATTGGATAGAGATAGCTAGAAATCGAGAAGGAAGTGGGAAATAGAGAAAGAAACAGAGACACCTGCAGCTCTGTTTCACCACTCACAAAGCTTTCTCCCTACAGGAACAGGAGCTCAAACCTGGGTCATATGTGTGCTCAACCAGGTGCACCACCACCTGGCCCTTTACCTCCTATATATATAATTTTTTTAAATTTATTTTTTATTTAAGAAAGGATAAATTAACAAAACCATAGGATAGGAGGGGTACAACTCCACACAATTCCCACTACCCAATCTCCATATCCCCTCCCCTCCCCTGATTGCTTTCCCATTCTCTTATCTCTCTGGGAGCATGGATCCAGGGCCCTTGTGGGTTGCAGAAGGTGGAAGGTCTGGCTTCTGTAATTGCTTCCCTGCTGAACATGGACGTTGACTGGTCGATCCATACTCCCAGTCTGCCTCTCTCTTTCCCTATTAGGGTGGGTCTCTGGGGAAGCGGAGCTCCAGGACACATTGGTGGGGTCTTCAGTCCAGGGAAGACTGGCCACATCCTGCTGGCATCTGGAACCTGGTGGTTGAAAAGAGAGTTAACATACAAAGCCAAACAAATTGTTGAGCAATCATGGACCCAAAGGTTGGAATAGTGGAGAGGAAGTGTTGGGGGCGGGGGTACTCACTGCAAACTCTAGTGTACTTCTGCTTTCAGGTATATATTTTGCACTAGTTTATGGATACGTGTGAACATATGCTCTCACAGAACCTGGTCTATATCTAGGTTTTGGGACTTTGTTAGAAAGTGAACCACCTGGGATGGAATTAGAGAATACTATGAAAGGAAAGGTCTCACCCAAGTAATGAAGCTGAAGGGTTGTCATTCTACACCTGAAGTCTCTGGACACAGTCTGAGGTGAAGCATGTTGAGGTGGCAATCATTGCATCGATTAGGTTGCGATCGGCAGATGCAATAGTATTTGATATGGATTGGGAGAGGCATGCGGGAAAGTGGGCCCTATCCTAAGGTTTCAGGACTGGGGGAAATATAGGCTCTATAGTGTAGATGTGAGGTTCCTGCTGTCTTAAGGTTCAAAAAGACAATGGATAGTTATTGTTATCATCACATTATTTGGTAGTTGGGTTAACTTTATAAAGTCCTTTTGTTAGGGTTTGCTATATAGTACCCAGAATCTTGTATATAGCTGTGCCACCGGTTGCTTCCATGTAGTTATATTCATATGACTAGCTTCTGGTCAGTGGACTATCAGTAAAAATACATGTCTCTCTGGACTCAGGTTATGTACCAACTCCTTTGACATTTTCTCTATCCTGGTGAACTTAAAGATCAGATCCTTCAACATTTACCTACTAATTCTGCTCTTGTTTTTCTTTTTGTAGCAGTCAGGGTTAAACTACTTAATAGTTTTACTTCAGTAAAGGCTGCACATATTTTTTAAGAAGATAGCCTAAAGTCCACGAAACATTTTTATGTCAATGATTTTTCAGCAAAGTTGTGTCTTTCTTAAATATGTTAACTGAATGCATTGATGAGGTGAAATGGGCTTCTAATGACAAAATTTAAATGACCAAAAATTTGCTGCCTATTCTACCAAATGAAGTGAAGCTATAAAAACAATTTGATTGAAGTTTCTGACTACTAAACTGGAGTCTCTTTGCTTCCATATGATGTGCTTTTGGGGGAATTTACTTACTTAAGATTTTTTTCCAATTTAGGTAACAGTTCTCAACAGGGCTATACGTCTCAGGTTATGAAAAAAATAGTTGGGGGGGGGTGGTGAGGTAGCTTACTTGGATACAATACTGTTTTGTCATGTGAGCAACCCAGGTTTTGAGCCAGTTCTCCACTATCATGAAGGAATCTTGCAAGAGCCATGTGGTTTTTCTTCCTCTCTGCCTTTCTTATTTTCTGAAAATGACAACCCAGAGTGGTGATGACCAATAGAAAATATTTATTTAACAAGTATATGCTAAATACCTTAATAGAAAGAAAATTTGAGTTAGGTGACATAAAAATGCTCTATTTAGAAAGATGAAAACCTTTTTATCGTCATTCTTGTTTTCTTCTTCTTCAGTTTTTAAGTTATGCAAGTCCAGTGATTGGTTATTACTCAGAAATTAATTGTAAATAGGACAAAATTGGTTAAATAGAAATGAATAAAATGCATATTATAACTTATACAATGTTATCATTGCACCATGTGATCAAAACCTAAAATGGAAATCTTAGCTCTTTCTACTAACCTCAGTGTAATTATTAACTTATTTTACATGTTGTGTTTTTTTTTTTTGCCTCCAGGGTTATTGCTGGAGCTCAGTGTCTGCACCAGGAATCCATTGCTTTTGGCAGACATCATTATTGTTGTTGCTGTTGGATAGTACAGAGAGAAATTGAGAGAGGAAGGGAAGACAATGAGGGGGAGAGAAAGAAACCTACAGACCTGCTTTGCTGCTTGTGAAATGACCCCCCCACCCCAGGGGGGAGCCCGGGGTTGAACCGGGATCCTTGCGCAGGACCTTGAGCTTTGTAATGTGTGCTTAACCTGGTGTGCTACTGCCTAGCCCCCTTTACATGTAAATTTTCACAGGTATGTGTGTTAGAATTGTCACTATATGATAGAATTGTCACTGACCAAACAGTGTTAGTTTAAATCATTCCAACCTGGGGAGTGGGGGAAATAAATGTTACTTAGTAAAGAACTGAATGGTATTTACTAGTGTTACTAGAAAGAGGTGATTTAGTGCCACATACTCAGTAATGCTGCTTTGTTTGGAAAGACACAGAGAAGCCTTTATTAAAAGAAATAAAATTAATGTACAATGTCTAACAAACCTACTTATTTATTCCCTTTTGTTGCCCATGTTGTTTTATTGTTGTAGTTATTATTGTTCTCACCATTGTTGGATAGGACAGAGAAAAATGGAGAAAGAAGGGAAAGACAGAGGGGGAGAGAAAGATAGACACCTGCAGACCTGCTTCACTGCTTGTGAAGCAACTCCCCTGCAGGTGGGGAGCTGGGGCTCAAACTGGTATCATTACACCAGTCCTTGTGCTTTGTATCACCTGTGCTTAATCCACTGCACTACCACCTGACTCCCCCTAACAAACTTCTTACAGAAAACATAGATAAATACTTTCATAAAGCAAAGGACATAGCTTGAGAATGTAATATCCTTAAATTTTTAAATAAGTAAATGAATTTAGTTTGTTCATACTCTTTTTTAAAATAATTAAACAAGCGCATATCCTGTCTTTTAAAAATATTTATTTATTTTTTTGAGCGAGATGGAGAGAGAGACCAGAGCACTGATCAGCTATGGTTTATGGTGGTATGGGGGATAGAACCTAGGACTTTGGAGTTCCAGGCATGAGTCTCTTTGCATAATCATTATGCTATCTCCACCCATCCAGTTGTTAGTATTCTCTAATCTCTTTATCTTTAATGCGGAGTCTAAGAATGAATTCAGGGTCTCATTGATAGCTTTGTGCCACATTGAGGCCTAGTGTTACAGTTGTGTGTGTGTGTATGTGTGTGTGTGTATGGAGAGGGTGAAGGAATAAGAGATGGAGAAGAGCTACACTGTGGTGCCACTCTATTATCCTTGGAGTTCTCATAATACCATCTACTGTGTCCCCATGTGGTTCTGGGGATCAAACTTGGGGCCTGGAACATGCTATAGCTAATACTAGAAAGAGGTGATTTAGTTCCACCTACTCAGTAATGCTACTTTGTTTGGAAAGACACAGAGAACCCTTTATTAAAAGAAATAAAATTTCTAGAGGTGAGGTATCTCGTGATCTATCTGTCTGTCTACCTACCTATCTACCTAGGAAACCAGAGCACTTCTACACATGTAGTGTTGGAACTGGAACGTTGGGCTTCATACATTGCAAATCTTGTGTTCCACCTCATGCATAATTTAATTTTTGGCAACATAAAGAATATACATTTGATAATTCTGATGAGTTAACATTAATGATAGAAAGTTCTCAGATACTTTCCCTTTAGAAAATAGATTCCTAGGTACCTTGTGACTTGAACATACCCTTCCCCTCAGATATTTTACTTAGTAAACATTCCTTTTTTTAATTTCTTTATTGGGGAATTAATGTTTTACATTCAACAGAAGATACAGTAGTTTGTACATGCACAACATTTCCCAGTTTTCCATATAACAATACAATCCCCACTAGGTCTGATACAGGTAATTGAATAATTAGCTTTTCTAATCACATTTAAAAATAGTACAAATAAGTCAAAACTATATATAGCATGTGTCTTCCAAAAAAAAAAAAGATTGGATAGTAATTATCTTTGCATGCCACAAGGTTTATGTCATAACTGTAGTTAGTCAACTCTGGTTGTAGTATGGGAAAGTAGCCATAGATAGTATGTAAACTAATAGGTGTGGCTGTATTCTGGTAAAATTTTGCTAAGAAAAACAGGATTGCAGGATTGCTGAATATAATTCTGCATACCATTGCTTTTCCCCTCAAATTTATCCACCAGATAAATACTCCAGTTTCCCAGAATCAGAGTAACACAAGGGAGAGAAAGAAGTCTGAAATTAAACAAATGAGCTCCTCTTATAAGAAGTGGGAGCCAAGTTTTCCTTTGATATTTTCAGGGTAACTACTCTTCTAATGGACACACAAGATCCTATTAGTCATAAAATGTTACCTTGTACTGAATAGTTCAGCTTTGAGAATCTTGGTGTTCCAGTGTTAATTTTTGGCACAGTTCGTCATGGTCAGTCTCTTTGCCTAGTGATATTAAAACCATGTCATGAGTTCATAGTAGGACTCTTTGCCATATTGCGAGACCATGCCTTCAGTTCACTTAAGATAGTTCAGATTGATTCATATTTATTGAGTGCCTACAAAGTTCCAGGCATTTTGATAAATACTAGAGCTACAGCAGTGGACAAGAGCAACATGGGTTCACATGTGCTTCTTCACAAGAGCTTCTATCATTTAACAGGCAGGGATCTAAGAAGAGAAAGTAATCTGCATTGAAACCTGAATAATGAGTGGAAGGTGATGTCCACAGGGCTGGGAGAAGAACGTCTGTAGGACTAGCAAGGCAGGTCAAAATGGCAGTGCTCTGTATGCTCCCTGAAAGGTTGTTTGATTGGAGCAGAATGCAAATGGAAAAGTAGAGATAGAAGAGGCTAACAAAGAAATGTTAAGAGTTGGGGTTTATGAGATCTCTGAGAAGTGAGTGGTGAATGGGTTTTAAGTCACCAGATGATGCTCATGGTCTGCAGTTTTAAATACTTTGGATTAGAGGAAGCAAAAATTGAAATCCTACAAACTGCACTCTTTGCATACATGATGGTTGAGTACTTGAGACGTGGCTCATACGGCTGAAATCTGCTGCACTTTGATGCAAAATACCTATTATTTTCTTAGAGTTATAGTTCATTTAAGCTTTGAAAATGCAGCATTAGATTTGAGCTTTGTTTTTGTAAAATACTTAGTGGATTTTGAATACAACTCTTAGTTGGTATAAAACAATACTCAATTCATGCCTTGGAAAAAAAGACTTAGAAATAATTTTAATTTTTATTTTGTATTGAAAGAATAACAACCTGACTATGTGTAAGTAAAATGTATTATTATTTTTTTAAATTAATCATCCTTTTTACCACTCAGGTTGGTGTCTGTACAACTTCACTGTTTTCAGAAACGTGTGTGTGTGTGTGTGTGTGTGTGTGTGTAGAGAGAGAGAGAGAGAGAGAGGGTGAGGAGAGACCAGCAGCACTGCTCCACAGCTTGTGAAGCTTACATATATATATTTTTTTTTTCCTCTTCCAGGGTTATTGCTGGGCTCGGTGCCTGCACCATGAATCCACCGCTCCTGGAGGCCATTTTTTTTTCCCCCTTTTGTTGCCCTTGTTGTAGCTTTGTTGTGGTTATTATTATTGCCCTTGTTGACGCAATTCATTGTTGGATAGGACAGAGAGAAGTGGAGAGAGGAGGGGAAGACAGAGAAGGGGAGAGAAAGATAGACACCTGCAGACCTGCTTCACCGCCTGTGAAGCAATTCCCCTGCAGGTGGAGAGCCGGGGGCTCGAACCGGGATCCTTAACGCTGGTCCCTGCGCTTTGCGCCACATGCGCTTAACCCACTGCGCCACCGCCCAACCCCCGCTTACATATTATTTTAAACAATTATTTTTCTTATTATCTTTTAAAATGTGTTTTTTAGAAAATTTAAACATATATGAGTCATGTTTGTTGGATTGCTTTAGGCAGGGAACTGTTAGAAGACTTGTGGAATTCAGTTAAGATCTCATGCTGATCTGAGCATCTGGATAAAATAGGTAAATTTGAGAGTGATATCTAGGACGTAAAGCAGAGAATATGTAGTATTTAATTAAGAGAAGTGTTAAGCAAGTTAGAAGAAAAAAAGGGAGTTCCAAATTATATGAAAGAATAAGATATATAAATATATAAACTATAAGGAATAGCAAATTCATCAGACAAAGCAATGCATTTTATGCTTTGATAATTGAACCGAAATTATTTAGTTTTTTGACTAAAACTACTTAAAACAGTTTTTCTGATTCTACTATTTTTAGTACTCAATTTTTAAAAAAAATATTTTTAATATTTGTTCTTTAGTAGGAATTGGTACATCAGAATAATTCTGTATTTCTTAGATTATTGCTGGATACTAAGTTTTACCATATAGTTTACAATCATCTTTGTCATTCATTTCTTTTGATCACTTACAAAATGAGAAGTAAGATTTTAAATATAGTTTTGAGTGTGTGAACTTTCTAGAAATCGTCAAATCTGTTGTGGTAATTTGAGATTTATTTACACCTTTTCTTTAAGATTAAGACTGTTACTGTTTAAAAGAGCAAGAACTTTCTTCTCATTTGGAAGTTTACTAGTTGCCTAACATGAAGGCTTTGAAGTATCTGGTGAATATAAAATATTTTATTCCTTTTTTTTTCCTATTGCCCTCCTAGGAAGTGGGATGCATTTCTAGCTTCATTTTCCAGTCTCTTAAGTTTATGAAAGTAGTCGAGACAGTTTGTTGACCCCAAAGAGACCTTTTAGTCTCTGGCTTGTTAGACAACAGGGTCTGTACTCTTCATTGGCATTCAGATCACAGGCAACCACTGGGCTCTGTGCAAAGCCAAGCATGGCTTTAGGATTTAGACAAAGCCACTCTGGCAAAGTAACCCAGTTGTCAGGGAAGCTGGCTGTATTGCAAAGAACTGTTGCATAATGGGGAGACCAAGTAGAACTATTAGGATGCAAATGTGAGAAAAATGGTGAAGCTAACCTGCAAAAACAAACACTTCTTTTTTGGTGAAGAGTCTATTCATTGTTGCTTTCTTCTGTTTAACTTCTCTGGGCTCTAGATGTATTTGGTGCAATCTGAGTATATTAGTTCTTCTCAGTCACTAGTAATAGTGCTACAGTATATTATTTTTAAATAAACTGGTGATTTATATAGGAAGAGACTAAAAATACTGAAGAGTTGGAAGTCTTCTCATAATTTGTGTGCCCTGCTTTAGCTTAGATCTGTTTTTTGATGTGTGATTTTCATTCCCAGATTAGGATGAGGAATTCTTTTGATCCTTCACTTCAATGCAAATGATTTGTAGCAAAACATTATTCTTATCATTGGCACCTAGTAACTTCTTCCAGGGAGAATTTCTCCCTTTTTCACTCCCTTTTGTTTGAATCTTTGTAGACTGAAGCAGAAAGTATTAAAATCCTTTCTCTGAGTTCAATTTTAATTTAATAATGTCTTCTTAGGAAATTTATTCTCTCTTTTTTTTAACCTCCCCCCCTTTTTTTTCCCTTTCCCCCCTTTTTTTTAACCTCCTACTCACCTTACTTAGCATAATATAACAGAATCTACGTTTTGGTATAGTAGGAGAATACTACTACTACTAAAATAGGAACTCAAATCTAGACATAAAAGTCAGGAAATAACAAAGATGCCTGTGCTTTTTAAGCAGTTAAGGCAGGAATGGGGGTGGAGATGGAGACACTACAGTATCACTCTACCATCTGGGGAGCTTTCATGTGGTACTGTGGTTTGAACCCAAGGCGTCACACCTCATGCAGGCACTCCATCTATTGGTGAGCAGATTCCTAGTCTCAAGTACTTATGCTTTGCAAATCACTATTTTAGGGACGTCACATAAATTACCTCATTTAATTATCAATGACCTTATGAGGTAGCACTATTATTATCTGTTTTGTGGTTGGCTATCCTGAGGCACAGAGAAATAAAGTATACATTGTTGTTAAAATTCGGTGGCTCCAGCTGGCCGGGCTAGCTTCTCGGGCGGGTAACAGAGACGACCAGAGACATACGACTGGGCAGGGAAGCTGTATTTCTTTATTCAGGAACAATGATTCATAAACTAAACCAAACTGATCACCAAACAGAACTCTGCTGTCTCTTTGCGGCAGCGCAAGCACTCTCTCCCACTCTCCAACTCTCCAACTCTGGAACTCTGGAACTCTTCAACTCTGGAACTCTCTGAACTCTCGCACTTTGGAACCCTCTCTCGGGGTTTCTCGGGGCGGGGCCAAGCAGGCCCGCGAAACTAACTGGACTGATCCAATTCTCTTGGCAGGGGAGAACTAGAACCCAATTTAAAGCATACAACAATACATCTTGTATGTAGTTAAGTCAAAGATTTCTAGAGGTTATATAAAGGTAAGTCTGAGACCTAAAGGTAAGAGTTACATGTTACAATCTGAAGAGAGACAAGTTACTGGAAGAAGGACCAACAAGAGGGAGTCAGGGGGTAGCGCAGCCAGTTAAGCGCACGTGGCCCGAGGCCCGAAGCTCAAGGATGGGCGTTAGGATCCCAGTTCAAGCCCCTGGCTCCTCACCTGCAGGAGAGTGGCTTCACAGGTGGTGAAGCAGGTCTGCAGGTGTCTGTCTTTCTCCCTCTCTGTCTTCCCCTACCCTCTCCATTTCTCTCTGTCCTATCTAACAACGACGACATCAGTAACAACAACAATAATAACTACAACAACAATAAAAACGGCAACAAAAGGGAAAATAAATACATAAAAATTAAAAAAAAGGATTTAAAACAGTAGGACTAATAAGCATGACAAAATTCTGTACAGTTTTGAAAATAAAAGTAAATCTGTAGGACTGGAGAGTGTGAAAAATGCTGGATGAAGAACCACCCTGTGCTCAGATAACATTTTACATAGGCTCTGTTCTGGCTCCTACGCTATTTAATATGTACATCAATGACCTCCCAGAAACTTCTTCAAGGAAGTTCATCTACGCCGATGACATCTGCTGTGCAACTCAGGCATCCAAGTTCGACATCCTCGAGGAAACACTCACGAAAGACATGTCTCTGATATCTGATTACTGTAAAAAATGGCGACTAATCCCTAGCACTGCAAAAACGGTATCATCTGTTTTCCATCTACACCATGCCTCGGCCTCGCGTGAGCTTAATGTGCAGCTTGGCGATACGAGAATCCGGCATGAAGCCCAGCCAGTCTATCTTGGCGTTACTCTCGATCGCACTCTGTCATTTCACAAACATCTCATAAAAACTGCAGCAAAGGTAGGCGCGAGGAATAACATCATTGCAAGACTGGCCAGCTCCTCATGGGGTGCGAGCGCTTCCACACTACGATCATCATCTCTGGCATTATGCTATTCCACTGCAGAATACTGTGCCCCAGTATGGTTCCGTAGCCCCCATGTCCACTTGGTCGATTCCAAATTATATTCCTCCATGAGGATAATTTCTGGAACCATCCGTTCCACCCCGGTTCCATGGCTGCCAGTTCTTAGCAACATCGCCCCACCAGATATTCGTCGGGATGCGGCATCATCTAAGTTCATTTCCCATGTCTACGCTCGACCGGACCTGCCAATATACGCGGATATCTTTGCCCACCCTGTCCAACGCTTGACGTCTCCTCACCCAATCTGGTCCCCTACGCCTACACTGAACTTCTCTGTTCCAGTCTCTTGGAAACAGAGTTGGCAGTCAGCTGAGGTAAAGAACAAACACCTCATCACAGACCCCTGCAAGCGTCAACCCGGCTTTGACCTAGCACGTTATGATTGGGCCCTCCTCAATGGCTATCGAACAGGCCATGGCCGGTGCGCCACTATGTTCCATCGCTGGGGAGCCAGAGACGACCCGAACTGCCCCTGCGGCTCCAGACAGACTATGACCCACATAGTCAACAACTGCCACCTCTCCAGATTCAAAGGAGGTCTCGAAACTTTACATCAGGCTCAACCTGATGCTGTTGACTGGCTATGGAAGAAGGGCAAACGCTAGAAGAAGAAGAATAGGCTCTTTAAGTGTGCTAAAGTTCATTTATTCAAAAAACACTAAAATATTCACAAAGTGATAGTTACATAATTACTATCCATTAGGAAGTTGCAAGAAACATAACAATATAGGAATAGCATCATTCTTTATAAAATTGGTTGAACTTTGAGGGTTTTCCAGTAGATAACTCAAGCAGAGTCTTTGTATATTGAACAATTTGTTTTAAATTGATGCTGTGTTTTGACTTTATTTTGTAGTTAAGTTTTCAATACTTAATATCTTAGCCCTTGGCACTTTGCAAGATCCTCATTTAAAATTGCTCTATGTATTCTCTATTCCCTTTTTGTTATGACTTTGGTGATAACTAAGACCAAAACTATATAAAGCTGGTATTTCCCTGACTTTTTAAACCTGTATGTATAGTGCCATTTTCTTCTAAATTCTTGGTTTTGATTTCATGTCTTTCCTTTCAGTTGTTCTGAATATACCCCAACCATCTTTAGTATTGTCTTCTAGTAAATAATCATAATATTGGGTATTAAGTTCAACCATTTGAGGCTTCCTTTTCAACTTAAGATTTTTGAACCTTAACACTGATCATTTTAACTGATGCTTATCAAATTAATGTCTGACATATATTGATTACTCACTACAGCCTGTGCCAGTTGCTTTACATATAGTATAATTTAAGCTTTATAACAACTTTGTGTGACATGATTACATCCATATCTGGTTTTATAGTGAAACAAATGGGTCTATAGAGGGATTTGTTTTATTTAGATTACAGTGGCAATGTAGAGGCAGGATTTTATCCAGCATCTGAATATGAAACCCATGCTTTTCCCCTTCATCTCAGTTCTTTGTGGTACTCGATTGCTGTAAGCTTAAGGGAGATAGGTAAATTGGATGAAGGGTTCACTTGTATTGTGAAGGACTGAATTAGACTTTTAGTGGTGTACTAAATGTAGTATGTACAGATGTTGATTTATAATGAAGCACACCAGCAATTCATATAATGTTGTAATGTTCAATAAAAATAATAAAAGTCAAATATGTGGTAGACATTTTAGACTAGAAATAACCAAAGCTAAATATACTCCTTCTACTTGTAACAGCAAAACAAGTAGAACTCCTAGGGTAATAGGAGCAGTACTTTGCATGTTCTGTGTTTCACTGTTTCAAAAAAAAAATTTTTTTTTTTAACTGGGAGGTTAATGGTTTACAGTCCAGTTGTTGGCACACAGGTACAGTTTCTCATCTCTCCATGATGGGTGTCTGCAAAACACTGTCACCTCCAGCTTAGGCCTTTTTCTACCGTCATGTGCTGGGTCTCAATGTTTTTAAAGAAGATTGAAAATTGAACAACTAGTAATGAGGACAGTTATGATGTTGATAAAATCCTAACCAATTAAATACTAAAAATCTATGCAGATACTCTATGATGCTCTTTATTAATAAAAATGTCAAAAATGTTATGAGAGAAAAAAATTATTTATTTATGAGAATGAAGAGGGGGAAGAATCAGAACATCCTTGTGACATATGCAATGCTAGGGATAGACCTCTGGACCTCATTCTGTGAATCCAGTGTTTATCCGCTGCACCTTCTCCAGGCCACACTAATGATTTTCATTATGTGTTGCTTATTAATAAAGTTTTAAATACTTTACTGGGCAGGAAGAGGCAGCATATTGTTTATGCAGAATCACTTTCATGCCTGTGATTGCAGCTGCCCCAGGTTCAGATTTTTACACCATACTAAGCCAGAGTTGAGTAGTGCTCTGGTAGAAAATAAATAAGTTAATAAATATAAAGTGATATTTTAACAAAAATTTAAACACTAAAATAACATGATACACTTTTCTATTCTTGTCTTACCAGAGTTCACATTTTTAAAAAGCAGTCAATATTCTGGCGTTTCAGTTACGAATTGTAATTTATGCACTCATCCCCTCATTTGAGTACACAAAACTCTTTACTGATGAAATAATTGCTCCTGAGGGGTTGGGTGGTGGCACACCTAATTAAGTGCACACATTATAGTGTGCAAGGATGCAGTTCAAACCCCAGCTCCTCACTAGCTAGGGGAAAGCCTCATGAACTGTGAAACAGTGCTTCAGATGTCTTTCTCTCTCTATGTCTTCCCTTTTAGTTTCTCTGTCTCTATTTTTTAAAAAAACTTAAAAACAAAGAAATTAGTGTTTCTTGAAGTGCTGCTGCTAGCTTGGTATGACAGATAACTTGGCACAGGGGGCTGCTAGAGTATCCTCTCAGAGTTGGTAGTATAGTTATCACTGAATTGGATTTAGAATTGTCAGCCTGACCCTCCCACCACCACCACATTGAGAGGTTCTGCCACATTTGACTTTCATGATTTGGGGCATTTTTTTCCCCACTATATTGAAAATCTTAACTAGAATTTTTTACTTTCATAGATACTGATTTGGTATAAATGTATTTTTATGCTGTTGAACCTTTATTTCTTTGCATTCAGAAATTTTTTTTCACTCAGTGTTATATTTTAGTGCTTTATCAGTGTTAATTGTATGTTGTTTGTTTGTTTGTTTTTAATACGTAGTGGTGAGGACTAGTGCCTGTGTGATTTTACCACCCCCATGCTGATATTTTCATCCCTTTTATTTCAGGTTTGTGTGGAGAGAGAGAGAGAGAGAGAGAGAGAGAGAGAGGGGGTGAGGGAGAGGGAGAGAAGCAGAGACAGAAAGAGATAGACACAGAAGGGGGGATTGATACTCTAGTGCTGCTCCACCTTCTGTTGAACTTCAAAGCTCCAGGTTGTGCTAAGGTTCATACCCTGGCTCTGTGCATGGTAAGACCTGCGCTCTATTGGGCGAGCTCTCTTTTAATGTAGGTATACCTATAGCTATAGATAGGGCGTGTCTTTTTAAAAAATTTTATTTATGTTTCCCTTTTGTTGCCCTTGTTTTTTTTTATTATTGTTGTAGTTATTATTGTTGTAGTTACTGATGTTGTCGTTGTTAGATAAGACAGAAAGACAGAGAGGGGAAGAGAAAGATAGACACCTGCAGACCTGCTTCACCACCTGTGAAGCGATTCCCCGGCAGGTGGGGAGCTGGAGGCTCGAACCTGGATCCTTACACTGGTCCTGGCACTCCTTGCCACGTGTGCTTAACCCGCTGTGCTACCATCCGACTCCCAAGGTATGTCTTTTAACTGCTATATAGTATTCCACTCGTACTAATAACGTTTTATTTATTTTACCAGTTTTTGAGTATATGACTTCTTCTCCTCTATGTAATCAATACTACAATAGTTCGAGCCTCTTAGCCACAACTTTAAGCAGCCTTTTATCTCAGTGTATGTTATAAAAATGACAGTGCTGAGTTTTGGCTTTAGGATTATTGATTCAACTATTTAATGAGAGCTTTCTGTTAAGGTAGGTTAAATAGACTGATCTGTCCTCTTTCTGTAACTTAAGGGCAAAAGGGAGAAAAAGCATCGTTTTACTTAGAATATGTGAGTTGGCATAGCACAATACTGAACAGGTAAAAGGAAACAAAGTGTAGGAAAGCAGCTAATTATAGTAATTGCAGCTGGTTTCAAAGTACTTCTAACAGTTTGTGCATAATGCTTACTTGAAAGCATCAAATGGGTGCTAGTTGTGAAATAGAACACCTGTTTGTTGTTGAGCATGTGTTTATGCAGATGATTGTTGTTGTCAAAGCACCTTGATGTAGAGTAGTCCTGTTTACATTTACATTCTCCCCCAAAGGATTAACAGTGTTCTCTCAATAAATTTGCAGTCTATTCTCCTCTCAAAGGCTGCTGTTTTGAGGGCGGTGTGAAAGAGGCAACAAGTGCTTGCTAATCACTTGAATATACATAATTAGCTACAGTCTGGTGCACTGGATTCTTTGTAGACCCATAACAATACTGATTGGCAAAAGCATTTAATAGATGAGTTACCATATAGCTTTTGAGTATATTTATTTGTTTATTGGTATTATTCATTAGTTTTCTGAGCTTAAGTTTTATTATCAGTACACAAAACTCATTTCTCATCCTTTTTAATGAGCCAGTATCAGTGTGAAACAACTATTGAAGATCACTACTAAACAGTTTTGAAAATGTGAAGACCAGCTAGAGCCTTGGTGGTTATTATTTTAAAATAGTTAACATAAATAACAATTGTATACATTGAGAAATGTTCAAACATATCAGATAGAAACACTCAATCCATGTTGAAGTAAAGTAATTTTAAAAATGTCAGCTAGGGAGCTTACTTAAAAGGTAGATAGAGTTCATATCTAGCATGTACGAGGTTCTGCATTTGATTTCCAGCACAGCCAATGAATGAGTGTGTTATCTCTGTCATAAAAAAGTGCAAATGCAAATTTAAGAATAAATCTATATTATTCAGGGAAAGACAGGTTACAGGCATTTCAAATAGCCTCTCCTAAAGCTATTAGATTGTTGTTATTATCTCCTTTTTCTACTCCTTGCTACATTCAGATTTCGTGCCTAATTTAACATTTTTTTTCTTTTTTATATTTATTTATTCCCTTTTGTTGCCCTTGTTGTTTTATTGTTGTAGTTATTATTGTTGTAATTGATGTCGGTGATGGATAGGACAGAGAGAAATTGAGAGAAGAGGGGAAGACAGAGAGGGGGAGAGAAAGATAGACACCTGCAGACCTGCTTCACCGCTTGTGAAGCGACTCCCCTACAGGTGGGGAGCCGGGGGCTCAAACTGGGATATTTATGCTGGTCCTTGAGCTTAACCTGCTGCGCTACCACCTGACTCCCTTCATGCCTGATTTTTATAGAGTTGTGAACAGATTCCCTAACAACATTCTAGAGGTCCAAGTGTGGGTTTTCTTCCACCATAAAACATTTTGATAGCACCACCAGGTAACAGAAATTCTGATTTTGAAGTGTTAAGGAAGATGACTTTTTTTTTTAATAGATTAGAAAAGAAATTTGTTAACTCTATCTCTCCAGGAAGTTAAACTGTCGGCCTGTTTGTGGACCCTACAGTTGGCCAACAGTTTTGTCTATAGTATAATGCAATGCAGTATTTCCCACAATATGAAATAGGCAAGCTCAGTAGGAAGAAACAAGAAGTTCCGGTGCACCTTGATTGGTTGTTGATGATCTGGAGAAGTGAGAGATGAATATCTTAAGTCATTGGTTTGGAGAGTTTTAACTGTACCTGATGGATTTGGCTTGGGAGCAGGGAAAGAAACTGGGAAGTGATCACTGGCCAACTCTTCCTGACTATTATAATCAGATTGCTGGGTCCAAGCTGTGGTGCACTCCACTGAGTGCACACTTGACGATGTGCAAGGACCCAGGTTTGAGCCCTTGCTCTCCTCTCCTGCAGGCGTAAGGTTCAGGAGAGATGAAGCAGGTCTTGAGGTGTCTGTCTCTCTTTCTCCTTGTCTATCTAACTCTTCCCTCTCAATTTCTCTTTGTCCTATGTAATAATAAAGAAAGAAGAAGGGGGGAAAAATAAGCCAGCAGGAATAGTGGATTCTTCATACAGCTACTAAGTCCCAGTAGTAACGCTGTGGAAAAAAAAAATCAAGTTTTGATTTTTAACTTCTTAGAGTTGTTACTAGTTTTCAAATCAGGATTCTTTTGTTATATTGAGATCATTGCCTGCCTTGTAATCAGCCCCTTAAAGTATTTGTAGGATGAGAATAGTCCTAGGTAGAAGAAAGAATGTAAACCTATGCAAGAAAGAATCTTTAATTGATAATACAGGTGACATTATGAAGATGACAAAAATCATGAGGGTTTAGGTTTACCATTAGGGTAAGGACTTCAGGGAAGGAAACTAAAATTTGGTGAGATTATAATTATGTTTCAGGTATTACACTGGCTTCCATATTTCATTTCATTTCATTTCATTTCATTTCATTTCATTTCATTTCATTTCATTTCATTTCATTTCATTTCATTTCATCTGTGCTATCATCTTACCTATGAGGTCCTGAGGATTCAAGGTCGACATTGAAGTAAACAAAGGAGCTAGAATTCTAACTCAGAGCTGAAAGGCGTTACTATTAGAAGAGACATAACTCTTGGTTTACTAATGTGATTATTCTGTAAACTGAGATAATTGATAGTACATTAATTATCTTTCAGTGCTCCACTTCTAGTGCTTTCTTTTTCTTAGGAAAGAAGCGTTTTGAATTAAGGGGCCTGAAAAAGTATTTCTCTCTTTTAAGTATCTATAGTTGCTAGTTTCCAACGCTGTGTCTAGGTACTACTTCCCTGTTTGCAGTTGGTCTTACTGTGTATGTAGAGTGAACTTAGGCTCACCCTTGTTATTGTTGTTCTACTGAGATTATCTAATAATGATAACTTGTTCTTGCCCATAATCTCTTTTTCTTGTTTCGTCAGTTCTTGTTGTGTATCAAAATAAGTGTTCTTAAAATTCTTGCAGACTGTTCTCAAGTTTGAGAGTCTGTTTATGTAACCACTATACTGTCTTCCTTGCCCCTGGTGGATTGTTCTCTATGACCTTGTTATTGGTAATCTTGTCATGTCATTTAACCTAAAACTATGAGTTATTCAAAACTGAGTAAAATGGTACAACGTGATATATTGGTGTAGCAGGTTGTTTGCATTCTTTTACTCTCATTTTGATTTATGGATGACTACTCTTAATGTACTAGATATTTACCTAAAATTTTTATATTGTGAACAAAAAAATAATATATCCATTATTTGTATTAGTATATAAGATGTACTGATATTTTCTGTCCTAAAAAAGCAATTCCTCCCTTTATGATCTACTTCCCAGTCCCATTCTTATTTCTGTTTCTCTAATAAAAATTCTCTAGTGATTGATTTACACTGTCAGTTTTTTCTTTTGTTAAATATTTTTTTATTATCTTTGTTTATTGGATAGAGACAGTCAGAAATTGAGAGGGAAGGGAAGGATAGAGAGGGTGAGAGACAGAAAGACACCTGCAGCATTGCTTCATCACTTGTGAAGCAGCTTTCCTCCTGCAGGTGGGGAATGGGAGCTCGAACCTGGGTCCTTGCGTATTGTAACGTGTGCTCAACCAGGTACGCCAACACCCGGCTCTCGGTTTTTTTCTTTTCATAGTTAACTTTCTGCTTTCTAAACCACTGTAACCTAATTACATTTCTTGGTTTTTTTTGTTTTTGTTTGTTTGTTTTTTAAGGATTTTATTCATTAACACAAGATAAAGAGGAAGGAAAGCAGAAAACTCTGGCACATTGATGCCAGGGATCAAACTTAGGAGCTTCTGTTTGTTAAGTTCAGTGCCCTACTCACTGCATTACCTCCCTGTCTCCTTAATTATTCATTTATTGGATAGAGACAGAGAGAAATTGGTAGGGAAGCGGGCGGGGAGGGGGACCAACCTAAAGCACTGCATCCCTTGCACAGTTAGGGACTGGGAACTTGAACCCAGGTCTTTGCACACTATAGTATGTGTGCTCAACTGGGTGTGCCACTGCCTGGGCCTAAAACACTTATTTATTTATTTATTTATTTATTTATTTATTTGTTTATTACTTACTTATTTATTTATTGAAAGAGAACTACAGCGAGAAAGATACAGGGAGAGAGAGACTGGCCAACTGACCAGAACACTTCTCATCTTTGGCTTACGGCGGTGCTGGAGATTGAACCTGGGACCTCAGAGCTTCAGGCACGAATCTTTTGCTTAATCATTATGCTGTCTCCTCAGGCCTGTATTTCTGAACCACTCCATTTGAAAAGTTCTTGGTCATGATCACTAATAGCTTTGTGTTTCCTCATCCACGGAACATTTTTTTCCATGCTTCCCCCATTGCTTAATAGAAGTTTGCACAATTAGCAATTGTCCCACCTGACACATTTTCATTTTCTTTTCTTTTCTTTTCTTTTCTTTTCTTTTCTTTTCTTTTCTTTTCTTTTCTTTTCTTTTCTTTTCTTTTCTTTTCTTTTCGTATTAGTTAATGAGAGGGATAGGAGGAGGAAAGAACCAGATATCACTCTGGTACATCTGCTGCCGGGGATTGAACTCAGGACCTCACACTTTAGAGTCCAGCATCTTATCCACTGCCACCTCCCAGACCACCCTGACACATTTTCTTATCTTGAGTTTTTATTAGTGTTTTAATATGGATTTACAAAGTTTTAAGATAATAATGGTATAATTTCACACCATTCCCATCACCAGACTTCTGTGTCCTCACCCCTCTGTTGGAAATAGCAGTAGTTCTCTCAAGTCACATGTTTTGACTTTATAACTAGCTCTCCATATATTTTTTTTTCTATGTTCCTGCCTTCACTTCCTTTCTAAGTCACACCTACACCTATTACTACTTCAGAATATCTTTCCTTTTTTGTTTTCTCCTCTCTGATAAGGGAAACAGTGCCTGGCTTCTTTTGGTGGTTAACAGATTCACTTTCCTTTCTGTGATTGTACAAAACCAAGCTTCTTGGAAGTCAGGCTGTAGCACAGCGGGTTAAGCGCAAGTGGCACAAAGCACAAGGACTGGAGTAAGGATCCCGGTTCAAGCCCTGGCTCCCCACCTGCAGGGGAGTCGCTTCACAGGCGGTGAAGCAGGTCTGCAGGTGTCTATCTTTCACACCCCTCTCTGTCTTCCCCTCCTCTCTCCATTTCTCTCTGTCCTATCCAATAACGATGACAACAATAATAATAACTACAACAATAAAACAAGGGCAACAAAAGGTAATAAATAAATAAATAAATATAAAAAAATAATAATTAAAAAAAGCAAGCTTCTCTTGATTTTTAACTCAAATTGACCATTCCTTTCTGATCATTTAGTCTGATATCTATATACTGGTGGGTCAGGGGCTTATGACTCAATCTCTGGCTCTTTTCTCTAACAAAAATCTAGATTCCCCTTTGTTATTTTTCACACTAGTAACTCCATTCACAGGAATTACCACATTTGATTCTCACTTTAAACTCTGTAGATTCTAAATGGGATTGTAATTTTGACTATGTATGTGTATTTTGAACTCATTACTCTTAGAAACTTTTAAGGCTTTATTTATTATCTGTTTATTGATTTATTTTTACCTCCAGGGTAATTGCTGGGGCTTGGTGCCTGCACTATTTATCTTTTGCTCCTGGTGGCCATTTTTTCAATAGGACAGAGAATAATTTGAGAGCAGAGGGGAGATAGAGAAGGAGACAGGGAGACAGACACCTGCAGACCTGCTTCATCACATGTGAAGCTACTTACCTACCACCTCCAGTCCCGCCCTGCTCTGCCCTCTCCCACAGGTGGGGAGCCGGGCCTTTTCAGCCAGGGACCTTGTGAGGGTCCTTGTGCTATGTGAGCTTAACCTGGTGTGCCACTGCCCGGCCTCCAGTTTTAAGACTTTTTAAATATTTAAAACCTTAATGAACTGACAACAAACATATCACCAGAACAGTGTGTGTGTGTGTGTGTGTGTGTGTGTGTGTGTGTGTGTGTACATATATAGATTTTAAATTTAATTTTTATTTTTTATTGTGACTCTGGGTAATGAACCTAGAGCCTCAGATATGCATGATGTTACTAGAGAGTGACCTCTTGAGGTAGTTTTTATTATTTCCTTCTTCATTATTTCTTGGGAAGAGAAGGGAGAGGGAATGAGTGATAACATAGCATTACTACACCATCTATGCAGCTTCCCCAGTGCTATTTGTTTTTCTTCCATGTGGTGCCTGGGTTTGAAACTAGGACTTCACATGTGACAAGTCATGTACTCTACTGGTTGAACTATCTCCAGGCTTCAGAACTGATTTTTCTAAAAGGACACTGTGATTGCCTATCTAGTCTTAATTATCTCTAATAAATTTTTAGTGAAAATAAGTAGAATAGTTTTATAATCTCTTTATAATTACTGATATGATATAGAAATAAGTTGGAAGTTCCCAAGAACTATTTTAACTATTTTTTTTACCCCAAAATAATTAACATTTATAATTACCTTGATATCTGATACTGGCTTTTCAATTATTTTCTTCACAACACACTGATGAGACAAGCTGTGTTTGTTGCTTACTGCAGCAAGGGAGATCACCATCAGTACAGGAAGAGTCCTGTGGAGAAAGCAAGATCTGTATATGCTAAGGACACAAGTTCAATTTGAGCTTAGTTAATACAGAGTGTCAGAGAGAGAAGAAGAGAAAGAGAGACAGAGATACTAGAATTGTACAAAGATTATGGTAAAATTTTAAATGATTCAAAGAACCTTAGCACCTTCATCCTATTAAAAGGAGTTGTTTAGAGAATTGATAGTTTTATTCTTAAGTGTCAGAGTATGTGGCTTCCACTAAAATTTTAATGTGCTCATGATTTACTTTAAACTGTTAAAAGATTTTCACTTTTGAGATGTATAACTGGAATGTAATTTAATTTTTAAAAAGAGTTAGCATTCTACTGGTAACTATTCATTCACTATTATAGTTCTCTTATTATTAACTTTAAAATCAGATAAACATCAAATTTACTTTTATTTTTTAATGTGGTACCAGGGAATGAACCATGGGTCTTGTTGTTTGTGCAGTATTACTGAATGGTCTGCCCAGTGTTTGTTCTTTATGTTGGGGAGAAAGAGGAATGGGAAGTGAGGGAGGGACAGACATCAGAACTGAAGAGGGAGGGAGAAGCCCCAAAGCACTGTTCTACTAACTTGGGAAATTCCTTGGTTATGTCTAGAATCTCTCAAATAATAAAGCATGCACTTAACCATCTAAAATCATCTTCTGGTCCCTAGATCTATTACATTTTTTGGCTGATGTTTATAAATAAATTACAATACTTCATTTTCTTTTTTTTTTTTTAAATAAAGCTTTATTTGAAATATTCTGATATATTAGGGCAGAGGTTCTTTTGTGTAAGCAAAGAGGATGTGAAACATTTTTATGAGTTCTAACTTCCCTTATGCTATTGTTTCAAGAAGAATGGAGTAACTTTGCATGTTTTAATGTGTAAATTTCAATTAAGGACAAGAAATCTTATAATAATAAACAAAATATTGTTGGCTGATTTATGAAGACTGTGACTCTAGGATTAAATGTCGTGTGCCCTTTATTTTTCCTTCCTTAATAGATGTTAAAGTGAATTGCCATGTCCCAGTTTAGTATATATTTAGCCTAAGTATGTGTTTTGTAGGTTGGACTTCCTATAAATGTTAATGTGTTCATGTTAAGAAAATATCTATACTTGTATGAATTGCTCATTTTGTCATAATCTGTTGGTGTGGAAGGAATCTACTGACGATGAAGTGGGAATCATGATGGGAGACAGCTTTTTACCTTGGTGCTGGCATCTCTACTCAGCTGGGACTGACACTCTGGGGGAGCCTTCTATGCAGTCACTTTTGGATTGATTGGCAGAATCTCTGCCCTTTTTGACTTTATGTGAAGAGATGTATTGGAGACTACCAGTTATTTGTGTAGAACGAGTTCCCTTTTGCTCTCTATTCAATCCCCACCAAATCACCTTTTTTTTTTTTAATTAAAAAAAATTTTTTAAGGACTGTGAGCACAATAAAAGAAGATAAATTAGGGTGTTAATTTGAACACTCTGACCCATTTTGAGACTCACATCTTATACTTATGTTCTTTTTATTTGTATGTTCTTTATTCTTTTTATTCTTATGTTCTTTTTATTCTTATGTTCTTTACTGAGTGTTTGTTGGACTGAGAAAGATGCTTTTTGGTTGATAAGTTGATCAACTACAAACCTTTCAGTTTTTTTCATCAAATCACTTTACTGGAAGAAAAATGATTTACAGTACAGTTGTTGTCACATGAATATAATTCCTTATATCCCCATGATCGCACTGCACCCCACTATTAATTTGGAAAGTTGTTGTCTGTTCTTTTATGAAACTGGTATGTATCATTGAAACTGAATTTGGATACTACTAAAAGGATATCTTACATTTTAGATATATTCTTCTATACTTATTATGTATATCCTTATATAATACTTATATTTTTTGTATCAAATAATGATTTATTGGACTTATCACTTAATATACACCATGAATCAATATTCTTGAGATGTAAGTAAGATTTTTGTCAAATACACATATTTTTATGTAATGTTATTTTAAAATTATTTATTTATTTTATTTTGTTGCCCTTGTTTTATTGTTGTAGTTATTATTGTTGTTGTTATTGATTTCATCCTTGTTGCATAGGACAGAGAGAAACTGAGAGGAGGGGTAGCCAGAGGGAGAGAGAAAGATAGACACCTGCAGACCTGCTTCACTGCCTGTGAAGCGACTTCCCTGCATGTAGGGAGCCAGGGGCTCGAACCAGGATCCTTATGCTGGTCCTTGTCCTTGTGCTTTGTGCCACCTGCTTAACTCATTGTGCTATAGCCAACTCCCTATTGTTATGTTTTTTAAGTCAAATTCTTATTAATTCGAGGAAAAGACTTGACTTCAAGGGGCCATATATACTTTCTGTGTAACATTTTATGTCAGTTTGAATAAAAATTCTAAACTGCTTATTTTTTTTTTAATTTTATTTAAGAAAGGATAAATTAACAAAACCATAGGGTAGGAGGGGTACAACTCCACACAATTCCCACCACCCAATCTCCATATATCCCATCCCCTCCCCTGATAGCTTTCCCATTCTCTATCCCTCTGGGAGCATGGACCCAGGGTCATTGTGGGTTGTAGAAGGTGGAAGGTCTGGCTTCTGTAATTGCTTCCCCGCTAAACATGGGTGTTGACTGGTCTGTCCATACTCCCAGTCTGCCTCTCTCTTTCCCTATTAGGGTGGGTCTCTGGGGAAGCGGTGCTCCAGGACACATTGGTGGGGTCTTCAGTCCAGGGAAGCCTGGCTGGCATCCTGATGACATCTGGAAGGGTGACTGAAAAGAGAGTTAACATACAAAGCCAAACAGATTGTTGAGCAATCATGGACCCAAAGCTTGAATAGTGGAGAAGGAAGTGTTAGGGGGATACTCACTGCAAACTCTAGTGTACTTCTGCTTTCAGGTATATATTTTGCAGTAGTTTATGGATACATGTGTACATATGCTCTCTCTCACAGAAACTGGTGTATATCTAGGTTTTGGGACTTTGTTAGAAAGTGAACCACCTGAGATGGAATTAGAGTATACTATGAAAGGAAAGGTCTCACCCGAGTAATGAAGCTGAAGGGTTGTCATTCCACACGTGAAGTTTCTGGACACAGTCTGAAGTGAAGCATGTTGAGGTGGCTAAACTGCTTATTTTATCTACAGTTTAATACTGTCATTGAAAAAACAGAAAAATTAAAGATATTAAGGTGAAAATTGGTGAACTGTGATCTTAAACTAACATTACAAACATTATTTTGAGTAAGATTTATATAAAGTGATACATGATCAATTTGATTAATTTTTCTTCTAATGTTCATAAAATATATTCATTTGAATGCCTTATTTTATATATGTAAACATTTTTATAAGGTATATCTTGCATGTTACATATTATTTCTAAAAAAGATGCAGTTATTTTTCAGGTAATAGGATCTTAATACACAATTTAATTTGCACACAAATATAAGTATAAATTTGGAAACTAAATGAAAATGTAGTCAAATTGAGTCGATTACAGTCCTCTTAAATCTTATGAAACTTTGCATTGATAATGAAATTATTCTTCTAGCTACTTGTATGTATGTATTAAATATATAACTGCAGCTACTCTATTTAAATATTGGAGGACTGGTATTATTATATATATTTTTAAAGATTTTATTTATTTTTTAATGAGAAAGATAGGAGAGAGAGAACCAGACATCACTCTGGAACGTTTGCTACTGGGGACTGAACTTGGGACCTCATGCTTGAGAGTCCAATGCTATGCCAACTACGCCACGCCCGGACCACTACAATACTTACATCCTGATGAACTACTTGAGTTCACTTTATATGCACAAAATATTTTTGCATCTGGTAAAATAGGTCAGTGATAATAACCTCACTTCTTTTTTTATTTGATTGATTTAAAAGAAAAATCTCTTATGGTCAAGAGATAGTTAACCTGGTAGTATTTGCACCTTACCAAGTGTGGGGTGGATTTGACTCCTGGCACTACATTGGAGCACCTTGGGTGGCACCTAGACCGCTTTTAGATGGTAGAGCAGTACTGAGTACCCCTCCCCATTCATTTTGTATTTCTTCCTCTCTCTTTCACCTTCTCCTTCTCCCTCTCCCCTTGTCTGTCTAAATAAGTTTTTAAATAGTTATTTATTTATTTATTTATTTATTTATTGGATAAAGAGAGAGAAATTGAGAAGGAAGTGGGAGATACAGAGGGAAAGAGATGGAGAGATACCTGCAGCCCTACTTCATCATTTGTGAAGTTTTCCCCCTGCAAGTAGGGACCGGGGACTTGAACCAAGTCCTTGCACAGTGTAACAGTGCACAGTGTTAACCAGATGTGCACTGCCTGACACCTGTCCAAATAATTTTTAAAAACCATTAAACAGTTGGTAACCCAGGAGATGGTTCAGAGACTCAAACATGAGGTTCTTAGTTTGAGCACTGGCATCATATGTGCTAGAATAGTTCTCTGGTTCTTCCTCCTTCTATATCACTGTCATAAACAAATAAGAAGGAAGGGGGGTTGGGGAAGAAGAGAGGGAAAGGGGGGAGGAAGACAGACTGTTTGACAGTATTGACCTGTGGCATGTATGAGTCTTTGAAGTTATTCCCTGGGGCTGTTCTAAAACAAAAATGGCAAACTGAAAAATACCTCTTTGTGTAGGGAATTTTTCCACATAATTTTATGAAATGCATTTAAACATATTCTCTCTCTCTCTCTCTCTTTTTCTTCTCTCTCATCTCCAGGGTTATCACTGGGGCTTGGTGCCAGCACTACAAATCCACTGCTCCTGGGCCATTTTCCCATTTTTATTGGATAGGACAGAGAGAAATTGAGAGAGGAGGGAAAGGGGGAGAGAGACACTTGCAGACCTGCTTGTGAAGCAACCTTCCTTCAGCCCAATCTTGAACCAGGATCTTTGTGCGAGTTCTTGTACTTTGTACTATGTGTGCTTAACCTGGTGTGCCATTGGCTCCCTTCCCCCCATTTAAGCATTCTTTAACACATATATAATTTTTTGTTACCTGTGTTTAATGTGTAGCTAAGTGCATTTACCCAACATACAGGGGAATAAATTTTCCCCCAGTGTAACTCATAGCCTCTTCAAGTTATAATCTATTATAATGTTCAGCAATGGAATAATCAAAAGATTTTAAAAGATCTTTAGTGTCCACTAGTGTAAAAGATATGTTACTGTTGGAGCTATTAAGGTCTAAATCTGCCCTCTATTATGTCTTTATGAGTACTAACCTTTTAAAAGGACAACAACCTTCCTGATATTCTTTTTTTTTAAATTTATTTTTTATTTAAGAAAGGATAAATTAACAAAACCATAGGGTAGGAGGGGTACAACTCTACACAGTTCCCACCACCCAATCTCCATATCCCATCCCCTCCCCTGATAGCTTTCTCATTCTCTATCCCTCTGGGAACATGGACCCAGGGTCATTGAGGGTTGCAGAAGGTAGAAGGTCTGGCTTCTGTAATTGCTTCCCCGCTGAACATGGGCATTGACTGGTCGGTCCATATTCCCAGTCTGCCTCTCTCTTTCCCTAGTAGGGTGGGTCTCTGGGGAAGTGGGGCTCCAGGACACATTGGTGGGGTCTTCAGTCCAGGGAAGCCTGGGCCGGCATCCTGATGGCATCTGGATCCTGGTGGCTGAAAAGAGAGTTAACATACAAAGCCTTCCTGATA
Source organism: Erinaceus europaeus (assembly GCF_950295315.1). Taxonomy (NCBI): domain Eukaryota; kingdom Metazoa; phylum Chordata; class Mammalia; order Eulipotyphla; family Erinaceidae; genus Erinaceus; species Erinaceus europaeus. Next base: position 40,457,852 of record NC_080167.1, on the reverse strand, counting down.
TTCTGTTAGTCACTCTGTAAGTCAGTGAATACATACCACCACATTTCCCTGTATACTTTTAGCTACTTTGGAAATTCTAATAGTATGTTGACTATTTTGAATCAAGTGTGCTATTTTTAGCCACATGTACTCCCTTTTCAATAATACACCAACGTTTTATAAGCTGATGAAACTTTCATTATTTTTATTGGCAAAATGTCTAGAAAGAATTACATATATTTTTATTTTTTATTTTTTATTATTTATATGTATTTTCCCTATTGTTGCCCTTGTTTTTTATTGTTGTTATAGTTATCATTGTTGTTGTTATTGATGTCATAACTGTTAGATAGGACAGAGAGAAATGGAGAGAGGAGGGGAAGACAGAGGGGGAGAGAAAGATAGACACCTGCAGACCTGCTTCACAGTCTGTGAAGTGACTTCCCTGCAGGTGGGGAGCCTGGGGCTGGAACCAGGATTCTTATTTCTGTCCTTGCGCTTTGTGCCACTTGTGTTTAACCCGCTGCACTACCGCACAACTCCTACTATTGCATATATTTGAATAGTATAATGCCCAAACCCAAAATGGCATTGAGTGTAAACATCAAGATACATGATCACTTACACACACTATTTTATTTAATTTCCATTGAAGATCTCACTTCTGTGATCCATGTCCCTTTTCGCAACCCTCACAAATACTGTAATGAGCAAGTGTTTGGTTTTTATCTTTGAAGTAGAGAAAAGGAAAGAGAATGAGATCTAGAGTTCTGCGATATATCCAATTAGATTAGTTACCTTTTTTTGGGGGGGGGGAGGTTCTCTTCCCTGTGCTCATGCAGGCAATACTCTTCCCTATTGCAGTGCTATTTCATTCTAGTCAGCTGGTATTATCCTACTCATCAGTCCTTCAAAGAAGTTCACATTTCCTCTCATCTGGTTTTCCTTGTCCCCATGGAAAAATGGATTCTCTCTGTTGAAGCTCTGGCTACTTACTACTTTGTCAGAACTTTTCTTATCTACTTACTAGAGATGACTACTGGTGTGCCTAAATGACCTTTTATATTATAAAATATTTTGCAACAGTTGCTTTTTATTCATCTTTCTCCCCACCATATTGTAAGTTTTTTTTATAAGAAATTTCATTAATGAAGTATGAGTTTTCATTAAAAATTCGATTATGTTATCCTTATTAGAATGTAACATTTAAAGCATGAACTAAAATTCTCTTGTATTAAACTACCTTAAGATGTTTATGGCAAATATAATTTTCCAAAACTTTAATGAGGATTCCTAGACTTTGGCATCTTGCAAGATAAGTAAATCCTCATAAACACTTATGGTAGTTAGTAGATAATTGAAGTTTAGGACTCATTTTCTTAAACTATAATATAAATCATAAAAAGAACATGTATTTTTACATTGTACATTTGATTAATAGATAATTTTTTCAAGGGTGTAGCTAACTTTAAAGTACAATACGTTTATAATGTAGAAACATTATTCCTTGGTTTTGATTTTGAAACAGATTGTCTGGGCTGGCAAGATAGCTTACCTGGAGAGTGCTTTTTTGGTCATGCACAGACCCAGGTTCACACCCAGCCTCCATTTCACTGGGGGAGGCTTTGGTATGATGATGTCTTTTCCTTTCTAGTTCTTCTGTTTCTATCTGAAAAGGCTGTCTGGGAGTAATGAGGCTCTGTGATGAAAAAAAAAAAAGAATAAAAATTTATATCTTTGCAAATTAACTTCCAGATTATAAAAACTTTTTACATAATTTCTTTAATGTATAGAGTTTTATAGAACTACCATCAACTAGTTTTTATCATCTTATAAAATGGAAAATAGTATAGCTGTGCACTTAAGTAGTCTTACTTTTAAAAATTCTTAGTGTTTTTTCCCCTCAATTTTTCTCTATTTTCCACTGTTCCCTGCTGTCCCAGTTGTTACCTCAAACTAGGCACTTTTCTTCGAGGACTTCAAAGACAAGGGCTCTTTTCCTCTATATCACACAGAATAGATACAGTGGCTCAGAAAAACATTTCTAAATAATTAGAGGATGTTTTGAGTATTAGTTATAAAGATGGAATTTCAAATGAAGTTCCTTGAGAGAGTAAGACTACTTGAACTTGAATTTTGTAGTGACATCTATATTCTGTTATGTCATTTTCCTTAGGGTTGGTGACTATTGTGCTTTTGTAGCGATTTCTGAAAGTGTTGGGTAGGTTGAAGCTTTGAGTCAGATCAACAATATAAATTGAAAAGTACCAGTGTGACCTAGTGAATTACTAAGAATCCTAGATAGTATTTAACTTGAACTCTTAGATGACAGGAGAGTCAGAGGTAGACTGGCTTAAAAGTGATAAATTCTGTAGTTACCTCTACTATGACATAGAAAAGGAAAATAGCTTTGGAAATATGGCTTTTTTCCCTTCTTTGAATACTGACAGGCATCCATGAATAGTGATGAATTCAGGAAAAATCTTAAGCTAGACATTATTTGACAGTTGGCGGACAGATGCTCCTGATTTGAGTGTGAGACTGAGGTATTCAGAAAGCACTTCAAAACACTCTCCTATGCCAGCCAACTTTATTTTCCTTATACTTGGATTGAGTTTTTAGCTGCTTTGTAGTAATGCTTCTTGATAAGCATTTTTTTTATACCAGTTCTTCTGCAGGAGCTGGGCCATATGCTTACTGATTAGTTCAGAATATCTGGTCATTTTTATACATTGTTTTTTAGACCTTACTATTGCATGTAAATAGATAGGTAAGAAAAGAAGACAACATACAGAGTCTCACTCTGAATATTGCAAATGAAGATGATAAATGTTAAATGAATAATGGCTTTGTTAAGTTTGAAAAAAGAGTGCTCAGGTTTAATTAATCAATTTCTTGAGAAAGGATAATTACTTCCTAGGCAGGGTATCTATAGCGATACATACTTTTATATTATTCATGCCTTCTATAGTACTTGAAGTGTTATTTGCCGTGGTATTTCTTTTCCTGAGAGTTAGTTTATGTTTGGTTTGAGACATTAATGCTTATTTGTCTTCATTTAAGGAGAAATTTTCCTTTTCTAGTGGGTCTTGGGCAGGAGATTTTCACACAGGGTTCTTCAGTTTGGGATTTGTTCTTATTAACTTGAAAGAATTTACTGACTCTCTGCGTTGTAGTGTAAAAGCCTCTTACTTGAAAACTTGAGCCATGGGGTGTGATGGCCACTGGAAGAAATGAAGTTATTGCAAATTTTCTATTATACTTAAAACTTTATGTCTGGGCTGACAAAATAACTTACCTTGAGAGTGTGTGCTTAGTTATTACACAGTTGCTCCATGGAATTTATACATAAACATAAACTCCAAAGAATATATATGATGTGATTTTTAAAATGTATAGAACTGCTTTAATGGAATTATTAACTTTATATTCTTAAGTAAATTCTGATTGTTCCTATTTAACTTAATGGTGGTTCTTTCCTCTAAAATTTTATATGATAGTCTGCTTTTTTTTTATGGTCAGTAAGTTCCAATATAGGCATAGTATATAATAATAAAACTTAAGTCAGCAGTCTTGTACTTGCAACATGAGTTTAACAGATGTGTCAAAATGTATGGATTTTCTTTAATGTTCAACATTTTGCTCATGAGAATAGCATAACACCTGCTGTGACCTTTTAAGCTATGTAAATTTTAGTGACTGAAAAAATGTATTCATTTCTGAAATATGTTTGGAAATCATTAGGGAGATTTTATATTTGGATTTTTAAAAGATTGTATTATGTAATGTGAAGACATTTAAATCTGGTACAAGAAATAAGCATGTCATAATGATACTCTGATCTGTAAAACAGTTTATCTGAAGGGTAGTCTCACTTCTGTTTATCTTGCCTAGGAGCATTAAAAAGCATTATCTACTGCTACACTAATTCTTTTTGCTTTTAGCACTATCATTCTTTGAGTTTGTGGAAATATTGATACCTTCTAGATACCTATGAAAGCAGACATCCAGTTTATATTGGCATAGCAATTTCACAGATTTATTCTCTTTTTCTCCCTGACATAAAAAATAATAAGCACTACAAAAGTACTAATTTGTTTTTGGTAGCCCTGTTTACCAGTAGAATTTGTTGTGTGTATACTTTAAAACAATGATGTATATGCTATTTTTGTTGTTGTTGTTGTTTTGGTTTGAGATACTGTATATTAGTATCACATACAAAAAAAAAGGACAACTGGTGGCTGAATTTTGATTTACCTCAGTATGTTAGCCTTTAGTGTTTATTTCTTATACTTTCATAAAATAAGCATATTTGTGATTACCTCTTTATGTATTTAAACAAGTTAATATTGTGATATGATCAAGTCCTCCCTCCCTCCCTCCCTCCCTCCCTCCCTCCCTCCCTCCCTTCCTTCCTTCCTTCTTTCCTTTCTTCCTTTTTTCCCTTTTTTATTTCTTTTTCCATCTTTTAGACCACAACAACCAAATAAGTTCTGGTTGAACCCCCATTTAAAATAAAAATCATGGCACTCTATGATACAGTAAAGCACAAGAACAGTGTACTTTTACTTGTATTTAACACCTGTTCATATTTGATTTAGTATTTTTTACATTGAAAAGTCTTTTGAGTGCATGTGTGTGTTTCAAAATGTTTTTATGCTCTTTTGTGACAGAGACTGCTTTAATTTTTTTCTTTGTAAGACTACTGTCTCAACTAGTTTTAAGTGTACAGTTGTTTTAATTTCTTATATGACTTTCACAACACCAAAGTAGATGAATATTAATATTCATCTAAATATCAATATCTAATATCTAAAATTGGCTACTTTCTTACTAACTTTCTTTGCAATTCCTTATCCATACCAGAGCACATGGCTACATTTTCCAGGTACCATGATGTTATGTTTGGTGTAACATAAGATTAAGTTCTGGACACTTGAAATGTGAATAGCTTTATGGCATACCACTACTGGAGATGGCTCAGAAGCATCCTTTGTTCTGCCTCTTTCCCCTCTAATGTAAATCATGAAGTTAAGTGAGATGGTTGAGTCTTTAAAGAGGGTTCTGTGACTCACATCTGGAGAAAAGCCACACATTGATAAGAGGATATTTGTTTGGCTTTACTTGAGCTCAAATAAAAAAATTTTGATGTTTTAAGCTACTAATCTCAAGGTTTATTTTCTCCAATAGCTTACCAATACACCTACTGGTTGTTATAATGAAAGTTTTAGTTTTCTCTGAGTTTAATTCTCATTTGTTAGCAATTGTAATTGAGAATCAAGAAAATAAAGTGGAATTGGACAGTGAACATTTGCGTGTGGCTCCAACTGGAAGAGAAGTTTGTAAGAAACTTAAAGGGAGAAGATGAACAAAGAAAAAAAAAATCTATTGTTGTGTTAAGTAGTTGATGGGGATGGGGTTAGGGCAAAGTCTAATCATATGGGGCCCAGGCCTTGGTGCACAGCATTAAGCACACATAGTACAAAGCTCAAGGACCCGCTTAAGGATTCAACTTCCAGCCCCCCTGGCTCACCCCTTATAGGGCAGTCATTTCACAGGTTGTAGAGCTGGTCTGCAGGTGTTATCTCTCTCTCTCTCTCTCCCTCCCTATCTTCCCCTCCCCTCTCAGTTTCTCTCTGTCCTATAAAAAATATATATATTGAAAAATGCAGGAGCAGGGATTCATGATTCCTAGTGCAGGCACGGAGGAGCCCCAGCAATAACCCTGGAAGCAAAAAAAAAGAAGAAAAATAAGTCTAAGCATATTAGGGTAGCAGCTGTTGTTGTGAAGTAGAGGAGTATTAGATATTATAAAGTAGCACAGTCAAATCTGTGAGAATGGAATAGAAGTTTAAACATAACCGGTTTTATGTATGTATGTGTGTATGTATATGTATGTATGTATTTTACCAGAGCAGTGCTCAGCTCTGGCTTATGGTGGTGCAGGGGGATTGAACCTAGGACCTTAGAACCTCAGGCATGAAAGTCTCCTTGCAAAACCATTATGCTATCTAACCCCCGTACCTTTTTTAAAAATTTTAATGAATCTTAATCCTATATTCATCTTATAATTTTCTTGCTTATTGTCAATTTCACAGATTCATACCTTGGCAAAAACATTTATAAAGAGATCACATGTTTAAGCAGAGTTGCAAGCATACTTTTTTGTGTGTGTGGTCCAGTTTTGATTTATTACTGACTTATTTGCCTAGTTACACTTTCTCTTAAGTATATGAAAATAATTGAATTATGGATATTTTATGCATGTGTGAAATATAGCATATCATGTTTTTATAGTTGTCGGAACAGGTGAGATTTATGTTGTTTTGAAATGTAAAATATTAGAGCTAAAAAGGAATTTTTTTTTTTCCCCACCAGGGTTATGGCTGGGGCTTTGTGCTGACACCACAAATCCACTGTCCCTGGAGGCCATTTTTTTTTCTTTCTGTTTTTTATTTTACAGGTCAGAGAAAAATTAAGAAGGGAAGAGAGATAGAGAAGAGGAGAGAAAGATAGTAACCTGCAGACCTGCTCCCCCCCCTCTTAAAGCATCCCCCCTGTAGGCGGGGTGTGAGAGCTCAAACCCAAATCCTTCTGGGTGCACCACTGCCTGGCCCTCTACAAAAGGAAATTTTCCATCAGTTCATTTCACTAATACTACTCTTCATGTTTTAAGTTCGTATTATTTAACCTTTTGTACTTCATAACTTGACTTCATTAGTTAATTTTAAAAGCAAATTGGTAATATGCTTGTAGTTTAGACTTATAAAAATGTTTTAATGAATAGTAGAATAATGGTTTTTCTCATAAAATAATAAAGTAAAAAAAATAGCTTGAGTTTACTCTAAACAGCACAGTGCGTAGATGAAGACCATTGTTCAGTCTTCCATAGCACCACATTTAGAAAAGTTTAAAAACAAAGTTAATAATCTTTTTGAATTGAAACATACTACATGGGTGACTTGATGTTTCCAATTCTATCTCCTCTGATTTATGAATATCCACGTTTCAATCCTTGTATATTGTGGCAGTTCATAACTTTATAGGGGTAAACTAAATTACTGGTAGACACTTGTTAAGAGAATGTTTCACCTGTACCTTGGTCATTGTTTGGAAGCAGCCACAATGTAATTGAAAGGAAATGCTCATTTTCTCCTCTGTATATAGTAGAATCTATCATAAAAATAATGTGGTTTTTTTTTCCCCTTAACTTTACAGTTACTACTGTTCATGTAAAGACCTCAGCTGTGTTGTATACTTGCTACCTTGGGTTCATTATAATTCATTTTTTAAAAAGCAATGCTGGGTGGGGAAACTAACTTTAGAGCACATACCTGAAGCCATTTAGAAGACCCAGTTTCAATCCTTGGCACTGCCATTGACCAGAGCTAAACAGTGTTCTGATATTTTGCTCTTAAAAATAAGTAGTTAAGACTTAAAAAAAATTAAAACGGGGTTTTTAGGACCCACGTTCAAGCCTTTGGTCCCCACCTGTAGGAGGCAGCTTCATGTGTGGTGAAGCTATGCTACAGGTCTCTTCCCCCTGCTCTTGATATATGCCTCCTTCCCTTTCAGTTTCTCTCTGTCCTATCAAATATTTAAAAAAAATAAAATAAAGCAAATAAAAATGGAAATGATACTAAAGGTGATTTGAGTTTCTAGGATTTCTTATATGCATAATGTGGAATGCATGGGCTGGGGAAATAGTCAAGATGCTAGAGCATAGGGCTTGCATGCCTATGGTTCTGGAGGCCCCAAATTCCATCCCAGGCACCACTATAACAAAGAGCTAAGTGGTACTTTGGTCTTTCCCTCTCCCTCTCCCCCCTCTCAAAAATAAATAAATCTTTTAAATAAAAAAGTATTAGTGGGCCAATTTACATTCCCACCCATGGAAAATAGTTCAGAGTTTCCTTAGAACACTAGATATTTCCCTATGATCTGGCAGTTCCTTTCCTAGGCATCTATTCAAAAAACATAAAAAAAAAAAAATCTACCCAAAGAGATCATTCCACACATATGTTCATAGCAGCACAGTTTATAATAGCCCCAACCTAGAAGCCACTCACATGTCCAGCAACAGATGAGTGGTGAAGAAAATTGTGGTGCATACACAATAGGATACTTACTACTCAACTGTTAGAAATGATGAAATCTTTCTTTTCCTATCTTGGATGGAACTTGAAGGAATCATGTTCGGATAAATCAGCAGGAGGACAACTATGGATGATCTCACTTATTGGTGGAATTTAAGAAATAAGGAAAGAAAAAGGAAACAGAGTGAAGCTTAAATTCAGTAGAGTGGGCTAAGGAGATATGGGGGGATGGGTCAAGAGGACTTTGGAAACCTAGTACTATAGACACTTATTATAGGGCGTATGCAGACACCTATCACAGGGAGATAAATTGTGCTTTATGTATCAACAGCTCTCCTGTAAACCATTATTTCTGTGGTCTGGGAGGTGGTGCAGTGGATAAAGCATTGGACTTTCAAGCATAAGGTCCTGTGTTCGATCCCTGGCCGCATATATGCCAGAGTGATGTCTAATTCTTTCTCTCCTCCTATCTTTCTTTATCTTTATAAATAAATAAATAAAATCTTAAAAAAATTATTTCCTCCAATGGTGGTGGGAAAAAAAAAGATCACCAGGAACTGCACTGGAATTGAAGTGAATTGACCTTATGAGCATGTCTCTTAACAACTCTAAATCTTGTATTTCTAATCTGTAAAATAACATCCTGAAAGAGGTGGTTTACCTGGTAGAGTGCACAGGTGACCATGTGTGAGTGCTTAGTTTTGAGCCGTGGTGGTGCAGTATCTCTTTCGTCTTCCTGCTCCTCTGTCACTCCCCCAACCCCTTTATCTGTTTCTGTTTCTTACCCTCAACCTGGGGGAAAAAAATGAAACAAATTGACACAGCCTTTCACTAAAAGTTTTTCTATAAATGTTATGTGGCCATCCAATGTTAGAAGGTTCATATCTCATTTTCTTCTCTTAGTGGGTACTTCGTAGTTTTATAACTGGAGTAAAATATTTCTTCATTTTTCTCAGTGTGCCACATACAGAAGCAGAAAAAATTGATGGGAATACCTGACCTGTCTGTCATAAAAGTTGAGAGAGAAGCACATGAAAACAAAGTGATGTATTGTAAAAAAATCAAGTATTTTGATAACTGATAAGTAGTGCTGCTTTAGCTAATAATGACATGTAGAAATTACCACTTACATCAGTAAATTTTTTTATGATTTTTAAAAAGTTTTTTTAATCTTTATTTATTTGATAGAGACTGCCAGAAATCAAGAGGCAACGGAGAGAGAGAGAGAGATAGAGAGAGAGAGAGAGAGACAGACAGAGACCTGCAGCACTGCTTCACCACTTGCAAAAGCTTTTCCCCTGCAGGTGGGGATTGGGACTTGAACCTGGGTCCTTCCGCACTGTAACACATGGGCTCAACCAGGTGTGCCACAACCTGCCCCCCCCCTTTTTTTTTTTTTTTTTTTTACAATTTAAAGCTTTACATCTGACAAATTAACTTCTTAGGTAAACTCTGACTGATTTTTTTTTGCATTTTTTATATTATCTAGTATTTTAAAATTTAAAACCTTGACTCATAATTAAAAACTTCTGGACAAAACTTTCCTTGGTCTCATATAACACAGATTGAACTTATAGTTACAGGGACATACATACAATTTTTCCATAAGATAACTTTTTTTGAATATATTATTTAAGAGCTTTTACTAGTTAGAAAACATGACAGTTCTGTCTACTAACAGTAAGTGGCAGATACAAGTAAACTCTTCCGTGCCCCCTTCGGCAGCACATATACTAAAATTGGAACGATACAGAGAAGATTAGCATGGCCCCTGCGCAAGGATGACACACAGATTCGTGAAGCGTTCCATATTTTTTTTAAAATAAAAAAAAAACAAGTAAACTCTTCCTTGATACCCTAGTAATTCTGTGTTCTAGAGATAGAAAATAGAAAGCATTTTTTTTTCTTTTAACATAGTTCATGTTTCTGGAGGTGATGCAATGTTAAAACATAGGCTTTGTCAGTATGAGGTCCTGGGCTCAATCCGCAGCTCTGTATACACCACACCACATGATAATCTGGATCTCGGTTTCAATAAATAGACCTTAAAGCCCTATTATGGGCTTATTCCACAGATCCCATAATCATTAGTATTTTCTACAACTGCTAAAAGTGATCACACAATAAAAAAGAAACCTGTTTCTAAACACTCCTGTTTCTCTCTCTCTCTCTTTTTCTCTCTCTCCCTCCCTCCCTCCCTCCACCCCCCTAAAAATTCCAGAGATTTATTGCTCTTACCTAAAACCCTTTCTAATAAAAGCTCCTCTTCTTCTACTTCCTGTTGTCTGGAGGTAGACATCCTTGTCACAGTGAAGCTGATAGGTAGACTTTTGAGCCAAGTGGTGAAACACTAGAACAGCTAAGAGAGAAAAAGGTTAAGAATTGCTATTAAAGGCTGCAGGTTGGGTGGGAGACAGCATAATGGTTAAGCGAACAACTTTCATGCCTGAGGCTGTGTGGTTCCAGGTTCAGTACACAGTAGCATTATAAGCTGGAGCTGAGTGCTCTGGTCACTGTGTGTGTGTGTGTGTGTGTGTGTGTGTGTGTGTGTGTGTGTGTGTGTCTGTCTGTCTATCATCTATCTATTTGTCTGTCATCTATCTATCCTATCTAATATATCTATCATTTACCTACTATATATCTATCATTTATCTACCTACCTACCTTTCTTTTTAAAATAAATAAATAAAAATTTTAAAAAGCTGCTGAATTTTGAGAGAACAAAATCTATGAGCAGGTAAAGGAGCTAGAGGTTAAACTGTGGAAAAAGCAGCAGGTATTGCTGAGAAAGATGCAGATGGAGGTAACAAGGAGAAATGGAGCAGAAATCAGAGACAGGCTAGACTATGCAGAATCCCTAAACAAGATAAAGGTGAGTTGATGTTTGTTACTTTAAAGGTCTGATTTGCTTAAGTTCTTCTTTTTCTTGAATGTGTATTATTATTTTTTAAAAAGTCTTGTTTGTATTACCTTTAGTGGATCTTTGTTCTTTGTAGCTGAAGAGCTCTAAAAGAGCAATAAAACTGACGATGAATTATCAAAGGTAAATCTTTGAGTGTACCAAAGTATCATCGGCTGAGCGGTATTCTAGGTATCAACTTTTCTTTCCCATTATTTTCTTAATCAACATAATAAAGTATTAGGCAATCATCTCTTTTTTAAAAAAATATTCATTTATTTATTCCCTTTTGTTGCCCTGGTTGTTTTTATTGTTGTTGTTATTGATGTCGTTGTTGCTGGATAGGACAAAAGAGCAATGGAGAGAGGAGGGGAAACACAGAGGAGGAGAGAAAGGTAGACACCTGCAGACCTGCTTGACCGCCGGTGAAGCGACCCTCCTGCAAGTGGGGAGCTGGGGCTCGAACCAGGATCTTTATGCTGGTCCTTGCACTTTGTGCCACATGCGCTTAACCCGCTGTGCTACCGCCCAACTTCCCAGTCATCTCTTTTTAATATTTAGGCTCTCTTAAATTGAAATTCCATTAGCCTGGTTTACTTAAATTATAGAGATGAGACGTTTCCTGTAAACTGAGGTATTGATTTTATTTCTGTTGAGGGCATTCACCTAGATACATATCAGTCTTCTTGAGTCAGTTTTGCCATCAGTGTTAGGACACCTTTTAATTTATTTTTCTTTTGAATTAAGGGCTTCTCACATGTGTGATGTCACTGCTGAGCAGCTCCCTGGGCTGAATTTTCTCATCCTTTATTTTTAGAGGGGATTGGATGAAAGAGAGAGAGAGAGAGAGAGAGGAAGGATATCAGACAAATAGAAGAGGGAGAGACCACAACACCATCCCACCATCCATGGAGTTCATGTAGTGCTATCAGTGTGCTGCTATTGTGCAGGCCCTTGAACCCAAGATATTGTGCATTGTGAGTTACCCTCTGACCCAAGGGATATCACAGTTTGAAAGTAACCTATACATTATAAATTGGTCTTGGTACTTGTTAAACCTGGCGTGAAGGCTTATTCACTTTTAACAACATAACAGCAGTGCTCTACTTTTGTGGTATACATGTGTTGTTAATAAATTGTCAGAAGGGTTCAATGGTTGAGCACACATGATACAATGTTCAAGGACCAGGGTTTGAGCCCCCAGTCCTCACCTGCAGGAGGAAGGCTTTGTCTGTGGTGAAGCAGTGTTGCAGGTATCTTTCTCTCTCCCTGTTACTCCCTTCCCTCTCAGTTTCTGGTTATCTCTATCCAATAAATAAGTAAAGATAATATATTGTAGGTAAATCAAAATTAGTACACATACTGGACACACTAGTATCATTTGGTTCTGTAATTCTAATATATGAACATTTTCTTAACAGCTTAATTTTGTCTGAATTTTGTTCTCTCCATTGCCATTCTTCCTTTGTAAAAGGCTAGTTTTCAGAATTGTGATTATATAAAGGAAACATTCCTCTTAAATTCCTAACTGTATTCTTGTCAAACATGTCTTAGGAGACACCTATAAAAGTGTCTTAATTTGTCCTGCAGACAATATTTTTGTATTATAGTTGATAATGTATAATAGTACTAGTTTAAATTTTTCTGATAGATTAAGTTAAAAACTAATGGTCAAATGATGACATTTTTCTAAAGTTAAACTTACCATTCCATTAAATTTTGCAATCTTATAGTGAGCATTTTAAGTATAACTAAATACATCTTTCAGTTTACAAACATTTCCTCAACTTGATTTTTCTAAATTGAATAAAATTCTTGTTTTCCGTGTGTGTGTGTGTGTGTGTGTGTGTGTGTGTGTGTGTGTGTGTGTGTGTGTGTGTGTGTTGTGTGTGTGTTAAAGAGGTCAGTTACTTGATGGTTATGTCTTTAAACCTGTTTTCCAAGTAATATTCTTTTACTACTTTTGCTCATATAATTAGCCAGAATAGTTACTATTTAATTCTTTGTAGTCTTAGAAAAAGATTGCTTTTTCCCTCTTTGTAGATTCAAACCTCCTTTTTGGTTTTAAGATAGTGTTAGTAGAGTTGTTTGAAAGTATACTAATTTTGTTGTCCAGGAGGTAGCACAGTGGGTAAAGTGTTAGACTCTCAAGCCTGAGATCCTGAGTTCAGTCCCAGGCAGCACATGTACCAGACTGATTGTCTGTTTCTCTTTTTTCTTCTCTCTCTGTCTTCTTATCCCTTTCATGAGTAAGTAAAATATTAATAAATAAAAGAAAGCATACTAATTTAGTTGCCATTGCTGGTCAAATCGTTTCTAAGTAAAACATAGTGTATGCCAAACCAAATTATAATCTGTCATAATGAGCATTTATGACCTATTTCAGTATTTTAAAAGGTTTTACAAACTGAAACAATATAAAATTGACATATTTCTATTTTAATGTAAATTGTTGCTATACCCTAATATTAATAGGTAGGGGGAGTGATCATCCCAGTAATGTTTATCTCTTATGTTAAGGTAGAATTGTCATAGGAAATAGTAATTGGTGGTGCTTGTTGGATTGGCTTGTTCATTCTATATGTAATTATGCCTCTTTTCCTCATGGGAGGGTGTCACAATCTTCTAATGGAGTAATGGTGTATCATCATTTGTATATACACAGATTACTACAACCTTGTGTAGGACTTCTTGAATTCTGTTGTGTTTCCTGAACTAGTTATTCGATCTAATAAATCTTAAAATATTTTACTTTTTTCTTATCTCAAAAATACTGATCAAATAATACTTGAAGATTCATTTAAATTGTAAAAATTCAGGTCTATAATTTCCCGCCACCTAAAATTTCCATGATCATTTTTAATAGGTGAGTCTTTTAGTGTTTTTTGGTGTTAAGAACATAGTTCAAAAAAGGTAGGTAAACACTTTATACTTTCATCTAAAGAGACTGGAATTACAGTGAATTTTGCTTCTAAAGAGAAAAACGAATCTTAGGAATTTTCTATACTCTTCTGCCATTAAAGTATATATATCCTAACCAAACGATGTTTTAACATTAATGATTCTTTTTCTTAAGTAGTTGGCAGATTTTTAGACAGTCTGAAAGCAAACAAATAAATTGAGCTAATAATCAGGTTATATCTTAATGACTGAAAAAAAAATTGACACTTTTTCTTCCTCTTTGTGCCTAGCTCGGTGCTTGGTATATAACACTTGCTAACTGCTTAATAACTGAAAGATTCTTTTTAAAGTTTAAAACACATATAAGGAATTTAAGTCTAGTTTTACAGATATGTGTTAGAAATTATTTATATCTATTTCAGTAAAATACAGAATTAAGCCATTAAATCAGATGGCCTTATTAAAAGGTCATTTTTTTGATCACAGACTAATTTAAGTGGGTCAGAGGAAATCTTTCCAAAAGACAAAGATTATTCTTTTGGAATTTTCAAAGTATATTGTACCTTAACTTAGTAACACTCTACTGGACCTGTATTCATTCTATTTTATGGAGTTAAAGAAAAAACATTTTATAAAGTGGACACATTGTTTAATTTTGTTTTGCATTTACAAGATTGCAGTGCAAGGCCAATAAATTAAACTCAGGCAGTTCTGTTGCTAATTACACACAACTTCTCTTGAGTATCAGATATTCAAATCCATTTTATGAATATGGTAGAGAGAATAACAACTGTAAAACAAAGCAGTGTGCATGTAAGTGACTGTTAGCGTGCATTTCAGAAAGGATAAATGCTCACCATATGGTACAATTACTGTGTCCAAGTTTTCAAATTAGCTTCTCTCATCCTCCTTATTACTGTCTTTAAAAAGAGAGGAAAAAACCCAACATGATTTATCTACTCTGCAGCAGAACTCTTGACGCAAAACAGCAGCCCAGTTCTGTCCAGTTTTTTTTTCCCCTTAGCATAATAGAGGCTGTCGGACTTTTTTATACTAATTACTGTGTGAGCCTCAGATGAACCCCCTTCAATTCACAGGGCTTTGTTAAGGGAGGAGCTGTCAATGTGTCTGCCCGTTTGCAGCTGTGCTGTGGCTTTAGCTTGCTTAACATTATGCTGCTTTTTAGACTTGACAGAAGGGATTTTTTTTTTTTTTTTTATTAAGGCAAAGCAGCCTTGTAGCGAAATGGTTTAAGCAGCTGCATTGTAGGGAAGCACAAAGAAGTTATTATTGTGTCTGTTTAGGGGGGTAGAATGGAGGGGGAGATATTCGGCTGCTGTTGATGCCGATTGTTGACTTGCCATCTGCCAGATAGGGAGAAGAAAAAAATGACAGCTCCAGCAGGGTGTTCAAGAGGTTGTTTGGAGAGACGCATAAACATGTGCAGATGTCGAACTGAATAATGGCTAGAACTTGAGACGGTTTATGATGCTGCTGATGTTTGTGCATATACAGAATGAATGTATGTGTGGATTTGGTTAACCAAGGGTACATACTAATTATCATTGTTTTCCTGCATGTCCCCCTCCTCTTATTTCCTTAATTAGTTTAGGGACTTAATACTTCCTCTTAGTCCCTTCTAGTTTTAGAAAGCAACTTCTTTAAATGGCAAGGCAAACTTTAATTTCTTCATATAGAGGAGAGGTAGCCTATTTGGTTAATGTTAGGTTTGAGCTGCTGAGAACAGGCAATTTTGAGTAGGAAATTATCAGAGTGAATTGCCATGCTCTTAATACATATATTAACAATTTAACACCAATCATTATGTAAACTATTGTTTGAAATTTAAAAGATATATTTTAAAGCCTGCCACTAGGGGTGAGATAGAGAATAGGAAATTTGTTTAAGTAATTCCATCACACTTTTAACTTAGATGTTAATAGTTGTGAAACGAACTTGTATGGGAATCAGACCTTTTGCTTGATTAATACTGCTTCTCTCTTGGTTGTTGTTGTTTCTATAAAATACAGGGAGTATTTTCATCATGGGTTAATTTACTGGCTGTGTATTTCCATCTGATCCATACTTGTCATAAAGTATTAGAAATTTGATATATCTGTAGCATTTTAAAACACTATGATAATGTACATTTAAGATTAAGAGACTCTATTTATTTTAAATGTCTTGTTTTATTGCTTTGAACTTCAGTAATTAAAAAAACACTGATGTTTAGATAAAATCTCTAAAAGTACGCACATTCAGAAAAATTCTATGTTGTGCACAATTTAAAAACCACAGTATGAGTGAAGTTTGTAGGAAATGTAAAGAAAGGTCCTGACTTTTTTCTTTGCCTTTTCTTCTTACTTTCTTCCTTTGCTCTTTGTATTTACATTGCATGGTTAATATGTGGGTGAATTAAGGGCTTTATTTTGACTTTTGGTAAGCTCATGCTTTTACAAAACATTTAGGGCTTTGTTGCATAGTTAGTAAAGGTGCCTAAACTGTGGTTGAAAGGCAGATATACTGACAGAGATTTGTATCCAGAGTCATGTCTTCTTAAGAGGACTGAAGGTATATTATTTACTGTTTCTTACTTTACATAAAGATACAGATGTTGGACTATTTAAAAATAACTTTGTATTTCATAGTAATTTCTTTACTCTTAAGTAGTTAATATGTTTTTGCTGTAAAAACATAGAAAATCTACCTTTCTTTTGTCTCCTACATTTAGTTCTTTTTTTCTTACTTTGAAGACCATGAATAGATTAATATTTTTGTGTATGGAATTACTTGCATTATAGTTACAGTTTCATAGTTTGTTCTGATATCCTTGCTAGTTGGGAGCAAGCAATGTGCCATTTTCCAGGTGGAAGCACTATTAAACTGAGAGTTTGGTTTGACATTAGTTAGGTATTAGTGAATAGAAGAACAAAAGGAGGCTTGGATGGAAGTTTTTTGCTTTGTCATATCATATTACTTCTCATTATTCAGAGCCAGTAGCAAAATCTATACATATTAGGCTTATTGATATTTAGAGGCAGCGTATCATTGAAGTTATACAGACCAGATTTAAAAATCACTTAGGCTAGATAGGCAACTTTATGATGTCCCTTAACCTATTTAAGTGTTAATTTCTTAGTCTATTAAAAGAAGAAAACAATAACTGCTATTCATGGATTTGTGAGGACTAAATAGTAGCCATTAGTAATAGTAGCTATTACTGATGGAACTAATGTAGTACTAGCTATTAGTATAATTTTTTAAAATGTGGTATGTTAAGTCTGAAAAGTCTGTAACTATTGTAATTAGAATGTTTATATAATGTTCCATTGCAAAGGGAACATACAAAGTTCTGGAGAACACTTAAGGGATATAAGGCTGTTTTCCTAGGGCTTTATGTTTATTTAGCAATTTAGGATTACTTCATTAATCTGAGGGGGCACTTAGTTGTTTACAGAGAGTTTAAAGAAAATTGCTCAATGTACTTTTTACCATGGTATGAGTGGTTTTTCTAGTAATGATAATTTTACATAGTATTCTATGAAATCATTTTTCTACTTAAAATTTTGACCTAAGTTTGCTGAAAATTATATTCATTCCTTTTACTTAATGCCTATTTTACCATTTCGGTGTTATTTTTCTCTGCTATGAGCAGTAATTAAGTTATATTTGAATTACTGTTACTTTGATTTCAAATCACATTAAAGTTAGTACAGTAGTTGTTAAGGAGTAGACAACACTAATAATGTTTTATTGCCCCATGAAGTTTGAAGCATTATTTGATTGTCAGAACTCTTTATTTTGTAAGCAAAGAAACTGATCATTTGATCAATAAGAAAGATACAGTGATAAAGAGCAGAAGTGTTTTAGAGGATTGGCATGAGAGAATCACTAAATTCATTATAGGATGGTTAATTTCCACATAGATGTAGATTGTTCTTTAGTTTTTAGTTTGTTTTTATTTGTTGCTTCTGTCACGCATTCTCTCCATGCTAAAGATGGGTCAATAATTTTGGATGATGAGAGAGTGACCTGATCCAGTTTCTAAGAGTGGTTACTAGCCCTGGGTACAGTGACCAAGAATTTTTCTCTTGGCTTTGAAGAATAAATTGATTATATTTAAAAAACAAACCTTATCTTGAATGCTATAAAATGTAATGCCATCTTTATATAGGGATGTTTTAATAGCTATGCTGATATGATACTGATAGATCCAAACACACATATAGTAAATTACTGTAGTCTAGGCAAAAACAACCTGGGATACTGAACTAGTGGAAATAACCCATGTCCTTAAAAATACTGCTTCTCAGATTAAGATGAAAATATTTAACAATCATATTTTTTACATATAAATAAAGTACTTGGTGTATTTTCAGGATAATAAAAAAAGACTTTAGGAACTTCTAGCTTTAATGGTATATAGATGTATTTGAATTGTGTCTCAGAAAAATCCTGCATGAATAGTAATTTAAAAAAATATTGGCCAGTATGTTGAAAACAGAAGAGTATTTCGCTGTCTGACATATTCTTTAAGGCATCTTGCTAAATGTTTTGGCTTAAATTTTTTAATGTGTTTTAGTTTCAAGAAATCTGATTAAAGATGTTGGTAAACTTGGTAGCACTTTTTAGAACAGAAGATGAATAAGCTACAAAGGCAGAAAGGCATAAACCGTTAAGTTGTGTTTTTTTGGCTAGACAAGTCACTTATTTGCTTGAGACTGGAACACAGCATCAAAGTTCATAATTTTATAATTTTAAGTGAAAGCACATAGAACAGCAGCTGTTGTTTCCTGGCATCTTTCTGAAGAGATATTTAAACTTAAGTGTGTGTATATGTATATATATATATATATATATATATATATATATATATATATATATTAAAGAAAAGAATTTTTTGAAATGACCTTCTTTCACTTCTACATTTGCACTATGCTAAAATGACTTTATTAAGCTAGTTCTTTGTGCTTTTTATTTTTGTGAAATAGGATTTGAAGTTTAAAGTGTTTTCCTTTGATTATAAATGTCTGAATTATACTGTATAATTTTTAAAGGAGGATAATGTTTAATTCCAGCAGAACATAATTTAAAAAACTAACTCAGAGATTTTTGCCAGGTATTTGTATAGTTTATCAATGAGTATACCTGAAGTTATAGATGCAGTGACTTCTCTAATGAGTAAATGCAAATTCTAAGTAAAAGTAGATTTCTCTTGATTAAAAAACATGTGTCAGAAGATTTTATTGTGTAAAAATTAATTTTGTTATCTGACTGCTTGTGTTAACTTTCATTTCCCTTAAATAGACCAATCATTACAGGATATAATTCCTTTTAATGCTATGGCTATTTGAGGGTTGGTGATGGTGGGTATATGTAGCTTAAAATTGGGTGTATGTAGCTTAAAATTGTAGCTTAGAAATTTACTCGTATAAGAATTTGACATGAAAATAACATTTTTAAAAAGTTTATCATACCACTGGTTTATATAACATTAGTTGCTCAGTCTTTTGTACATCCTAAGAAAACTTTGATAATAGTGAAAACTTTTTTCCTGCTTTGTGTAATACAGGTATTTTCTAAGGTGAAGGGGTGAAATCCTCAATAAATTACATTGGAGCCTAGAAATTAAATTGGTATCTGTAGGCTATGTGAAGCTTATTATAGTTTCAGAATCAATTTGAAAAGCTAATGGATGCTTTGATTCTGTCATTTCTAGTGTACTTTTCTAACAGTGAGTCTGTTGGCTCTTAACTATCTAAAAGATGAAACAGATCACCTTTAGTTGGGGACTAAGTGTTAATCTCTTTGAATTTATCTTTTGTGGAAGATTTGTATGTTTTGAAAGACAGTAATTCTACAGAAGCTATTACAATAGGAGTTTAATTGGGTAATTACACAGTGTATAGGTTTTTATTTAATTGCACTTTGAGTGACTTTCATGTCATTTTTTTTCAACTTGTTTTTTTGAGGTGCCTTGATTTTAAGAAAATCTTTACTGTTAAAATTATTAAGAACAAGCATTATTTATTCTATATAGATAATGATGGCAACATAAATGTTTATGTAAAATTAAGCAGTTATACCTATTTTGGGTTCTAAGAATCTTTTTATTAGAATAGTAAAGATTTTTTTCTGAAATTTCTGTGTGTAAGGTAATACTGCCCTCAGAGGGCCAAGGTAAGTAAATTCATTTTTAGCATTGAGAAGTGGCTTTTCTATAAGCTTGTCTTGGATAGGAGAAATGGACTTCAAGTAATTGAACAGTGTTTGATTTATGATTACATTTCTGTGATTTGTTCTGTTTATGTTTTTGAAAATGGTGGATATATTTGTGAACTTCAGTTTAATGACATTAAGGACATTCAGTTCCTTTCTAAGAAAACAATAACTGATGACTGGCCATAAACTGCCAAATTAGATAAGTTTACAAAAATAATAAGAAAATTACCTAGGATAGTTAAATGCTTTTATGTGCGTGTGTTTTACTTTTTTGTCTCTTTGGTAACAGCTACTGTGATACTTAAAATTCTTGAGTTTCAATGAAATCAAAGCATTATGTTCCCTTTAATTTAATTAACTTAAGCATGATCATATCTTGAAAACAGAATATAAACTAAAACTGTTATTTCATCAGATATGTAGTTGTCCTATGTAACTTTAAATATACCAGAAACTGAAATAAATAGTTACTCCTAAGCATTTGTAAATGTCTAATATTAATATGTGGTTTAAGTGTACTAGAGATTAAATTATAATTAACTTGTGAGAAAAAAAAGGAAGAGTGGAAAAGGCTTGTTATCAAAATACTGAGTTATTTATTTTTGCTTCTTGTATTATATGTAATTACTTTCTCTTGAGTTAATTTGAAAAAAAAATTGAGTTGTTCAGTAGTAAATGAATGCCATACTTGATTTTTTTTTTCTGTTTTAGAGGTACTTAAGAAAGGCTATTTCTGTAGCAGCATTATCAGTTTTAAATTATAAGTTATTCATTATTTCACCCCCTATTACAATAGAATGAAAATGGGCATAAACAAAATGAGTAACAAAAATAAAACTTTGTCAAAAAACTCAGCAGCTATTTTACTCAATTACTGTGAAACAGTGACACTCTTAATAAATCAACAAATTATATTTTAACTACATAGTTTACTTTTATGTAGCTTAATATGTTGTATTTATTAGGCATTCACTAGATAATTTTTTTGATTAGTCATGCTTTAAGATATCTTATTCACTTAACAAATGCTTGTGTAAGGCTTCCTATGAGCCAGAAGCTGCTCTGTGTGTTTTGCAAATAGTAGCTAATTTTCTCTTTTACTATTACTGCCTCCATTTTTCAGAACAGGAAAGTGACTCACATAGATTAAACAACATACCTAAAGGCACACATCTGGTGATTGACAGAGCTCACATTTGACCAATAAACACCAAGCACATGCTCCCAAACACTGTCATATGCTGCCACATTTTAAAGGCTTGAACAGTATAGTCAGGGTATGGTTTTGTTGATTTCAGTTCATCTCAACTCTGCCCTTACTTATTATCAATGTCCCTGAGCTTTATCTTGGCTGTCTGTGCAAAATAAGAACATTTTGTCTCTTCAGCCTGTACATATTCTGTGAAGGAGGTTCTTCTACTTGGCATTCAAATGTTCTTTTCCTTCCTGTCTTTCACCACTGACAGACTATGATAGAAGTCTAGGTAAAGGAAAAGAGAGAAGAGTTATGAAAGACATGGATTCACCCTCAGAATAGAGTACATAGATTGATAATTTACATTGTTGGTTACATACAATGAAAATTTATTTCAGGAATAGTGCCACTGGTCAAAGTTTAAGTTAAATCCATTGAATTTTATTCTAAAAGGGAGTGGTTTTGATATGGTGATGGGAGGGTTGAATTGAATCACCTGAGGGCTCCCCTGCCCCTTCTGACAACATAGGCTTTGAGTAATCCCTGATTACTGTCATATACAACTTTTCATGTATAGATCATATCCATCTTTTAACAGAAAAGTAGATGGAGCTATACAGGGTTATGTTAGAGTGAGATTTATCTGTGTGATAGCTTTTTTGACTTAAACCTACTTATTTTGTATAGTGGTAGGTTTATTTGTATATTCTGTTAATGGATAAGTATAAATGTAATGTGCAATAGTCCATCAACTTAACTATTTTGAGGGTATGGTATGAAATGGAAAACATTTGCAGTAAGGAGGTTGTTGATTTCTAATAAATTCACATTTTCATATTGGTCCATTTCTTTAAATTTTAAAAATTCTGTGGCCCGAGATATGTTACTATGATAATTGAAAATGATTGTATTCAGTGCAATATATGCTGTATATGGAGACTCTGCTATATTGCGGAAATCTCTGCTTTCACAATTTACAAGGGTGTCAATGTAAGCAAAATAATAATTTAGCTCACATTTAACCCAGCAGGAAGCTGAGTACAAATCGAGTAATTCTCCACAACATATCTACTACTATGTAAACTAATCTCATGGCTTATTCTTCAATAAATTGCCAAGATGCTATTTTTTTTTTGTTGGCTAGTTAATATGGATGCTTTGTGCTCTCTCTCCAGTGCCCCTCCCCTGCTCTCCCTTTTTCCTCTTCACTCATATTTTCTGTGAGTTAAACTGTGCATGTGTGTGCTATATTATACACATGTACTAGAAATCATTATGTTTATGAGTAGTTATGTATAAAGGAGTAATTAAGCATCACATTTTTGGTTTCAAGTTAAAGTCAAAGGGAACCAGGATTGTTTAACTGATCTGCAGAGTACCATGAAACAATTTCTAGAATGCTTGAATATACATGATAATTGTACAGTTTTCTGAATAGCAAAAGAAAATTAACAAAGTATTGACCATTCTGAGACGTTAGGGAAGTTGGCATTCTAAGGCCTTGTGAGATTCAGTGCATAGGTTCTTTCCTCTTCATTGCTTAAACTTCACAGCAAAATATGAATCCCTGGTCTTCTTTAGGAAGTAGATATGAAAACTATATTTAATACAAAAATGACAAGTTCATGCATTATGCAGTGAAAGCAAAATTTCTTGACTATAATATACTTTTCAAAATAATCATGATGGAACATATGTGGTAAAGCAGAAGAATGTGGGTACATCTGGAAGGTTTTTAAGGCATCTTGGAAGCACACTGCAAAATCACCAAAATTGTAAACACCTTCCATCTGGCCCATTGCAGTGGTAACATTGACCAGTACAAAAGCAGACAGATCTCTTAGTGACTTTCTGTGATAGCCAGACAACCTGGGTGAAATCATCATAAAGGCTTAACTGTTTTGCAGTGTGGCCACATTAATCAATACTGTGTAGAAAACCATGAGATAAAAAGGCAAGCATGAGCAATATATTAAAACTTGAAAGACTAAGGTGTGTTAATATGTTATGCTGAATGAAAGTAGCATTGTAAACTTAACCATGTGTCTGTTTACATTGTTGTAAGACTTCAAAGTGGAATGGGTGTAACGCCTCATCTCTGGACTCAGTAGGTAGGCAGCAAACTAATTCTTTGGTCAAGTATTGAAGAATTACACTCCCTTTCCTCTAAGACCTACCACCACAGTAGTGAATCAAACTGTACTGAATCAAATTGTACTGAGCACCTATTATACAAGATACATAGGGCACTATTTGGATCTACCAAGGGATCAGACTTACTACTTTTCCTCAGTATGACTTTCTTTGTCACTAGGAATGACTATGTTTTTTTTAGTTACTATTTTATATATATTTTTAACTTTAATGAAAGACACTCGAGCACTGCTCAACTCTGACTTATGATGGTGTGGGGGATTGAACCTGGGTCTTTGGATCCTCAGGCATTAAGTATTTTTGCATAACTACTATGCCTTCCCCCCTCCTACTAGGAATGGTTATAGAAGTGGGAAATTTATTTTTAAATTTAATTGTTTATATTTCCTTTTCTCCATTACTCTTCTTCCTGTACTTAAAGCTACATAAGGGCAGGTACTATGCTTATATCATCTTGCAGCATATTGTGATACTAAGTATTTTTGAATGTGTGAATCTATTAAAAGCCCATTTCTAAAAATTTTAAATGTAGCTATTTAAAGGTGGTCATTAAACAGTATCTTGAAATGAGAAATTTGAGTAGGAATCTGCAAAACTTTTGCCAAGTTTTGTAGACACTGTTCATTTTTTCAGATTATCAACACAGTTAAAAAATTGTTGACATCTCTATACTTATTTCACAAGCACAATCCCTTCCAGTTCCACTCATTTTGTCCCACAGTACACAATATCATTTTTTTTAATTGCAGAGTAATATTCCATGGAATTTATATTCCATAACTTCTTCTTCTGTTGATGGACATTTAAGCTGCTTCTACTCTTTGGCTATTGTGAATTATGCAGCTATGAACATGCTTAGCAAAATAAGTAAAGAGATGAAAGGCAACTACTGGAAGGTTTCCCTCAGATGTGGAACCTAGTGATTAATTTTCATGAACTTGCCAAAGCAAACAAATAAACAGTCAAACAAAAACAGAAGCAAGCAAACTGTAAGACTTATAAGGACGATGGTGACAACCTTTGGGAGGTAGAGAGACAAGGATACAGAACTTTGGTGGGTGTGGTATGATACTATATATATTGTAGTCTTGTAACATACTACTAATAACAAAACGTTCTTTTCATTAGTAAAGAAGATTGCATAAATATCATCATCGAATTTAACATACTATAAATTAGTTCAAAGACAAGAATGTATTTTACTTAATAAATAAAAAGAGAAAGATAACTTAATTTTTTTTTTTTTTTGGCTTTTAGAAGCTGAAAAACCAAGTCAACATTTACTTACTAAGCACCTATAATATTCAGGAGCACTTAATTTTTGAAGTTACCATTTCAGATTTTTCATACCGAAAAAGTATTTTACTAGCTCATTGGAACTTAGCTAATATTTAAAAAATCATTAGGTTTGTTTTCAAGACATTTGAAAAAGAGAATGAGAAGTGCCATTTTTCTGCTCACAAGATATTAATAGAGCTTTTAATTAGAACTAATTGGAACACAGAGGGTATAATCCACTGTTTCCAAAGACTGAAAATATTTCTGTTTACCATTTCATTATCTACATTTGAGTTTAAGGTATTTAAGGCATAGTATACTATAATTAATTAGATAATATTTATTTGTTTATGGTGTTAATATTTATAAAAATCCCCAAGTGGAAAAAAAGATTCTGCCATATTTTTATTACGTATTTCACATGTATAAATCTGGTTGGCATTTGTCAACAAACAAATATTTACTGTATTGTGAATCATGAAATTAAATAGACTTTATACTGAAATTTACATTAAATTTCTTTTTGTCTTAGGTAAAAATTGACCCATGAGGTTTTGACTTAAAACTTGCGGTTTCCTAAAGTCTTATAAGTTAAATGTTATGAAAAGATGGTTTTTTTTGTTTGTTTGTTTGTTTTGTTTCAAACTCCTTTTGGAATGTCCTCAAGTATTTGTATTTTCATGATTCTCTACCCTATGTGATGTCATTTAGTAAAAACAAGTAAGACATAATGGGAAGTTCGCTCTTTTCTTCAGAAGGCTAGCTATCCCTCTGTTATCCTAAAAAAAAAAAAAAAAAGACAGAAAGAAAAAAAAGAAGCTAAAGATCTATCCTGTTTTGATATAGTTTTGGGTAATTTTTTTTATTATTATTTTACCACAGTACTGCTAAACTCCAATCTCGTACTGTTGGTGCCTCAAGCACAAAAGTCTTTCTGCATAGCTACTATGCTACCTACCCCCAGTCCTTCCTTTCATTTCTTTTTTAAAATCATGTTATTAGGATGGAGGTTCACAGGTTACAGTATAATTGTTGACACAGAGTGCATTTCTCATTTCTCTGTAATAGGCACCAGCAGAATACCTGAAACTAAGGTGCCCTTTCATTTCTAGTTATACTCAAGTTACACATATATGTAGATATGACACTAGTTAAATGAACTTGTTCTGGTGATGGGTATGATATTAATTGATTGTTACTTTTGCCTTATTTATATAAGTAATTTAAATTACTTATTTAATACTATAAATACTAATTTATATTATTAATTATTTAATGTGAGGTTGGAGATAGATGATAAATGATACTACTATAAATGGTGACATTTTTTGATAATACTCTAATTTCTTTTACATTATGTACTAACAGAAACCGTTTAGAAGGGTACTATTAAGCTTCTCAATTTTCAGTTCAAATCAGTTTGCAGTTAGTAAGGGTTGTTTGTTTTCTTTGTATTTTATCCAAGAAAGTAGCATGTTTTGTCTAATCAAGCCCTTAAGTAGCTTAATGGGATATCCACCTTATTGTATTTCTAGCATAGCTCATAGCGGCTCAGTCTAGGCTTCCAGTATATAAATCTCACTTTCTGAAATTGTTCTTTTTCAGTACATACTTCACCACACATTAACTTTCTTTTCTTTTTTTCCACCAAGGGTTATCAATGGGTCTTGGTCCCTACATAGTTCTACCACTCCTGGAGAGTATTTTTCCTTCTAGAAGGTAGAGAGAGAGGGAAGACACCACAGTACTGATTAATAAAGTTTTTCCCCTGCAGCCTCTACTGTGTGATTTTTGGAGGCTTGAACTTGGGTCCTTGTGCAAGGAAAAGAGAGAGAGGGGAGACACCACAGTACTGATTAATAAAGTTTTTCCCCTGCAGCCTCTACTGTGTGATTTCTGGGGGCTTGAATTTGGATCCTCGTTCCTGGTAAAGTGTGCATATTACTGGGTGAGCCACCTCCCTCCTTCCCTTCTTTCCTTCCTTCTTTCCTTCCTTCCTTCCTTCCTCCCTCCCTCCCTCCCTTCCTTCCTTTCATATTTATTTATCTGTTTGTTTTTTTTTTTTTTAATTTTATTTTCATGAGTACAGAGACAGAAAGACAGACCAACCAGCCAGACATTGCTTTGCTGCCTAGGTTGGTGCCTCAGAATCAGATCTGAGACCTTTACGTCTCAGGCATGTAAGTTGGCACACTAACATTGCACTATCTCCCTGGCACACATTTACCTTCCTACTTCTTGTGAATTTATAGTTAGGACAAGATTCTGAATTAACTATTCCATCATATAGTATAAAAGAATCCAACATATACTAGCATAATTCATTTGTGGAGGACATAAGCTGAATTCTGTCTTTGTCTCTCCTTTATGAAAGATATGTTTATTTTTATCAGAGAAAGGGAAACAGAGACAGAAATACAAGATACAGAGCCCTGCTCAGTTCTGGTATATATTTGTGTATATATTTGTGCTAGAGATTAAATTTAGAATCTCTGGGACTTCAGTTGTGCAGTTCTGGTACATATCTCCCCAGCCTAAGTGAATTATTTCTAAGGCTATTTTTCTATTTGTGTATCTGAACAAACCTTAACTTACTTTAAGTCCTTTGACTTATTTGACTTTAGATATTCTTTGACTGGATATCTAGAATAACTTTTGAAAATTTAAATAACTTCATTTTTAGTCCAGAGATATATTCCTAGTTTCTGCTTTGACACTTTCTGATGACTTTGACTTTTAGAAAATTTATTCTCAGTGAGGTATTTTTGAAATAAGGTGTCTGATATGTATGAATTAATTTAGGTTGAAGGTATTAAATAGAAATATTATTTGAAATTAAGTGAACAGAAAATGAGCACTGTTAATTTTATTGGTTAAGCCCAAATTGAATGTATATCATTCCTAACAAAATGATCCATTAGGTTAATCAGTTAACAAAATGAATTCTGGGTCAAAGTCTGAATTTAAACTCATACCATCTTCCACCTCAAATTATTATTAAATGCTAAGTCTGAGAGCCTATGTGTCTGCCTCCAAAGTGTTATTGTGCTCAGTTAAATCAAGAATGTCCTCTTGGCCATTGCACATTCAAAAAGAGAAATTAAAGAGGTTATAGCTAACTACTAAGATAAGAAAACTGGTGAGCCTAAAATCTGAAGTCACTATTACTTAGTGAAACTTCAAACTCTAGTAAACTGCTTCTTATAATTTCTATTGCACAAACAGGATTTATAACCTTTTATTTTATTTTATTTTATTTTATTTTATTTATTCCCTTTTGTTGCCCTTGTTGTTTTATTGTTGTAGTTATTATTGTTGTCGTTGTTGGATAGGACAGAGAGAAATGGAGAGAGGGAGAGGAAGACAGAGAGGAGGAGAGAAAGATAGACACCTGCAGACCTGCTTCACCGCCTGTGAAGCGACTCCCCTGCAGGTGGGGAGCCGGGGTTCGAACCGGGATCCTTATGCTGGTCCTTGTGCTTTGCGCCACCTGCGCTTAGCCCGCTGCACTACAGCCCGACTCCCAGGATTTATAACCTTTATAGAAGTGATGCAAGGTTCTTTCCTTTTGAATTGTTAGGACTTTCCTTATCACTTCTACCTAGAACTTAGTACAGTGTCTTTGCAGAGAGGAGAGTTTATCAACAGCATTAGTTTTCTAAGACTGCTGTAATAAACTCTAACAAATTAGATGACTTAAACAACAGACATTTGTTAATATTGTTTTTCTTATCTGGGTACCAAAAATGAGAAAACCAGGTGTTAAGAATGTTAGTGCTTCTTCCAGAGATTTTAGAAGAGTCCATTCCTTGCCTGTTAAGCCTCTGTTGTCTCTAAGTAAATCTAGACTTGTGGGTTATCACTTTATTGTTTGTCACTTCTCTTTTCTGTATGGCCTATCATCTCCCTCTGCTTTATGCTTATAAGGATACTTGCAATACTGGGTTTAGGGCATACCCAGATAGTCCAGGATAAACTCTTCTTCTTAAAATGCTTAACTTAATTACAACTTTTGTCATATAAAACCTACAGATTAGAGTGTATACATACATCTAGGGGCTTAGCTCACCACAGAAACTGAAATATCAGAATACAGGTAAAGAATTATGTATGGTTTGATAGTGGTAACACAATACTTTAATATAAATAAAGCCAAAGAATGTGAGAAAGAAAGGAAGCATCCATTAAGGTAGATAGGAATTTAGGAAGAGGGAGTCGGGGTGGTAGCACAGCAGGTTAAGCGCATGTGGAGTAAAGCACAAGGACCTGCAGAAGGATCCCAGTTCCACCCCCCCCCAGCTCCCCACCTGCAGGGGAGTCGCTTCACAAACTGTGAAGCAGGTCTGCAGGTGTCTTTCTCTCCCCCTCTCTGTCTTTTCCTCCTCTCTCCATTTCTCTCTGTCCTGTCCAACAACAATGACATCAATAATAACAATAATAACTACAACAATAAAGCAACAAGGACAACAAAAGGGAATAAATATTTTTTAAAAATTTTCGAAAGAAATTTAGGAAGAAATTATATTTGAAAGTTTGCAACATGTTACTGCTACTTCCTGAATGTTTACCATGAAACTTCATATACATTTTGGTGGTATATTGCTAACAATCCATAGAATAATCTTTTTGGAGTACATAATACCCCATAAGTGCTGCTGCCTTTTAGAAATAAGACTTTCCCCTTACACAATTATATTGTCTAAGTTAGTTGAAAATCATTAGCCATTAATAAAAGTGTGATGCAACTTGCTTTTAATGGAGCATGTATGCCTTAAGGTGTGAATACTGCCTTTCTAAGTTGTGGTTCACAGTAGTATTAATCACCGTAACGAAAATATGGTATCAGCCTAAATGCCATTGATAGATGACTGAATAGAGAAGCTATGACATACATTCTCAGTAGAATACTACTTGGCCATTAAAAATATGCATTTGGGGAAAAAGTAGGGGTGATTATGTGAAGTGAGATAAATAAGGAAGTAAAAGATAATTACTTTATGATTACGACCATGGAGAATATAAATGACTAAATTGAACGTGGAAAAACTGATAAATTCAGTTTGTGATAACTGGTGGTTTTTGAGCAAGG
Source organism: Erinaceus europaeus (assembly GCF_950295315.1). Lineage (NCBI taxonomy): Eukaryota > Metazoa > Chordata > Mammalia > Eulipotyphla > Erinaceidae > Erinaceus > Erinaceus europaeus. Next base: position 40,428,039 of record NC_080167.1, on the reverse strand, counting down.
GGTGGTGAAATGAGATGGACAGAGAGATGTCATATAATGACACTGGTACTATACTTTTGAACTTTTATAATGTAAAACAGTTACATCACATAAAAATAAAATATAAACGTGTGGCTGACATTTGTCCATTGATAAAAAAAGGTTTGGTGGCAGAGGAGATAACCTTGACCTGAGCATTTAGCCTTCTTAAATCCAGGACTGGGAGTTGGGCAGTAGTGTAGCAGGTTAAGCGCTCATGGCGCAAAGCACAAGGACCCGCGTAAGGATCCTGGTTTGAGGCCCGGGCTCCTCACCTGCAGGGGAGTCGCTTCACAGGTGGTGAAGCAGGTCAACAGGTGTCTGTCTCTCCGCCTCTGTCTTCCCCTCCTCTCTCCATTTCTCTCTGTCCTATCCAACAACAACAACATCAATAACAACAATAGTAACTACAACAACAACAAGGACAACAAAAGGGAAAATAAAGTTAAAAAAAAAAGAAAATCAGGACTTTCGGTCACTTTTCTTTTATGGGGGGTTGGGCAGATTGCAGCTCCCAGGCAGCCCACAAAGTAGGCGGGTCACCTTAGGGGTGACCTTTAGCCACTCAAAAATTTGTCTCACTTTAGCAGTGAGGATTCGGCATCACCTTGAATCATTATTTTCCTTACTCATAAGTTTAAGGCATGGGGTCACTTTTAAAGAACAATCTGAGGACATGTTCCTTATCATACTATCCTAACTGCTGAATCAGATGGACACCATTTTTTCCAGAACTCCCAAACTTGTGAGATCAACTCTGCTTTGCCATCACTGTGCATATTGTGCCTTGCCAAGGTGTTGTAAGAAGCTCTCCTTTTTTATATTCACTTTTTCTTTTTTTTTTTTTTTTTTTTTGAGGGCTGAGACATTTTCCATACTGAGTATGGCAGATGTCAATAAAGGTTACCTTGTCAATTCATACCTTGTAAGTTTGTGCCCTCATTAGGGCCAATTCCTCTGGAGGAAAAACAGCCTCTTTAGAGTTTCTCTTATGAAAGTAGAAAATGAATATTTAATTATGCAAACATCTCACTGCTGTATAAATTTGCAAATGTTAATGAGAGCCTACAGAATAAAAGTAGGGGGTCTGCTTTCATATTCAGGATCTTTCTCCAAACTTTAGGGAGCACTTCAACTCTGCTCTAGTACTGGGATAGAAGCTCTGTGAATTAAGAGACAATGGAGGAGAACTATGTCTCTAGTAGCTCAGGAAAACAATGGTAAATCTGTGTTCTAAGCATCATCTCAGAAACTCCGTTCATACTAATGAAAAATAACAAATAAGAATTTTTTTAAACTTTGATAGCTTTTGGTTTCTTTTTTTAAAAAAAGATTTTATTTTTTATTTATTAATGAGAAACATAGGAGGAGAGAGAAAGAGCCAGACATCACTCTGGTACATGTGCTGCCAGGGATTGAACTCAGGACCTCATGCTTGAGAGTCCGATGCTTTATCCACTGCGCCACCTCCCGGACCACAACAAATAAGAATTTGATTCAAGAGTTTTCAATGAAAGTTTGAGACCTATTAAATTAATGTGACAGTGCAATTGTTGATTAACTCTATAAAGGACTAATTCACTGTTATTGTATTTTACATTATATGTCTGGGATGCATACCAATGTGGGGGAACATTTTGGAGACCATAAGTCCTGCTATAGAGCATAGAAGATGAGGTCGGGCAGTAGCACAATGGGTTAAGCGCACATGGCGCGAAATGCAAGGACTGGTGTAAGGAACCTGGTTTGAGCCCTGGCTCCCCACCTGCAGGGGGGTCACTTCACAGGCGGTGGAGCAGTTCTGCAGGTATCTCTCTCTCCCCTTCTCTGTCTTCCCCTCTTCTCTCCATTTCTCTCTGTCCTGTCCAACAATGATGACTTAAACAACAATAGTAGTAACTACAACAACAATAAAACAAGGGCAACAAAAGGGAAAATAAATAATAAAAAAGAACATAGAAGACATTTCATATTAGTAAAAATTTTTAACAAAAAAGAAAAGTCTTCTACATTAGGTTTTTTTATACCTGGTTTGAGCATATAAATACTTAGTGAGGAACTGGAAATTATTCTTTAGAAATTAAAACTTTTTCATGTTTTTTTTGCTTAAATATATTCAGAACTTTCAATAAATAAATAATCTATCCTGTTTTTCTTTTAATGTTTTTAATGAATTTCATTCATTTTATCTTTGGTATAGTTATTGAACTTTTGTTCCTAATGCGATGCTAGGGAATAGAATCAGGACCTTTTGCCTGATCAATATAGTTGAGTGGCTACCCCAGCCCAGTTTCTGATTTTTTATTTTTTTTGAGAGTGGGAGAGAAAAAACGGTATGTGTAGGCAGGGGAAGAAGGAAAATAAACCACAGAGTTACTCCACCATGTTTGGAGTTCCCCAAGTCGTATGTATCCATGGTATCCCTGTGTGGTGTCAAGATTTGAACACAGAGCTTCAGCAAAGCTAGACATGTTCTGCTAGATGAGCTATTAGACTACTGCTTATCCTTTAATCTGACAGACTTAAGCATCTTCTAATAATACAAATCTTTTATTTCATTTTAAACTTTATTCATTTATTGGCTAGAGATATGGAAGGGGGAGGTACAGAGGAGAGACAGAGAGAGAGATACCTGCATTTCATCACTTATGGAGCTTGCCTCCTATTGGTTGGGACCAGGGACTTGAACCTGGATCTTTGTGCATGGTCATGGTTTTTTATTTTTTTTTAGTGGCATCAGTAAGTTTGGCAAATATAATGTGTTTGCTAGCTTAAGGACCTTGTGTTTTCAGTGAAAGAATGTAAGAAGGGGTATCAGGTTTTCTTTATTTTTAAGTTTTTTCTTTATTGCTCATATATCTCTTTATGCAAAGTTACTAATATACATAACCTCCATCTTTAATCTAGTAAATTATTATTGAGCAATTATCTGGCAGGTTAGGCATTTTAAGTTTTCATTGCAAGAAAAAAGTACTGAAAATCTTTAATGCCACTGGAGAATAGTCGGTTTTTCAAGCAAAAAAAAAGAATTTTGAAGGCCACATCAACCATTATGACTTTTCTAATGAGATTTTATACATTAATATTATGTTATTAGATGTCTGGCAGCACTTAATAGTATGGGTAGAATAGGAAAATCACAGTGCATTAGCAGAAGACATATATATCAGGGCCCAGTTTTGGTTGGGCTAGATGAGAAAGATTTGTACAGGTATTGACTTAGCCACTGATAGGAAAAAGAGAAGGGATGTCAACTGCTAAGTTTGAGATTAGATAATAGGTAAAATGAAAAAGCCAACTTATAGGTAAAGGTGAACTGTTGTCAGTTTTGTAGCTCAATAATTAAGCATTTGGGTTTTTATAAGTAGATACAAATACCTAGTAGAGAGCTGAAAACCTACACTAGTTCTTGCAGGTTTATGGAGTACCTCTGTTGCTTCATTATTTTCATCAAACAAATAATGCTGATCTCATTGCTTAAAAATTTTACTCCTGGTAGCTATATTATAACTATAATAAAATCTGATTAAAAACTACCCATTTATTGACATACTGTACCTTGTTGTTTTATGACTTTTAAAGCTTGATTAGTCTATGGTCTTATATTTTGACTTATACCATTGTACATAAGGTTTTTATCTTATGCAGAGTAATAAAATGTTCTTTATGATATGATAATGATTTAACAATGAAAATAGACATTTTCATCTTTTTATAAAGTGATTTAACTTAGTGGTACATGAAGGACAATTTTTTCCCCCATAAAATTTCTTTACTGTGTGGATGATTTACCAAGGCTTTTTGGAACTGCTGAAAATATGCTCTAACAACCATCTGATAAAATGAAAACTAAACAAAATGTGTACTCAGATGAATGATTCTCTGAAGAAATAATGGTGCAAATGAATTATCAAAGTGTGAAATCATTAAAAACAAAACATGTTTGGGTCTTTATTGAATCTTAATTGCAGGCTTATATATTTTCTTTTGTAAGCTAAGTTAAAAGAAAATTGCCTAACTAAATTTTTGGAGGCCAGTGTTGTAGGACATAATTTATTTTTCTCATAAAAGCTGCTGTTCATTTACTTTTTTCAGCATTAACATGCATACTTTCCTCATATAGGAGAATATATAAAAAACTGGAGACCAAGATATTTCCTTTTGAAGACAGATGGCTCATTCATAGGATATAAAGAGAAACCTCAAGATGTGGATTTACCTTATCCCCTCAACAACTTTTCAGTGGCAAGTAAGTTCACTATAAACTATTTATTTATTTGTATTATCTTATGTGAGATATCTCAATTTATATGAGACACCTATGAAAACATTTAAGTTTACAGTTAATAACAAGTTTTCAGTTTTGATAGACTTTTATTAGCATAGTATGTATTGATAACACATTGGTACTAGATATATTATAATTCAGTTAACATTTTTAGAATTAACATTTTTAGAATGTTAATTCAGTTAACATTTGTTTAGAATTTGAGTGTGATTAATATAATTCTGCACGTCTGTATGTCAGGTTTTTGTAAAATATAAAAGCGACCTCTGAACTTTTTGTATTTTTGTATATTGCCTTACAACTTGGTCTTCAAGTTGGTTGTAAGGCAATATAGTACTTAGGTCATTTCTAAACAGTTTCTTGTCATAGTCTTAGCTTGTGTGGTTGGTTGTATTTATAATCAAGTAATTTATATTAAAATTATTTTCTAGGTAATTTTATGTTTGTAGTTACATTTTCCTTCCTCATAATTACCTAAAAATGTGATTTAAACTTATTTTGTATCCATATATTTGCTTGAATGAAGCACAATATAAACTGAAAAGATGATGGTGCTTATTAATGTTATAACCAGGTTCTTCAGACTGCTGATGTTACTGAATTAGTTAAAAATTCCTTTGATGTTAATTAAGTAAAGCTTTTGAAAAGTAACACTGAATGAAAATAAACTTGCATAAAGTCTGAAGTGTCTTTTTTAGATAAAATCTTTATCTGCACATTTTTTTCTTTTTGTGGTGCCTGTGCCTTGCACAAATGTCATTTCATTGTTTTCAGATCACTTTTTTTTTATTATTCTGATACAGAGAGAGGGAGAGACACCACAGCAGCAGAATTCCTCCCAGTGCAAGTAGTGTTTCCCATGTAGTTCTGGGCTCACAAACTTAGCAAGGAAGGTCCCTTACCCAGAGGACTATCCAGCCCCTTGACATAGTTCATAATTTTTATGGTGGCTGTGTGTCTACCAACATTTGAAAATGATATGTAAAATACATTAAAATAAAAAATTTAAGATAGTGTAAAATCTTGAAGACTGTAAGTCATTTCACCATTACATAGAAGCCTTTTAAGAATGAAATCCTTTTATTGTTTGTTCAAGAAATAATTTTGCCTACTAATTGTACATTAGATATTTGTGGTTTTATTTCATCAGAGAATTACTTTTTGATAAGATACTTTCAAGTATTTTCCATGGACTTCAGAACACATTTTTATTCTAGATACCTTTTGTGTGAACATTTATGCGAAAGTTATAGGAACTGGCTTTTTAAAATTAGCAGCGTAATTATCATATCCTACTTAAAGCCAGCATAGTTTCTTAGTTTCTGTCTTTAACTAGCAAGTGTTATTGGTTTATCTGAAATAATTTATAAAAGTACAGAACTCCTGTATCTGCTGATCAAAATGCAGCATTTTTTGACCTTATGAAATTTCACACCCCAACAAGTTTTAAAGACATACTGTATGTCACAGTCTGCCAACATCTGCTCCAACACTTCCACTGGCAGAGGCTGAAATAAATGCTGCACTCTTGGGGAGAGATTCTATTTAATGACTGACAGCTTATACACGAAATAAATATTAGTTGACATCTGCAATCTTTACTTCTGTGTCCTAATGGCTCTAGGTAGTTAATTCAAATTAATAAATACAGCTACCAACCAGCTTCTTACTTCATAGAAGTGTATTCTCATGGTAACAGTTTAAACTAATTATTCATAAATCTTGACTTATTACGGTCTTAAATTTAGTAGGAAATAATCATTTTGGAAATAATAATTTTAGTGAAATAGGCACTGGTCAGAGAAATAATTCAGACTGCAGTTTTGCACAGCCAACTGTGTATGACCTTGGGATGGTTATTCTTTCAAACTCTCTGGTTTTTAGCTCCTTCATCAGGATAGTGAAAACATGGGATTCAATAACTGTATAAGCCCTTTATGTCTCTAGTTTGCTCTGATTTTGTGGGGCAGGGAATGTTAAGCAGGCATTTGGAAAATGAATAGGAGGAAAGGAAATTAATATAAAGGGAAAGGGTATTCTAGGAGGAAGATGGCAAAGAATATATTATATGAGACATTAGGAAAAGAACAATTGGGAGCTGGGTGTTGGTGCATCTGGTTAAGCGCACATGTAACAGTGCACAAGGACCTAAGTTCAAGCCCCGGCCCCCACCTGCACGGGAAAAGCTTCATAAGTAGTGAAGTAGTGCTGCAGGTGTCTTTCTCTCTCTCTCTCCCCCTCTTCTCTCAATTTCTCCCTGTCTCTATTCAATAAATAATAAAGATAATAAAAAACTTTAAAAAACGAAGAAAAGAACAATTGAAATAAGACGTTATTTTTGCCCTAGTCCACTATATATATTACATATACATATATATGACTTTTATGTAGGTTTTCCAGGTATGAAAGAAAATGTTTTATATTTGCACACACAGACAAACACACACACACACACACACACACACACACACATTCCACTGATACATATGTCCTTGTTTTTCTGTTAATTTTAAATGTTACTTCAAATTTAACCCATATGACTTTTAGTTGAATTCTGCAAAACTAGAATATTTGATCATAGGAAAAAAATATGAGAACTGGAATGGACTAGAAGTTGACTTTCAATCTTCATTAAATTTTAAATATCATTTTTACTGATTTAAAATCTCTTAAAAAGGAAAAAAAAAGGGCTGGGTGATAGCATAATGGTTCTGCAGAGAGACTTTCCTACCTGACTCTCCAAAGTCCCTGGTTCATTCCCATGAGCAAAAGCTGAGCGGTGCTCTGGTTGAAAAAAAAGTTTGTTACTGCTTCTAATTTTCAATCTACTACAGGCTTGATTTCTCTTTTATTCTTTGACTCAAGCCATTTTTTCATAAGTCCTTCATTGACCACTTACTAGGATTATAATTTTAACTTTTTTTCCCCCTTGGATTTACATCTGGGATAGATAGCTAATTTACTATTGATTGACATTTTTCAGGATGATGTTCTCTTTCTGTGATCTGGGATCCCTTTCCTGGTTTTCTTCCTTGCCTGCTGCACAAATTTTGGAATCTTACTAAATTTTTAGTGAACTTTCGTTATCTATATTTTACATATGTGTGATACTAGTCATTCTGGCTAAGGATTCTTTTCATTTTTATACACTCTGTCTCTGGATTATATTAATCTGTAAGATTTCAGTTTCCTATCTAAATGCAGCTCTCCTACACTTTTATTATCTTTAGGCTTCTCTTTTGAAGTTATATTCAGTTGACTGCTAGAAATTGCTACCTGGATAACATTTGACTTTAATATGTCCTAAATTGAACTCAAGATAATTTTGTTGTTTTTCTCCTTATGGTCATTATCTCAGTTGTGACTTGAACATTCATGTCTAGCGTTAGTCCATGTCATTTCTTGATCTGTCTGTCTATTTATATTTTCATGTTCACACCTAATCATTCCTATTCCTGCTGATTGCAAATAGATTGTAATATATTTCAGTTTTTAACCAGTACCCCCTAGATTATTGTAATAATTTCCTAATTACTTTTACCTTCAATAGTCTCCTCCGTGGAGTATTAGGAAGCCATGCATAGGGTAGACACATCTTCCCGATGAGTTTCTTTGTTACATACCTTCTTCATGTTTAGCAGAGCCTTCATTTTTTGCAAGAGGAAGGTGAATATTTACATATTTACTTACTTACTTACTTACTTAATTTATTTATTTTACTGTCTGGGTAATCACTAGGGCTCCATGCATGCACAGTTCCATCAAAGGAAAGATACGATAGCACCACTCAACCTTTCATGAAGCTTCCTGTGCAGGTGTTTATATTTTGTGATCAGGGGTTCACAGCCAAGTTCTCCTGCATGATAAAATGCACCCTACTGGGCAAGCCATCTCCCAGCTCCAGAATTCATATTTTTGTTGTCATATGTGTGTGTGTTATCAAAATCTTACTGGTACTGTACATTCATTTATTTATAAAATATTGAAGTAATAGTAGCATACTTAGTGACAGATTTCCATCCTTTCATTTAAATTACATTAATTTAAATTAATTTTATTGCTAATTTTTTTTTTTTTGCCTCCAGGGTTATTGCTGGGACTCAGTGCCTGCACCATGTATACACTGCTCCTGGAGGCTATTATTTTCCCCTTTTGTTGCCCTGGTTGTTTTATCATTGTTGTAGTTATTATTATTGTTTTTATTGCTGTAATTGTTGTTGGATAGGACAGAGAGAAATGGAGAGAGGATGGGAAGACAGAGGGGGAGAGAAAGACAGACACCTGCAGACTTGCTTCACTGCCTGTGAAGCGACTACCCCTGTAGGTGGGGAGCCGGGGGCTCAAACCGGGATCCTTCTGTGGTCCCTTGCGCTTCACACCATGTCCGCTTAACCCACTGCACTACCGCCCGATTCCCTATTGCTAATTTTCTAAATGTAAAGAGAGCATGGTTTACCTTTTTGTTAGGTAAGAATTCATTTAAATGGCTTTTTTATTATTATAAACAGCTTATTTTAATATGAATCTTATTTCTTCTTATGACATCTTTTTAAAAATAAATATTATCATTAGTGATTTGGGTACTGTTTTACAGAATTATAAAAATATACATGTATACTTTCACACTCATATTCACTACAAAAGTTTTTGTGCACTATGCCCTTCTTTCTAGTAACCATCATAGTTTTCACCAAGTCTAAAAGACATCTTGGTTACTATTTCTATGTAAATTTTATGTAAGCAAATGCTTTTGTGAACTATAGTTTACATATGTGAGAAATCATTCAGTAATTATATTTGCTTCTTATTTCACTTCATATAATCACATTCACTGTATACATTCGTCGTTTTATTTTTAATTACAGAGTAGTATTCATTGTATTCTGTAATTCTTTTTTAATTTTTACCAGGGTTGTCGCTAGGGCTTGGTGCCTGCATTATGAATCCACTGCTCCCAGCTGCCTTTTTTTTTTTAATAGAGACAGAAATTAAGAGGGTAATGTGAGATAGAGTGGGAGATAAGAAAAGAGACACCTGCAGCTCTGCTTCACCATTCATCATGGTTTCCCCTTGCAGGTGAGGACCTGTTCTTGAACCACAATCAACACATAGGTGATGAGTGCACCCCAGTATGTGTACCAGCATCACCTGGCCCATGTATTTCATAACTCTTTATCTAGTCATCTGTCTATGGGACTTAGGTTGATTCCATGTTTTGGATATCGTGAATAGTGCAGCTATGAACATATGTGCTTATATAGACCTTTTGAATTAGTGTTTTTGTGACTTTTAGATATATACCTAGGAGTAGTATTGGTGGATCATAATGTATTTACATTTTCATTAAAGACTGTTTTCCATAAAGGCTGTACCAGTTGGCATTCCCACAAATAATGTACTGGTTTCTTGGTTTCTTTTCCTCTACATCCTTGCTGATACTTGTCGTTTTCAGTCTTTTTAATGTAACACTTCCTCACCTGTTTATAGTTTTAATTTGCATTCCTCAAGTAAAGCAATAATGTGTTACATGCAAATATCATCTATCAAAATCCCATAGAATCAAAATCCCATAGGTGGCTCCCCACCTGCAGGGGAGTCGCTTCACAGGCAGTGAAGCAGGTCTGCAGGTGTCTGTCTTTCTCTCCCCCTCTTTATCTCCCCCTCTTCTCTCCATTTCTCTTTGTCCTATCTAACAACAACGACATCAATATTAAGTACAACAATAAAAAAACAACAGGGGCAACAAAAGGGAATAAATAAACATTTAAAAATAAAATTAAATAAATGCTTTGGAAACACTAGACTGCCACATTGTAGGGAAATTGTCCTCCTACATTCACTGACTGGGAAAATCACATGATGTCTCAAACTACCATTTTTCTCATGTTTAAATATGATGCTAATAACATCTACACCTCAAGAAAATGGTTAAGATTAAATGAAATATATTTGAAACTACTTTGTAAATTACAAAGTTCATGTAAATAAATGACTATAAGATGCAAGATGTTTAGTAATACTCATTCTAAATGACAAGCATTCTAATTCCTTCTCTAGCCAAACTACATTGAGTTTTCTTTAAATTCCTTTCCAAATTTTAAGGAGAACTTATTTATAGTAGTCGCTTAAGGTTCAGGCCAGCTGCTTCTTTAGGGAGAAATCACCTTGTTTTATTTAATGCCAAGAACATTGAACTGCAGGGTTCTTTCTCATAATGAACAAGGTGTGCTAATACCTACTAAACCTTGCTCATAGAATGCCTCCTCCTGGCCATCAGAAAGTACATCATACAGACCCTGAAATCACTGTTATGATCTCCCATAGTTGAGCAACAAGCCCTGCTTGGAAAAAAGAAGTACATGTTCATTGCTAGCTCATCTTGCTGTGTCTTTGATCAAACATATGAAAGACTTCATCCAGTTATTACAAAGGGATAGTGGAGGTAACCAATTATGAGGTCACTGCTCCAACACCACTACTTTAAAGCCATTTCTGGCATCACGAATATGTAACTATTTTTGTAAAAAGGCATTGAATGATGATTCTGTCACATTGACTATGTGGATTTAAAAACACTGTACTAAATAAGAATGTCATAGTTTCATTCACTTTGAGAATTAAATGCCATATATATTTTACATCTGAAGAAAAAGAAGAAAATAAAGTATGAGACATTAAATATGTATATATCACAACTGCAAGGGCAGCACGACTCAACTGCCTGCAGAGGAACTGGGTATAGATCCAGTTCTTTACATACTATACTAACCCTTGGTAGATACTTCTGCTGATTTAAGAAATTCAGCTTAAAGTTCTTATCTTCTTTTTTTGTTCAGTTTCTTTATCTTTCTTTCTTTTTCTTTTTTTTTAAAGAAAAGTAGTAGTAACTATCAACATATGTTTCTGATTCTTCTAAGATGGCTCCTTGGTTGCATCCATGGAATGGAGGATTAAAGTTAATTGGGTTTCTTCATGATATTTTTACCTTTTCCAAAATGGGGGACAGAGTTTGTTTTGGAGGCAGGCAGGCAAAGAGCCACCAGTTTACTAGCTTACAATAAGTGTTGTGAGAACATACATATTCCAGTGGAACCAACTTTCCTTTCTCTCATACTCTTTTCTCTTCTTCCTCTGTCTCACCACTTTAACTCATTTCTTCTTTCTGTCTTGCTCAACTTCTCCTACAATCAAAATGGTCACCAGTCAAAATGTACTTAAGTTAAGGAACACCCTGCATGTAATTATTTTCACTGAATTATTCTTAAATAAGTTTACTTCTAGCTCCTTTCCTAATTTTTTCCTACTCATCCTATGTCAACCTCATATACTTACTCTCTTTGAAATGCCCATGCATATGATTTAAAAGTAACACCATTTGGAATCATATGCATTGGGACAATTAGTATTTAAGCATTTTTAGGAAATTGGAGATCAGGTAGACATGTTGAAAGTTTTTATGAAGGATTTATTGTGTTCTCAACATTGTTCCAACATTATATCAGGAAAAAAAAATGAACGAAATAATGAAAGAGCCTAACCTTTCTTTAGAGAGCATTACTATGTGCCAGGACCTTTCATATATGTTATCTCATTTAATCTTCACAGCAGTGGTTTGAAATGAGTATTATGTTCTCCATTTTAAAGAACCCAAAAGAGGCTTTGTGACTTGCTTTAGGTCACTTAATCTCACCAAATAGCAAAGCTAGAATTTCAACCCAAGTTGCTAAACTTGAAGCCTGTGATTATTTCATCAATCTACTGATAAATTATATTGTCCTTAAAGTTTTGAAGACTGTTATAGCAAAAATCTGCCACAAACCCTTGAAATAACTAGTTTGAGATGTTTATGGTTCAGATCTGAAGACGTACAGTTGACTAAAAGTTTACAAAAGAAAGGTGTCAGTAAGTACCGGATCATCAAGAAAAGCTTGATTATGAAATGAAGTTGTAAAAACAGTACAATTTTAAAAAGGTGGATTATAGATAGAAGAAATAGCATTAACTTGAAAAAAAAATTGGAAACCGTTAGCTGAATCTTTTATTGTTGACATAAATGGGTATGAAGTCCTCTGATAAGAATGAAAGCTCCATATTGCATCTTATTTCTTTGTGAAAACTATCAGGTGGAAATAAGAAATAATAGGAATAAGTATGGCACTTAAAGTATTTAGCAGAATGTTGTAGTGATACGAAGCACTTTGTTTTCTCAGGTGGGCACTGTTTACAACCCTTGTTTAGGTATAGTTTTCTGCACTAAGATTTCTGTTCATCTTCTAGTAGGACATAAAAACATCTTAATAATGCAAATAAGTACATCGTTATAAGTCTCACTTTATTATTATTTTTTTTGAGTCTCACTTTAAAGGCAGTTCATTTCTTTCACTACCTGAAAAGGCTTTTTTTAACGTGGTTTTTTTTTTTTTTCTTCCTTGGTTATCAATCATTGGGCCTCAGTGCCTGCACTATGAGTGCACTATGGCTCCTGGAGGCCATCCTTCCCTTTTTTGTTGACCTTATTATTATTGTTGCCATCATTGTTATTGTTCTTATTGATGCTATTGTTGTTGAATAGGACAGAGAGAAATTGAGAGAGGAGGGGGAAGACAGGGAGAGGGAGATAAAGAGAGATACCTGAAGACCTGCTTCACCACTTGTGAAGCAACCCCCCTGCAGATGGAGAGCAGGGGCCTCAAACCAGGATTCTTACATTGGTCCTTGAGTTTTGTTTGCATCATGTAAGTTTAACCTGCTGCACTGTCTCCTCGCTCCCAGATTTTACTTTTTAATGTTTACTTATTTACCTAGTTAAGAGAAAAAAAATAAGAGGGAAGAAGAAAGAGAGATAACCAGGCATTACTCTGTTGCAAGTGGTGCTGGGGCTCAATCCCAGGACTCTATGCCAGCGAGCCCTTCCTCGGCTACAATAGATGAAAAGGTTTTACTACTATAGCTTTTGACTTGGAAAAGGAAACATTATCTATTTAATTGTTTTTTAATTACATCATCAGGGCCTCACATGTGTGCTCAATACCTTTTTCTGGGCTGATTGTTTTATCAGTCTGCAGCACTAGGGCTTTGCATATGCATGATGCTATTACTGAGCAGCCTTTTTTGAGGGCTAATTTTTTCAGTCTGTTTTATAGGGAGACAAATTGAGGGAGAGACACATAGATAGGCGGACATCACAGCATGAATCCGCCATCCATGAAGCTCCCCTCCAGGATGCTTCTGTTTGTTGCTGTGACTGCAACTTAGGTCCTTAACACAAAGTAATACATGCACACTACACAATAAATTATTTTCTGATCCCTGGTTGTATTTGTCTGTTATGGTATGTCAGTGAACACACCCAGGCCTTACACATACAAAACATGACTCTAGTAGTACTGAACCACCAATACAGCCCAGTTTTTCTTATTTTATGAGTTAGAGATAGGGACAGAGGTAGAGAGACCAAAACACTGCTCTGCCAGCATTTAGTCTTTTAAGTCCTCAGTGTAAAGAATTTACTCCATTGCTTATCCACTTTCCTGTCCTCATTACCTGTTTATCCCCTGCTTTTATTTTGGGGAATTGAAGTAATGTGCATATTGAATGGACAGTGGGCATTGTGTTGGAGGGTCACTACCAACAGCCTGTGTAAGATAGTCTTGGTGGATTTACCCTGTATGTATATGTGTATGTGAATGTTTATATCTCTATATATACATGTACCTATCATATATATATATGCATATGTACATGTACTATACAGATATATAAATATACAATATTAACTTAATAATTAGCAGCTCAATATATCTTGGTCTCTAATAATGTATAGACTACATAGTACCAACCTTTTATGCTCAGGAACAACAACACACTGTTATTTTATTTTACTAATACCAGTACTTCCCTCCTTACTAATACCAGTATTTCCTTCTGTGACTTGTCTTCTTATATGAAATGTAAAAATAATTACTTTTACACATTTTGGGGGTATGTTTATTTATGTTCTGATTAAATTTATAGATCATTTTTGGTAAATTTGAACATAGTTATATGTACATATTGATATTTACAGTATTTATTTTTAGCATGTGCTTATGTTTGTTTTTAAAATCTAATTTTTTTCAGATATCAGAGCCCTCTTCTGGCACATTTGCCAAGAATCAAACCCAGGGCCTCACCCATGCAAGGCTTGAACTCTGCCCACTAAGCTGCTTCTCCTGGCCACTGGGTCCTTATTTCTTATTTTAAATGTCTAGCTCCTAGCCAGTAGAGATTTTGGTTTTCAAAGGATGGTATATCTATTGCATCTTATAATTAATATTTAATTTGTTAAGGAAGAAAGGAAAGAGAATTGACATTTTTGAGAGCTGCCATACACAAGTTGTTTATTTTCATTACATTTTGTCATTATAATAACATGAAATAAGTAGGGTTTTTTTTTAATAATTTTTATTTATAAAAAGGAAACACTGACAAAAAACAAAGTATATTGTCAGTAACATATATATTCCCTTTTGTTGCCTTTGCTGTTCTGTTATAGTTATTGTTGTTATTGATGTCATTGTTGTTGCATAGGACAGAGAGAAACTGAGAGAGGAGGGGAAGACAGAGGGAGAGAAAGCAGGTCTACCTGCAGACCTGCTTCACTGCCTGTGAAGCGACTCTCCTGCAGGTATGGAGCCCAGAGCTCCAACCGGGATCTTTATGCCAAGCCTTGCGATTTGCGCCACATGTGTCAGTAACTTTTAACTTTAGGTTTTTTTTTTAATTTTTTATTTAAGGGTTAATTCTTTACAGTGCAATCATTGACATATGCATACAACTTCATTATATAATAGGCCTCCAGAGTATTCTTCCTGTCCACTCTCTCCTTCCCCCAGGGTCCTTTCCTTTAGTGCAGTACATCATGTTCAGTCCATGTTTCACTCTGTGCTCTCCCTCCCTGTCCCCACTTACTAAGTCCCACTAATAAGAGATTGTCAGTCAGAGTTCAGTGCACCAGTATGCCGACCTAGCTTCATGGCGGGAGACAGACGACCATGGACACATGGCTGAGTGGAGAAGCAGT
This sequence comes from Erinaceus europaeus, assembly GCF_950295315.1. Taxonomy (NCBI): domain Eukaryota; kingdom Metazoa; phylum Chordata; class Mammalia; order Eulipotyphla; family Erinaceidae; genus Erinaceus; species Erinaceus europaeus. The sequence goes on along the minus strand of NC_080167.1, from coordinate 40,412,671 downwards.
ATTTCTTTATTCACCAGCGAACAGTTAACAAAACTAATCTAATCTAATCTAATCACAACCCCATTCTGTCCTGCCTCCTTCTCCTCCTGCTGGCTGGAAGAGAGTCCGGAACAAAGGAAATACATAGGATGGGGGCAGGGAGAGGGAAGAAGCGAACTAGCAAGGACTAAACCAAAATCTCCTGGAGGCAGGGGGAGTGAGACCAAACCAATGTAACAGAATGATCATAAATAAACCACAACGTCAAGCAATGTAACAGAAGGGATCCCAGAAGCAGAACTAGAAGCATACCAACAAGAGATCATTTGGTATTCATCCTTCTTTTTCACTTACCTCTCTCAACATGATAATCCTTGAGTTTCATCCAAGAGGTTACAAAGGAGATAACCTTATCATTTTTAACAGCTGAGTAGTATTTTATTGTATACCACGATTTTTTTTTTTTAAACCGCACTCTGATGTTGGACATCTGGGTTGCTCCCAGGTTCTTGCAATTACAAACTGTGCTGCTATGAACATAGGTATGCATAGATCTCTTCTGATAGATGTTTCTGTCTCCTTTGGGTAAATCCCCAGGTGAGGAATTGCTGGGTTGTAGGGTAGGTCCATTCCTAGTGCCTCCAAATTGTTTTCCACAATGGTTGGACTGTTTTTGCACTCCCACCAGCAGTGAAAAAGTGTCCTTTTTTCTCCACATCCTCTCCAACATTTGTCATTTCTTTGTATGACATTCTCATAATCTTCTTCTTCTAGCGTTTGCCCTTCTTCCGTAGCCAGTCAACAGTGTCAGGTTGAGCCTGATGTAAAGTTTCGAGACCTCCTTTGAATCTGGAGAGGTGGCAGTCGTTGACTATGTGGGTCATAGTCTGTCTGTAGCTGCAGGAGCAGTTCGGGTCGTCTCTGGCTCCCCAGCGATGGAACATAGCGGCACACTGGCCATGGCCTGTTCGATAGCGATTGAGGAGGGCCCAATCATAACGTGCTAGGTCAAAGCCGGGTTGACGCTTGCAGGGGTCTGTGATGAGGTGTTTGTTCTCATTGTTGTCTTTACTTGCATTTCTCTGATGATAAGTGACTCTGAGCACCTTCTCATGTCGTTTGACCCTATGGATCTCTTCTTCCATGAAATGTTTGTCCATGTCCTGGCCCCCCTTTTCTAATGGGGTTGCTTGTTTTTTTTGTGTGTGTTTTTTTTTTTTGTGTGTGTGTGTGTGTGTGCTTAGTTTACTGAGTTATTTATATATTTTGGTTATTAGTTCTTTGTCTGACGAGTATTATGTAAATATCTTCTATTGGCTGCTATTGCTTGGGTAATGATACCCATTACTATGCAGTAGCTTTTCAGTTTGCTGTAGTCCCATTGGTTTATTTTCGCTTTTATTTTTCTTTGCTGTTGGATTTGAATCTTTGAAGGACTTTCTGAAGCATAGGTCATGAAGTGTCTTGTCACTGTTTTCTTATTTGTATTTGATAGTTTCTGGCCTAATGTCCATGTCTTTGATCCACTTGGAGTTGACTTTAGAGCATGGTGATAAGTGATGGTTCAGTTTCATCAGCTTGCATATTTCAATCGTTTTCCCAGCACCATTTTTGTAGAGACACTCCTTTTGTCATTTAATGGTTTGGGCCCCCTTGTCAAATATTTCCTGGCTATAGACATGGGAGCTTATTTCTGAATCTTCAGTTTTATTCCACTGATCTGTGTATCTGTTTTGGTTCCCGTACCTAGCTGGTTTGATTACAGTAGCTCTGTAGTATAGCTTGAGGTCAGACATTGTCTTGTTCTAGTCTTGTTCTTTTTTCTTCAGGTTGCTTTGGCAATCCTGGAGGTTTTTTGATTCCAAATGAATTTTTAAAGCTTTTGTTCTACTCCTTTAAAGAAATTCATTGGAACCTTGGTGGGGATGGCATTAAATGTGTATATTGCTCTTTGGTAGGATGATCATTTTGACAACGTTAATCCTTGGATTGGAAGAGTAAGTATTATTTTATTAAAGCTGGATATTGAAACTAATTTCTTTTCCAGTGTCTCAAAGCATGTAGATAGAACTGTGATTTAAACTCCAATCTATATGGCATGAATTTTGACTCAAATGCACTTAATCATATATAGTATCTAAAGAAAACAGCTGTCTTCAAGTAGTATTTAGTTAGTGCCCACAAAATCATTGTAGTAAGCTGTCCCCCATCATGCTACATAATGCTCTGGCCCCTTCAGAGTACATGTCTTTGAATGATCCCATACTTTCCCTTTGATAAACGTTTCTTGTTCTACAAAAACAAAAGCAAAGACGGGGGTGGGTGGATAAGAGAAGAAGAAGAAGCAACAGCTGTACGATATGCCAAGTATTCTACACAGAAATAAATACCAGAGTCTTATTTCCTTGAAAGGTTGTTTTTTGTTTTGTTTTGTTTTGTTTTGTAGCAGTGATACTTATGCTACAAACATGGAGAGGAAATGATAGTCAGGTGATTGATTATTTGATAGAAATTAATAGAACAGGACTTAATAGTATGCTAACTTAATAGGATGAAACTCAGAAGTTTAGTCATCTATGGCTAGAGGGAGCTAGAATAAATGATTTCTAAAGCCCTTATAAAATTCATTGAATTTTAATTTCTTGAAGTAATCTATTAAGGAAGTAGTAGTAATAATGAAGATCACTTGCTGAGTGCTTGTTGATATTCACTTAACATACAGTTAATCCTGATAACAGCTTTGTAGGATGCTTAAGTATCTATTTTACAGCTGAGGAAACTAGGCTGTCAGAAGTGACTAGGCATCATGAATGTACTAACTGTGAACATTAGGCCCACAGCATTCAGGTTTTAATGCTACTCCTTTTTTTTTTTCCCTATGTTAACTGCTAAACTAAAGATACATTTTTTTATTAGCATGGACTGTTTAGAATTTACAGGCTTTTCAAACTTCTAGATTAGTCTATATGTCAGTATTACAGGTCAGAACTTGTCAGTATTAACTAATAATACTTCAAAGTTTTTGAATATTTCAGTTTAAGGAAACTGCAGCTTGATGCAGAGTATTCACTGATAAGTGAAGATTTCAGTCTTGCTTTAATTATATTGAAGAAATTGTAGAATAGGAATACTAGTTTTGAGGCAGAACCATCTGGATTTAGTATAAATGATCATTGACATTTTAACAGTTTGAAATTCAGGGAAAACTTATTGATCCTTCTGAAGTAATATGCTAAATCTATTTTTCTTCAGTTTATGCTCATTTATAAGCTTTTATTGTATTTACATTGAAGTTTGATCAGGCCCAAGGTCACAGTGGAGGGAAGGACCTATAAGCTTTGTAATTTGTGAAGGATATAGAGACATTCTTTTTGGGTTAGAAATAATAGTTAATCAAGCAGATGCTAATGAAAAAATGAAATGCAGGGGAAGAGAAAAGAGACTAAGGGTGCCTGTTTGAAAGTTTTATAGAGGAGAGTACATTGCCTCTTTATGACAATCATGTTTCTGCACTATAATAAGGCCTTTCATTGCAAGTTCAGCTTTTGTCATTCATTTGTTTTGTGCTCTGCTTCCTGTTACTAATTGTCAGCACAATAGTCTTCCAACTATTGAAGTCTCAGTGTCCTTTTGGACCAATTTGTCATTGTCTTTCTCCCTCACCCCCCAACCCATGCACTCAGAATCTATTACTATGGTTGCATTTTTAAACTTTTTTTTTTTATATTTTAAAATGGCAGTGCTTTTGAAACATGCCAGGATAGTTCATGATAATTGAACCATCCAACCAGCAACAGCTATTGCTTCCAAAAGCACACTTGACAAAAGTGTCTCTCTTTTTTTAATATTTTTATTTTTTTTAAATTATCTTTATTTATTGTCTAGATACAACTCATAAATTGAAAGGGTAGGAGAGAGAGTGAAGGAGAGAAACAGAGGCACCTGCAATACTGCTTCACCACTTGCAAAGCTTTCCTCCTGCAGGTGGGGACTGGGGGCTCAAACCTGGGTCCTTGTGCACTGTAACATGTGCTCAATCTGGTGTGCCACCATACCAACCCCAGAAGTGTCTATCTCTATAGGATATTCTTATCATGTAACTTAAAGAAATGCAGAAAACTGTGCATTATCACCTAAGATTTGTTTCCTTTGAGGTTCACAATTAATCTGTGGATGTAAGACATTTTGTTTTTTTAATAGATTTTCATCTTACATCAAATTCTTTGGAATTTCTGTGACTTTAGAAAATAGGACTTCGATTTCAGTTGTTCTCCTATTCTGATGACTTTTTTTTTTTTTTTCTCCTCCAGGGTTATTGCTGGGCTCAGTGCCTGCACCATGAATCCACCGCTCCTGGAGGCCATTTTTCCCCCTTTTTGTTGCCCTAGTTGTTGCAGCCTCGTTGCGGTTATTATTGCCATTGTTGACATTGCTTTGTTGTTGGATATGACAGAGAGAAATGGAGAGAGGAGGGGAAGACACAGAGAGAGGGGAGAGAAAGATAGACACCTGCAGACCTGCTTCACCGCCTGTGAAGCGACTCCCCTGCAGGTGGGGAGCCGGGGGCTCGAACCGGGATCCTTACCCCGGTCCCTGCGCTTTGCGCCACGTGCGCTTAACCCACTGCGCCACCGCCCGACCCCCTCTGATGACTATTTTTATAGCTAATTTATTAGGACTAAGGAGCTAACAGTGTTAACTTAGATGCAAACCTGTACAACAGTGTAAATATACTTAATTCTGGAAAACTACACTAATAAATTTTTTGTTATGTGAGCTTGTTACCACTTTAAGAAAAAAAAGTCATGGGTATATATTGCACAAAAACAAAACCAAAAAACAGCTTGCCTAATCATATGAGTCTACCAGATGTTTTTAGTCGTCTTATAACTCTCTGTTAGTAAATGTCTCATGTTGTCTTCCTGTGTTAATTAATGTCTTACAGTGACCACAACATGTTTTTTTTTGAAACTTCGAGTATGCAGAGAGTATATAGAAAACAGTTGTTCTAGATGACTTTTGAAGTGCTTGAGTAATTAGAAGCAAAGCTTGCTAAGCAAGGGATATGAAAAAATGTAGATGGAGAATATGTTGACTCTTTAAAAAGTACTTCTGGTAAATAGTGTTGACTATACTCATTAAAGAACAGCATTAGAAGTAGCCTGGGAGGTGGCACAGTGGATAAAGCACTGAACTCTCAAGAATGAGGTCTCGAGTTCAATACTCAGCAGCACATGTACCAGAGTGATGTCTGGTCCTTTCTTTCTTTCTTTTCTTTCTTTCTTTCTTTCTTTCTTTCTTTCTTTCTTTCTTTTTTATATATTTATATGTTTATTTTCCCTTTTGTTGCCCTTTTGTTTTTTATTGTTGTTGTAGTTATTATTGTTGCTGTTATTGATGTCGTTGTTAGATATTATTGTTGTTAATTATTGTTGTTATTGATGTCATTGTTAGATTTTATTGTTGTTGTTAGTTATTATTGTTGTTGTTATCTGTCATTGTCAGATAGGACAGAGAGAAATGGAGAGAGGAGAGGAAGACAGAGAGGGGAAGACAAAGAGAGACACCTGCAGACCTGCTGTGAAGTGACTCCTCTGCAGGTGGGGAACCGGGATCCTTAACTGGTCCTTGTGCTTCACACCACATGCTCTTAACCCGCTGCTCTACTGCCCGACTCCCATGTCTGGTTCTTTCTATCTCTCTCTCCCCCACCCTCCTATCATTTTCATAAATAAATAAAATATTTAATTTAAAAAACTGAACAGTATTATAACAAATGAATATTAACACATTATGATTTTGAGTTTAGTTTTGATCCACAGGGGTGTATAATAAAAACAAAACAGTTAAGATTATGGTAATTAAAATATAATTGTGTGTCATGAAGAGAAAAACATCTTCTAGAATGAAATATGATGTTAATAACCCAGTTTTACTCCCTACATTGATATAATTTGTATGTTGTCAAATAAAATGTTAAGAACTTCTTTGTTTTCTCTCCTGTTGTATGGAGAAGGATATGACTGCATAAGGTAATAGCTAAATACTTATTTCCTTCCTTCCTTCCTGTGACTGGGGGGTTGAACCTGGGACTTTGGAGCCTCAGGTATGAGAGTCTCTTTTCATCATCATTGGGACATCTATCCCTGCCCTATTTTCTTTCTTTTTTTAATTGCCACCAGGGATATTGCTGGGACTCAGTTCTGCACTATGAATCTACCACTCCCTGCAGCCACTTTCTTGCCTGCCTGCCTTCTTTTCTGTTTTTTTTTCTTTCAATTTTGATAGGAGAGAGAGAGAAATTGAGAGATGGGGGTTTGAGAAACAGAGAGAAAGAAACCTGCAGATCAGTTTCACCTCTAGTGAAGCACCCACCCCCTGCCCCCACAGGTGGAGAGTGGAGGAGTTGAGTAGGGGTCAAGCCTGTGTGTGCTCAACTGGGTGCCCCACCACACGGCTCATATTATCATAGCTAAATATTTCAGGCACAACTAGAAACATTGAGCTAGGTTGATACAAGTTAAGGAATCACTGTTTCATTATCAATAATTAAAAACTTTTAATTATCCATAGATTTATTTATAGGTACTCTAGAATACAAGACCAGGTAGTAGAAAACCTAAGAAGTTCTGCTTCCCTTCTTACTGCCTTCTATCTTCTCTCCCCTTCTTCTTACTACTTTATTCTTTCCATTACTTCTCATTCTAAACCACATTTTTGTCTCATCCTTATTTATTGCAGGAAAAATAACAGCATCTTTTGTAAAGATTGCATTAATTGTTCTTTGAAAGTAAATAAGATTCATCTTAGCTATTACTATATGCCTGCTTGTAGATGTAAACAGAATTTCAGGAATAGAATCTTATAAGAGGATCATCTTCCATATGCTGTCTTCAGAAACAGGAATAAACATTGGAGCCCTGTCTCTGCTCAGTTTTGTTAATAATAGTTATCAGTTGAAAACTTTTTTTTTTTTTTTGGTTCTAGGAAAAGTTTCATGAAAACAAGAAGGGTTCAACATGGGTATTTGTTCATGGGGTATTTGTAGAGAGAGAAAGGACAATTCCTTTCGCTTTGACAAATGCTTACTTTTAGGACATTTTACTAAACAGTTTATTCTCTTCTGAAGAACACAAAATTTGATTTAAGACAGACAAGTTTATAAGCTCTCTTAGTTTCCAGTACCTATGAGGCTCATCCTTGTAATAAAACAAATAACATTGAAGAACCACCAGTAAGTACAGGGTAAGCCTTTTAATCACTGAATGGAATCAGTGAATATCTGCAAAACTTAAGGTACCTCCTTCTTAATGGAGAGAGACTCTGTAAGATTAAAGTGTGTGTTCTTAATGAATCACTCTGTGTGTGTGTGTGTGTGTGTGTCTTTATAATGAAAACTAAAAGCAAATAAATGTTTTTTGCTGATTTTTAAAAATATCCATAGTAGTGGTATAAATAGGAGGTAAAGATAAATTCTCTTTGTGTCCTAGTAACTTCAGTAAGTAAATAAATAAATAGGCATTTAAAAACCTTTCCTTATGATAATTTAATAGCATTATTTAATTATGTAATTTAATTACAATTGTTATTGTGCCATTTTCATACTGTTTATAGGATTTATTTTTAAAAGAGTATAATTAGTACTTACACGTTAAAACTAGAAATAAAAATTTAATCTTTTTGATAAAATTGAAACAGCTGATACCTCTAGCAATTCTTTCTTGTTACTATTTGTTTGATCTGACATCTCCCAAAATTGGTTTACAGGCTAATGATGACATCATAGAGGCTTAGTCTATTTTGGTTCAGAACATTTGTAATTTAGCTTGTAATTTTAATTTGTTCAGGTAGGTCTTGCTATTATAAATATGTAATTTAAATACAGATATAACAGATACTTTCCTGAAAAGCATTGCCAGTTATTATATAGTAAAATTTAACAACCTTATATGTAAGAATGCTTCTATACCATGTGCATTCATTGGTTTCAGAAATCATGGATAATTATTTAGTTAATAATAGAATTTCAGAATTTCTGCTTAATAAAATCTGGTCTGAGGAAGTAACACCATTTATAGCATTCATGTCATAAATTTATGACGTCTGAAGTTCAATTCCTGAAACCACCTTGGAGCCCCAAGGATAGCACCAGAGCCTCCATGGGTGGTGGAGCAGTGTTTTGATGTCTCGTTCAAAAAGAAAAAGAAAAAAAAACTGTGCTTGGGAGGCCACTTATTAGTATTGTGCATGAGCAATACCTGGGTTCCTTCCCTGGCACTGCATATAGTTTAATTTAACTTGAGTTGGGAATCTTTGTAAAATTAAAAGCAATATTCTTCTGTAGAAGTATTTGCTATTTTTAACCACCAATTCATTTGAGAAGTCCCATTAATATTCAAAGTCTCTTACAAGTAATAGTTGCTAACAAAAAGCCAGCATGTTCTAAAAATGTTCATGGTATATTTTTCTTTATTTTTAACAACTGTGGGATGTGTTCCTGATCCCATCATATTGCAAACATGACTAACAAAGTTTTTCTGTTTAGTGTCATGTGTTTTAGTGTGGTATTTTAAAGTTTCAGCTGGTTCGAATTGGATTCAACTCCTTACTTATGTTTATATATAGCAGTAAACCTTGAGATAATTGTGTTAGGATAGTTTCTTGGTAGTGATCTGTTACTTGAATATTAATCATTTATTTCTGTACTCAATGTAATATATGCTATTTGGTGTTTGGATTCTTCTAAAGAGTCATTTATACTGAAACCTGTAACATGGGTATATTTCTGTTATACTAATTTATAATTGCATGTGGCATTTTTTGAAATATGATTAAAATATAGCACTAGTAAAACATTATTCTGCATGTGTATGTAAGTGTGGAACAATTTGGCACTAGTATGTGTGTTTTTTTTCATTTTCCTCTTTTTCCAATGATTTTTTTTTTCTTTATTGGGAGATTCATGGTTTATAGTCAACCGTGAAATATAGTAGTTTGTACATTTTCCAATTATTTCATTTACTTACTGATTGATAAAGTAAACCACTTTGGCAACTTGGAAGCAAGGGATCAGACTTAGGACCCTATGCAAATACAGTGTTCTAGTCATTCAGCTACTTCCTTGGCCACATTTTAATTTTTTTCTTTATTTGCCCTGTTTAAATTTTTTTTTCTTTAATGGGAGATTAGTGGTTTATAGTCAACAATAAAATACAGTAGTTTGTACATGTGTAAAGTTTCTCAGTTTTCCACATAACAGTTCAAGCCCCACTAGCTCCTCTGCCATCATGTTCTAGAACCTGAACCCTCCCACCTTTTACTTTATATAACTCTTGGTCCATAATTGGAGATAAATATATTATTGAGCCCATAAACATTCAATATATTTAGTAAAAATAGACATTGTGTACAAATACTTATGCCATCATGTTATTTTAATATCAGTATAATTACAAAGCTATCCTAAATGTACATCCAGATTTTTTTTCATTCTTTTCTAAACAGTTCTTTTTCAGTGATATGCTTAGGAATGATAAGAAAGAAATGAACTTTTTTCTTCTTTAAATGGAGTGCTGGAGCTTTGTTCATATGTAGTTTCATTGATATGGTTTTACTTTTTATTATTATTTTTTTAACCTCTGTGAAATTTAATTTAATTTAGATTTTTTTATTTTTTATTTAAGAAAGGATAAATTAACAAAACCATAGGGTAGGAGGGGTACAACTCCACACAATTCCCACCACCCAATCTCCATATATCCCATCCCCTCCCCTGATAGCTTTTCCATTCTCTATCCCTCTGGGAGCATGGACCCAAGGTCATTGTGGGTTGCAGAAGGTGGGAGGTCTGGCTTCTGTAATTGCTTCCCCGCTGAACATGGGCATTGACTGGTTGGCCCATACTCCCAGTCTGCCTCTCTCTTTCGCTATTAGGGTGGGGACACAGAGCTCCAGGACACATTGGTGGGGTCTTCAGTCCAGGGAAGCCTGGCTGGCATCCTGATGGCATCTGGTACCTGGTGACTGAAAAGAGAGTTAACATACGAAGCCAAACAAATTGTTGAGCAATCATGGACCCAAAGCTTGGAATAGTGGAGAGGACGTGTTAGGGGGGTACTCACTGCAAACTCTAGTATACTTCTGCTTTCAGGTATATATTTTGCAGTAGTTTATGGATATGTGTGAATATATGCTCTCTCTCACTGAAATTAGTGTATATCTAGGTTTTGGGACTTTGTTAGAAAGTGAGCCATCTGGTATGGAATTAGAGAATACTATGAAAGGAAAGGTCTCACCCGAGTAATGAAGCTGAAGGGTTGTCATTCCACACCTGAAGTCTCTGGACACAGTCTGAGGTGAAGCATGTTGAGGTGGCAATTGTTGTGTTGATTAGGTTGCGACCGGCAGATGCAATATTATTTGATATGGATTGGGAGAGGCATAAGGGAAAGTGGGCCCTATCCAAAGGTTCCAGGACTGGGGGAAATAGAGGCTGTATAGTGGAGATGTGAGGTTCCTGCTGTCTTAGGGTTCAAAAAGACAATCGATAGTTAATGTGATCATCACATTATTTGGTAATTGGGTTAACTTTGTAAAGTCCTTTTGTTAGGGTTTGCTGTACAGTACCCAGTATCTTGTATATAGCTGTGCCATTGGTTGCTTCTGATCTACTTGGTCGAGGCTTTTGAGAGAGTCCGCATATCAAATACACAGCCTATATATTAAAAAGACTCAGTCTGTGTTTTTAAAACTTCGAGACATACAATTAATTTTCCCCCTCTCATATTAATTAACTAGTGATTTATGTGACTACATTTTACTAAGAGTGTACATAAACACCATTCCCACCACCAAAAGACTGTGACCCATTCCTCCCACCCACTCCCACCTCCCAATGTCCCAGGAAGCTGCATGTCTACCCCTCACCACAGGGTTTTTACTTTGGTGCCCTACTTACAATTTGGTCAGGTCCTGCTTTTAGTTTCCCTTTCAGATCTTCTTCCTCAACTTCTGTTGATGAGTGGGATCATCCCATACTCATCTTTATCTTTCTGACTTAGCTCACTTAACATAATTCCTTCTAGCTCTGTCCAAGATGGGTCAGAGAAGGTGGGTTCATTGTTCTTGATAGATGCATAGTAATTATTATTATTTTTATAACTGCTACACAGAGAGAGAAGGGAAGGAGGAGGCAGACAGAGGGAGAGACACCACAGTCCTAGAGCCTCGCCCCCAACACCATGGCAGTCTTAAATGATATGGGACGTGAACTTGACTTGTGCATGGCAGTGCACACTTCCTACTGGGTGAGCCATCATCAAGCACATCCAGATATACCTTAAGTTGTATTCTTTTCTTTCCTTTCTGTTCTGTTCTCTACTCTATAGTTTATTTTTGAGTATTTACCTCAGATCTACCCCTAATCAATTATCAATTGCCAAGTTAAATATTTACTATGTGCCCTTATGTGTTGTCACTGTGCTAGATGCTATGATTTTAAAACAGCTTGACTTGCTAGAACATCAAATTAACATTTGTAAGACAACTATAAGACAATGTAGTGAACCATTGGCTATAAACACAATAGGGGTTTTGTGCAGAAGGAAACAGAAGGAGCAGTGGTCTTCACTGAAGCTACTGTACTCAGTCAATTGAAGGTTTAGTGAGACTAATGCTTCCAAGAGAATCAGATTGGGTCTGTCCCATAAAGGCAGAATAAGTAAGAGGAAATTACATGATTGTTTATTGATCATCGACATATTAAAGCTTTATTTTCTGCTATACTTATGTTGTAAAGACATACACAGCTATATACAACTTTGTTGTTTTAACAAATATGCCAAGTATTCATGGACTCAGTGATGTATATGAAATGCCAACCAGGCAGGCAGCTCAGCTGGAGGATGCATTCTTGACATGTCAGAGGCCCTGCTTTCTATTCTTATCCCTATATAAAAACAAGGAAAACAAAAACAAATATAGATATCATAAAAGTAACAGAGTGGTACTTTGGTCTCTGTGCCTCTCTGTGTTCTTGTTCTCTCATTAAATCAAGTAAGCAAATGCCTTTCAGGCTGGTGAGTAGTTCAGCAATAGATCACAGAACTTGCATGCATGATATGAGGTATTATATTTGGTTCTATCCCCAGCACTGCATACTCCAGACCTGAACAATTCTCTGGTTTCTCTTTGCTGTGGGGGAAATGAGACTGAGGTGTCTCTTCCCTGTGATGTCTTGTTCACCATGGGGTTTTCTACAAATTGGGTGACTATGGTTTCCTTTATTAAGGAAAACAGAAAGTATGTAGCTAGAGACATGACTAAAGGGCAGATCTGATGCAGCTAGAGTCCCTTTTATGAATTTTCTTAGGCCCAGTCTTCTCTTCCTTTCTAAGCCACACCCATACCTATTACTACTTCTGTGTTCTTCCATTATCTTACCTATAGGTAAGATAAGCAAAGACTTAACTTATTAGGTGTTCCACAAATTCTCCTCTTTCTCAGTGACAGAGCCAAAAACAAAAGGCCCTGGCCACATAAGTTCTGAATTCTGGTTCAGGACTCTCTGACCCTAATCTTCCCTAATGCCTGGCTCTTTTATAAAAATAAATACTTTTTTTTTTTACCCTCCAGAGTTATTGTTGGGCTCGGCGCCTGCACCATGAATCCACCACTCCTGGAAGCCACCTTTCCCCTCTTTTTGTTGCCCTCGTTGTTGTAGCCTAGTTGTTGTGGTCATTATTATTGCCATTGTTGATGTTGTTCATTGTTGGATAGGACAGAGAGAAATGGAGAGAGGAGGGGAAGACAGAGAGGGGGAGAAAAAGATAGACATCTGAAGACCTGCTTCACCGCCTGTGAAGCGACTCTCCTGAAGGTGGGGAGCCAGGGGCTCGAATAAATACTTTTTTTTTGAAACGTCTATATTTAAATGAAAAATACAAATTACATACAGTATTTGTTTTTTTTTTACACTCGTATTTTAAAGTATGTGTCAAATTTAACTGTGAGTGGCCAGGGAATGACTCAGCTGGTAAAGCCTATGTGGTGTGTGTGTGTGTATGTGTGTGTGTGTTCGTTCCATAGTTTACTCTCTAGCACTAAAACTGGATTGTGCTCTGCTTTTTTCCTCTCTTGAAAAATAAGTCTTTTTTTAAAAAAACATATCTGATTATGAAACAGTAGATTTCATGATATGTAGATTCTACCACCTTGTAATTTTCTTACTTCTCCATTTTAATTCCTTAGGTGATTATCTAAAGTATTCCCTTGCCTTGCATTCTCTTTTCTTTCTATTTTCTTACTTTGTCAAGTTTAAATTACAGCTTTGCTTAAAGCCAGTCCTCTGTTCCCCACCTGCATACATGCGGTTGAATAAATCAGAGGGAAAAACATACATAATCATGATCTATTGTAATACATAAAATGATTTTAAAGATTTGTTATCTTAATGAGACAGAAAAACCAGAGCACTACCCAATTCTGTCATGATTCTGCCAGGGATTGAATCTTGGACCTCTCAGGTCTCAGTTATACACGTCTGGCCACTACATTCAATTCTTGTTTTTTATATTCAGATGAATTTATTCACCAAATATATAAGGAGTCCACATTGGTGCTGTAGCAGTAAGCAGAGCAACAGGTCCAGTTCTAACATGCATTCATTCTCCTGGGGAAAAAAATCTGATAAAAATAAAACATTTAAATAAAACTTTAGTCTATAGCTTAAGCAAAACATATTCAAAGATCAAGGCCGATCACTCCTGCTGCTCCAGCACATGTATCTTGAAGTGGAAGATTATAGACCAATAGAAACACCAAAGAAGCTGACCTCACATCTACAGTTGAATGTTTTGATAGCTAAGTAAAAGTTGCCTACAAGCATGACCTGCAAAAATCAATCATTCAGAGACAAGAGAAGTGTTATGCTTGCACAAGAATTTTTTAAACCGTAGATGTTTCAGTAGGGTGAGCCACTGAGAGAAAGACATGTTTGCCAAGAATTCCTCCTGGAGCCTGAGGTCCTTCTTTCACTTTCCCGCTCCTGTTCTGCTATTATATTTATATACATTCCCAGAGACTGGATCAGTGGCTTCCCCATCAAATTCAGTCTCATAGACAATGGTTATGTTAGTACTTTAAGTTTTTTATTTGTTTCCAGTTACAGTCTTTTCCTTTCTATCCCCTGAAATATGCTTTATTCCTTTGGGTTTAGAGACTTACTTTCTTTTATTTATTTTCTTATTTTATATGGTTTTTTTTTTTTTGTTTTTGTTATCTTTATTTGACAGAGACAGACATCGAGGGGGAAGAGGGAGAGAAAGAGGGAGACAGAGAGACACCTGCAGCCCTGCTTTACCACTCTCAAAGCTTTCCCCCTGCAGGTGGGGACCGGGGGGCTTGAACCCAGGTCCTTATGCACTGTGATGTGTGTGCTCAACCAGGTGCACTACCACCCAAACCCTAGAGACGTTCTGGACCACTTTCTGACAGCACTCCATAGTGGTTCTGTATTGCCAAAAAAGGTAACACACCCAGGGAAGCAACCTAGCAAAGAAAACAACCATCAGAGTAAAGATGAAAGGCTACATTAAATTCTTGAGTGTTGTATATCTCTAGGCTCTTTATGTAGCTCAGTAGCCACAGGATAGTCCTCTCTCCTATTTGTTCTCTCATTCTTCAGTAGGCCTGTTACATATTTTCTCTCTTCTAAAAGTCCCATTGCAGGACGTAGGTAGATAACATAATGTTTATACAAATAGACTCTTATGCCCAGGGTCTGAGGTCCCAGGTTCGATCCCCTTGATCCCCTCACCGCCATAAACCAGAACTGGCAATGCTCTGGGGAGAACAAATTTCCACTAAAATCCCTTTTCAACCTAACACTTAAAAATGGTTTTATTTTTGTTGGCCTTTTGGCGAAGATCAAGTGGTTGATACCTACTTTTTATCTCTACCTCCAACTGCATTTAGGCCCCTTAACCATGTCTTTTCTATTACATTTCTAAACTGTCTGTGTGCTTGACTGGAGCCAGCCTTATACTTGTCTGGTAAATGCTTCCTTGACTATTTAAGGAAGTGTTGGAGAAATCCTGTACAATCAAAATTATTGCCTTGTTTAATCATTACTATACCAGTTCATTCAATTTACTAAGTGTTTGCAGTATGTTATGCATAGTTTGTTAAGTACTAAGAATGGAACAGCTGAGCTTGAATTCTAGTAGAAATAGACAATAAACAAAAGAACATTAATTTAGTTAATTTGTTCAGAATATGAATATGCTTTTGGAAACTAAAGAAAAGTACAGTAGTTAAGAGCAGTTCCAGAGTTCTGATCAGGGACACAGGTTACAATATTAATTTGGTTTGTCGATGGAGGTTATAATGTTAGGTTAGGTCTGCCCTGGACTTGCATGAGCTAAGAGAGATAGTTATGAGGATGGGTAACACGGAAAAAAAAAAAGTTAAATTTTGGTAACTATTAGACAAAATGCCCTGAGAAAGAATGAGGAAACCACAGCATCTGGCAGAATTGCACAGAAGAGAATATTGGGAAAGAGTGTCTGACAAATATTTAAGTCAGGCAGATCTGAGGTCCAGCTCATGTGTGTTTTATTGATCATTTAAAGGTTTCTAAGTGAATTGGAAACATCACAGTTTCTGTTTGTGTTTAAGATTCTTAGTTTTTAGAACATCTAGACCACTTTATGGGGTAATGTTGATGTTATCACAGGCACAGTTATATATATATATATTTTCATATTTCTCCATGCTAGGTGTCAGCATATTTCTATACCTTATTCTTTTTTATGTTATTTTAAATAGATTATTTTTCCTCCTCTTCCTCCTCCTCCTTCATCCTTTAGTGCTCTGATTACATAGAGGAATGTCACTGATTTTTATATATTAATTTTATAACCTGTCACAAAACTACTATATTCCCTAATTATTTCTACATGTTTCCTACTATAATCATTAGTATTTTATATGTATGCTATCATATCATCTGTAGATAATAATTTTATTTCTTCTATTGCAGTTTGAGTTCTTTTTATTTCCTTTTTTTGTGGGGGGGCTAGTTACTGTGTCTAGAACTTCTAAGACTATGTTGAATAGTACGGTGATTGTGGACAGCCTTGTCTTGTAGCTGTTCAGTTTAAGCAGAGTTTATACTATGTGTATGTATTTGTTTTAATACTGTATGTTTATGAGTAGACTACAGTGATGAACAAAGGATAGCTTGTCTAATATGGGATTATTCATGTATTTTATTGAGAGCTGGTGATGCTTTCTCAATGGTGTTACCAGATACTGGATATATTCTTAAACCTGAGATGTCAGAATTTCCAGAATGTGATGTGAGAGAAGAGAGAACTTAAGGATGATTTCAAGATACTTGTTTTGAACAATTAAAAGGGTGGTGTTATTATCAATGACATGGACAAAATTGCCATAGACATTAGCAGGGGGAACAATGCTGGAAGCAGTCAGGATTCCCGTTTTAGATGAGTTTGGTTTTCTCTTAAGAACAGAGTTTTTATCTTTGGGTGGCTTAGCTAGACTTCCTATGTCTCTTGATTTGGAAAATCTGATTTTATGGCACCTGCATAGATTTTGGCAGTGGGCGGTGAGTGTACAGCATAAATTGATTAGTGTAAAAGATGGGAAATGACAAATATATCAGTATCACAAAATAAAATCACTCTATGTTTTAAGTTTGGGTGATGGAAAAATTAGAGAAACTGGAAGAAAAACAGATTTGGGCCAAAAGAAAGTGAAAACTGCTATGGTCAAGAATGAGAATGTATAGAGTAAAATGGATCCAGACCTGATTCCCCCCCCCCCCCAGGGTTATTGCTGGGGCTAGGTGCCTGCACTATGGATCCTCTGCTCCTGGTGGCCTTTTTTCCCCCGTTTTTGTTGTTGGATAGGACAGAGAGAAATTGAGACATGGGGAAGATAGGGAGAAAGATAGACACCTGCAGACCTGCTTCACCCCCCTGCAGGTGGGGAGCCAGGGGCTTGAACTAGGATATTTGTGTGGATCCCTGAAATTCCTACTATTTGTGCTTAACCTGGTGTGCCACTGCCTGGCCCCCTGATCCTGACTTTTATAAAAGACAGGGTTTGGACCATACAGAAAACGTATTCTTTTGACTGCTATATATTATATAAGTAGGAGTATAACTATGGAAAATTAATAAAACATTCTAGGTAGTTAGAACAATTGGAGCAAAAGTAGAGTTAAGAGAAAGATATTTTGGTAGACAGTTAACAGTTCAGTTCTACATGTGACCAGAATGGACAGTGACTTGGAAAGGAACACTCAGGTCATGTTCTGAACAAAATTGGACGTGAGGCTACAGTGGTTTTGTTTAGATTATCTCTCTTTATTTATCAGCTATTTCCTTCTTGGTTTAAATGTAACTATTCAAAAAAGACATTTTATTTTATTTTTAGAATGCCAGTTAATGAAAACAGAACGACCAAAGCCAAATACATTTATTATCAGATGTCTCCAGTGGACCACTGTTATAGAGAGAACATTTCATGTAGATACTCCAGAGGAAAGGTAAGAAACATTTTTTTCCATTCTGTGAAAAAACAATAATCAGTTTTAGGGTGTGTGTTTAGCTCACTTTGCCATTTTAAAATATGTGTCAATATACTGTTAAGAAGCAA
This sequence comes from Erinaceus europaeus, assembly GCF_950295315.1. Classification (NCBI taxonomy): domain Eukaryota; kingdom Metazoa; phylum Chordata; class Mammalia; order Eulipotyphla; family Erinaceidae; genus Erinaceus; species Erinaceus europaeus. Next base: position 40,395,010 of record NC_080167.1, on the reverse strand, counting down.
TGTCCCTTAATCCATTCTGGTACAATAGAGAAATAATAGAGGCTTGTAAAATATACTTAAAAAGAGAAAAGTGAATATTTAAAAGTTAAAATAGTGGCTGTGAAGTGACATACCAGGCAGACTTTGTTATGCCTGTGAAGCTGGGTTCTACCTGTATAGGGGAGGCTTCATAGTGGTGGAGGAGTGGTAAGCTATGGTCTCCCCCGCCCCCCCAGCAACCCCTACCCCTAGACTGGGCTGGAGCTGGGAAAGAGTCTACTGGGAGTAATACAATCTTACAGGTTCTAAGTCTCAATGATAATCAATTAACATTAAATTTATATGTGGTTATCATCAGAAAATAAATCCTTGAAATTATTCATAACTTTTAATGCTATTACCAGTGTTAAGCACTGATAATTTTTTAATATTTATTTATTTATTTTCCCTTTTGTTGCCCTTGTTTTTTTATTGTTGTAGTTATTATGGTTGTTTCTGTCGTTGTTGTTGGATAGGAAAGAGAGAAATGGAGAGAGGAGGGGAAGACAGGGGGAGAGAAAGATAGACACCTGCAGACCTGCTTTACTGCCTATGAAGTGACTCCCTTGCAGGAGGGGAGCCAAGGGCTCGAACCCAGATCCTTACGCTGGTCCTATGCTTCACGCCATGTGCACTTAACCCACTGCGCCACCGCCGGGCTCCCCACTGATAATATTTTAATGCATTTCCAATTCTATTCTGTATAGACTTATTAAGGTTTTTGAACATATGTGCCTGCATTTTCCCCACTCTTTATTCTCTGCTCACATTTGCTGGGTATGCTGTATTCTTAAATTGCCTATACCTTTACCCTAAACTGAAAGTGGGTTTATTCCTATTTAGCACCTAGATCTGAGCTTAAAGGACAGTAAAGAGAAATACAAGGTAAAACTGGGGCAGGGTGTGGTTGAGGAATAAGGACAGAATGAGGGAGAGTAGGGGTTCTAGTGTGTTTCCTAGATACCTGATGGAGAGGTGATGAAATGATGTGCCTGTGTATTAAAGACTATACTGTAAGTCATTAAGCCTCCCAATAAAATACATTTTCACTAGTGATTTAATATTGATTTGCAAAATTATGATCTAACAGTATAATTCCACACTGTTCCCACCACCAGAGTTCTGAGTCTCCATTCCCTCTACTGGAAACTGCAGTAGGCCTGCCAGGGTCACAGACATAGGTTGACTGTTATATCTATAACTGTCTGTCTGTATGTATATCTGTTTGCCCATTTCTTCCACAGTCCTACTCTCTCCTCTCCTCCAAGTCATAAAGTCATGGCTACACCCACTGTCACTTCCTGATGGAACTGGAATTCAGAGTCAATTCAATTCAGAATTGGTCATCTTCCCCTAACATGTTTCCCCCTATGGGAATTTGGGTCAGAAAGTTTTATGGGGGGCGGGAGTCGGGCGGTAGTGCAGCGGGTTAAGTGCACGTGGTGCAAAGCACAAGGACAAGTGTAAAGATCCCGGTTCGAGCCCCTGGCTCCCCACCTATAGGGGAGTCGCTTCACAGATGGTGAAGCAGGTCTGCAGGTGTCTGTCTTTCTCTCCCCCTCTGTCTTCCCCTCCTCTCTCCATTTCTCTCTCTCCTGTCTAACAATGATGACATCAACAGCAATAACTACAACAACAATGAAAAACAACAAGGGCAACAAAAAGGGAAAATAAATAAATATAATTTGTTTTTTTAAGTTTATGGGGTCCAGAAGGTAGGAGTTCTGGCTTCTATAATTATCTGCTGGATAAGAGTGTTGACAGGTCTATCCATAATCCCAGCCTGTTTCTATTTTTCCCTGGTGTGGAAGGGCTCTGAGGTTCCAGGACATATTGGTGAGGGCTTCTTCCCAAGGAAGTCAGGATGGAATCATAGTATCATCTGCAACTTGGTGTCTGAAAGGTATTAAGATATAAAGCAGGGCAAGTTATTCAGTAAACAGAAACCAAAAAATAGGAATAGAGCACATGAGATTAGGGATCTCGGTGTAGAAAGAAACTAGGAAGTCCATTTTAGGTATGTTCCAAGTGGCCGATGACTAGTTTTTTTTTCCTAAGGTTGATAGCTAATATGCAGGTGGACTAAAAAATATTATTTCAGAATATGGTCAGAATTGAGTATAGAACTAGAAAACTGGGGTTGGGGCTGAGAGTAGCTCAGACTTGAAGAAAATATATAAATACAATTAACTGTTTACCCCATTGATCTGACCCAGGGATATAAATATTCATGTTTAGCACAGGAGCCTGTGTAACCTGAGTCTCCATTCCCTCTACTGGAAACTGCAGTAGGCCTGCCAGGGTCACAGACATAGGTTGACTGTTATATCTATAACTATCTGTCTGTATGTATATCTATTTGCCCATTTCTTCCACAGTCCTACTCTCTCCTCTCCTCCAAGTCATAAAGTCATGGCTACACCCACTGTCACTTCCTGATGGAATTGGAATTCAGAGTCAATTCAATTCAGAATTGGTGTCTCTGACAGTCTGAGCTTGTAGTCCATGGTCATAGCTGGGAACATTCTAGGCTGCTCTCAATTCAGGACCTGTCTTCCTTGAGTGGTAGAGTATGTTGACCCATCCTCCCTTCAGAGAGAGCGATGCCTACAATTGCTGCTTTACAGTGAGGGTAAGGTCCTGGAAAGGCCCACAACAGGGTTTAGGATGACTTTTCTGATGGAAGTGATCAGTGATGGTGGAGAGAGGAATTTGTTGTGGATCTAGGCCTTTCACAACAGATATAATTTTTATATATACCTGGTAAGTTGACTTTTTTTATTTTAATCATTGTCACTTTTTTTTCTCCTTTAAATCTTGAAGGACAGTTTTCTCAGATACCGTCTTCATGGTTAGCAGCTTTTGTTTGAAGTTATCATTCCGTTCCCTCCTGGCCTTCAAGCTTCCTGCTGACAAAATACACTGGTATTCATATGGGAATTTTGTCATAGTTGAAAACTTCATGTCTTTTTTTCACTTTTAACATTTTTCTTTGTATTTAACTTTTGACAGTATGATTAAAATATGTCTTAGTGTTTATTTCTTTTGGTTGATTCTAGGAGAACTTGAATGTACATTTCCATTCCCAGAATTGGGGGGATTGTAGGGAGAGTCATTTTCTTAAGTATACTTTTACTCTTTTCTCTTTTCTCATTCTAGGACTTTCATTATGCATCAAATGGTCTCTCATGTTCTTTCAGCTTTTACTCACTTCTTTCAACTGGATGACTTCCAATGATAGGTTTTTGTGATTGTGGGTTTTCACCTTTATTTGATGAATCTGTTGAACCCATCTAGTTAAATTTTTCAGTTGAGGGTAGGGTCTGAATTTTTTGTTTATAACATGTTCTCATTTGTATTAATATTTTCATTTTATTCATGTGTTGCTGAACTTATTGAGCATTTCTGTGGTAAACTTTTAAAGTTTGGTCAAATAATTCATATGTTAATCTTTTTAATGTTAGTTTTAATGGATTTATTTTGTCTATTTGACTGGACCATGTTTCCTTGTCTTTTGTAGGATAGTGTTGGGATCTGAACTTTTATAAAATGAGCCACAGCTTTTTAATTTATTTTTATTAGTGATTAATGATTTCTAAGATTGTAGGTTAACAGGGGTATGATCCTACACAGTTCCCACCATCAGAGTTCTGTCTCCCATCTTTAATTACTTTTGGAAATTTTCATATTCTTTATCCATTTGTGAATATGGACCAAAATTCTTGTTGGGGTACAGAAGGCGGTAGTTCTGACTTCTATAATTGCTTCTCTACTGGGCATGGGTGTTGGTTGGCAGGTCGATCCGTACCCCCCAGACTGTTTCTTTCCCTAGTTGATTTTAACTTTATAATTTGACTGTATGGATAATGACCTTCATCAGTCAGCCCAGTTCAACATTTTAGGGGCTTCTCAAATCCCGTGTGTGTGTGTGTGTGTGTGTGTGTGTGTGTGTGTGTGTGTGTGTGTGTGTGTGTGTGTGAATATATTAATTTTGGGGTTTTATTTGTGATTAATAGTAGGTTACAAAATTGTAAGATTACAGTATATAGTTTCATATCACACCCACCATCAAATTTCTGTGTGTAGTCTAAAAATACAACTTTTTTGAGGAGCTCATAATCTCTTGCTCCCTCTAGTGCTTACCTGTAGTACTGCAGATGTTTTTGGCCCATTGCAACACCTAGATTATGCTCATCCCACCCCTAAAAGAGAGCATTCAGTGCTAATAGCAGTTTCCTGAAAATTGATAATATTGAATGGTACACCCTTTCCCTTCTGAAGTCTGCAATTCTGCCTGTTGTATGTGCTCCCTCTGATGCAGCATCAGGCCACACAGCTGTCTTTTGTTCTCAGCTGATCTCAATTGTAGAGTCTACCAGGTCTTGTCAGTGCTTCAAGACAGTTACAAGAGAAAGAAATTAGTTCATCAGGCAGGCTTTTGAAATATCAATACTGGGAGTTGGTGGTAGCGCAGTGAGTTAAGCGCAGGTGGCACTAAGTGCAAGGACCAGCATAAGGATCCCAGTTCAAGACCCCGGCTCCTGACCTGCAGGGGAGTTGCTTCACAAGCAGAGAAGCACGACTACAGATGTCTCTCTTCCTCTCCTCCTCTCTGTCTTCCCCTCCTCTTTCCATGTCTCTTTGTCCTATTGACAGCATCAATAACAACAACAATAATAATAAACACAACAATGATAAAACAACAGGGGCAACAAAAGGGAATAAATAAATAATTTTTTTTTAAAAAAGAGAAATATCAGTACCTTGGAATCACATTCCAACTTTCCCTCCCTGAGGAAAAGCTGAGTGTTAGAGATTTTCTCTGCAGTTTTATGTTGGCTTGGGAAGAGGGGTTGTGTTGAGTAAGTGCATAACCCTTCTGCACCATCACTTTTGTTTTTAGTGATCTCGGACCTGGTGTCCTTTGTTCTCTGTGCACAGATTTAGGCAAAGAAGAAGCCAAACTTCTAGATACATGGAAGAAAGATTGGAAGGGATAAAGGGAGTGAGAAAGCAAGTCATTGGCTGTATGTTCCAGTCTTCTTTTTCCCTCTCAAGAAGAAGCTGATGTTTTTTCCTATCCCAATATTGTAGCTATAATGACTGGGTGCTACAGTTTTTCCTATTGGCTTCAAATGCATCTGGCTTAATGCTGCCATGAGGTACTGGAGCCTGTTAACTGGCTTTTGGGTTTTTGCACAAAGGAAATTAATCCATGTATTATTATTTAAATAGGTATCTCCTTGGGGGAAAGAAGAAACAGTGGCTTCTTGTTCTCCCATCTTGCATATACCATTAGTGCATTTTTAAAGCTGAACTTCAGATTGTTGTTTCAGTTATAAAGGAAATTCCTATTAATAATTTGAATGAATGGCTTAAACTGAAAAGATAATTTGGAAGATGCTTATCTATTTCAAATAACATGGTATTCATATTTACGTAGTTCCTTACAAGTTGATTTCCCTTGTTTTTGGAAACGGTGGAGAGGAAGCTTACTTGTAGCTACATCATACTTTTTAAAAATATTTATTAGTGATACTGAGAGAAAGACCAGAGCACTGTTCAACTCTGGTTGATGGTGGTGCTGGGGATTGAACCTGGGACCTCAGAGCCTCAGGTATGGAAGTCTTTTGTAGAACCACTATTAAGCTGTCTCCCCAGCCCCACTATATCATATTTTTTCTATTGATGAGTACGATGCTTTTTTTTCCCCTTATATTCTATAAAGAAGGAAAGCTATTGGTTTTTCTTTACTATGTAACTCAAAACATTTATTTTTTTTTCAGTGGTAAGCATTTACAGAAAGTAAGTTTTGCTTGCTCCTTGCAGTTTAATCATCACTTTTTGATCAGATTGATTAGGATCATAGGGTAGGTCCACTTCTAGCCTTCTAAGAGTTCTCCACACTGCTTTCCACAGGGGTTGGACCAGTTGCATATTTCATCCCATTTTTTTCAATACCATTTGTTAAAGAGACTCTACTTTCCCCATTTAATAGTCTGGGCACCTTTGTCAAAGATTTGATGTCCATAGGTGTGGGGGCTTCTGGGCTCTCAATTCTATTCCACTGATCAGTGTGTCTATTCATGTTCCAGTACAAAGTAGTTTTGATGACAGTGACCCTATAATACAATTGGAGGTCTGGGACTGTGATGCCTCCAGTTCTGTTCTTTCATCTCAAGATTGTTTTGGCAATTCTAGGTCTTTTCTGGTTCCAGATAAACATTTGTAGCATTTGTTCTATTCTCCTAAAAATGTGTTTGGGATCTTGATGGGGACTGCATTAAATTTGTAGATGGCTCTGGGTAGTATATTCATTTTGATGATGTTAATTCTTCCAACCCATGAACATGGAATATCTTTCCACTTCTTTGTGTCTTTTTCAATTTCCTTGAGTAGTGACTCATAATTTTCAATATACAAGTCTTTCACTTTTGGGTTAGGTTTATTCCTAGATATTTTATTGTTTTTGTTACTATAGTAAAAGGAATTGATTTCTGGATTTCATCTTCTTCTACATTAGTATTTGCATAGGGAATGCCACTGACTTTTGAATGTTAATTTTGTAGCCTTATACCTTACTGATTTCCAAAAGCTTCTTGCTGGATTCTTTACATTGTAATATGTACACTATCATGTCATCTGCAAATAGGGAAAGTCTGACTTCTTCTCTCCCAATCTGTATCCCTTTAATTCCTTGATTCTGCCTGATTGCTATGGCAAGAACTTCCAACACTATGTTGAATAGTAATGATGATAGTGGGCAGCCCTGTCTAGTACCTGATCTGAGGGGAAATGCTTCCAGTTTTTCACCATTGAGTACGATGTTGGCTGTATGTTTGCTATATATAGACCACTATCTTAAGGAATTTTCCATCTAATCCTATTTTTTGTAGTGTTTTGATCATAAAGGGATGTTGGATTTTGTCAAAGGCTTTCTCTGCATCTGTTTATATGACCATGTGGCTTTTGGTGTTGCTTTTGTTGATGTGGTGGATCACTTTGATTGATTTACGTATATTATACCAACCTTGCATCCCTGGGATAAACCCCACTTGGTCATGATGAATAATCTTTTTAATATACTGTTGTATCCAGTTGGCTAGAATTTTATTCAATATTTTAGCATTTATGTTCATCAGAGATATTGGCCTGTAGTTTTCTTTTTTGGTTGTATCCCTATCTGCTTTTGGTATCAGGGTGATGTTGGCTTCATAGAAGCTGGAAGGGAGTATTCCAGTGTCTTCAGTCTTCTGGAAGACTTTTAAATGTAAAGGTGTTAACTCTTCCTTGAAGGCTTTGTAGAATTAATTTGTAAAACCGTCTGATCCAGGACTTTCATTCTTGGAAAGGTTTTCGATAATTGTTTCAATTTCGTTGGCTGTGATGTGCCTGTTCATATTATCTAGTTCCTCTTTATATTTAATTTGGAAGTTCATAGGTATCTAGGAAATCATCCATTTCTTCCAGGTTCTCTAGCTTGGTGGCATAGAGTTGTTCTCTCTCCCCTCTACTGTTTTCTGGAGTTCATCTATTTTGTTAACCCTGTTCTGATACTATTTTAGTTTATTCATTTAGTTGTGTTCTTAGCTCAGCTGTTTCAGCTTTCAGCTCTCTAATAACCTTGAGATAATTAGTGTTTTCTTCCAGAGTCTCATTTGTTGTTTTTTTCTGACGACAATTCTTTCAAACTCTTTACTCACTCCTGTGACTATTTCCTTAACAAGCATTAAGGAAACAAGGACCTCACTATTTTGTGGTTCAACCTTTGGGGGGCTTTTAGCTGGACTCTTGTCCTGGTTCATTTCTCCAGTATTTCTTCTTGTGGTTTAACCATTTTATATAGTATGTTATGACATCCCTTTCTCAGTACTTTTCAAATTACTGATCACTCTTGCTTGGGTTGACTTGAGTCTAAATAAGGTGCTTAAAGAGTTCACAGTTGTGGAAATTAACAGTTATTTCAAATTATTTCAATTCCCGAGTTGGAGCACAGAGGCTGTTAAAAGCGTGTTTTGTTCTTTTTCTTTCCTGTAGGCTATGGGAGCCTGAGGGCTTTTAAGCTATAAGTAGGCTTCTTACCTTAAGCACTCACTCCTGACCAAGAGATAAAGCAGGGTGGTGGGGGAGATTGCACAGTGGTTATGCAAAGAGACTCACACTCCAAGGATCCAAAGCTCCAGGCCCAATTCAGCTTCTCTGCCAAGCTGAGCAGCACTGCTGGGCCCTATGAGTTTCTAAACAAGTCCCATTTATAGTCTGTAGGTTCTAAGGCAATTGTTCACCATGTTCTCATCAGGAGAATAATGTGGAAGGAGATCACAAAGCAAAACTTAGATTGGGTGTGTTGTATCGCACCAAAGCAAAAGACTCAGGGAAGGAAAGAGGGAGGAGGTGTAGAGAACCTTGAGGTCCTGTTGCCTAATACACAGGAGATGAGAAATTGTACCCATGGGTACCACTAGCCCTCTGATAACAATGAAAAAGGGAAAGAATTTAGATGGTATGAAAACAAAGTTTATTGATTGTTACTTCCTAGTGCAGTATATTTTAATTCTGAGAAACTGATTTTCAAATTTATATGGAGGTAAATGAGACTTGATCAGCTATCATAGGTGTTTAAAAAGAAGTTTGATACCATACTCCTGGTGTTGATTTAAATAAGTTATGGCTGGTTTTGTTTGTTTGTTTGTTTTTAAAAAAAACTTATGATCTGTGAAGAAATAAAGGCTTTGATTATAATAACATTTTAAAATTTGTGTTACACCCCACAGTAAGATTTTAAGTATATCAGTGGGCTTACAGTGGCTAAATATTAGTACAATATTTTTTTTAAAGTACAGCTGACTTTTGGGAATCATTGAGATGTATACAGACAAAAATTTGCTGCACTTTAAAAATATTTATTTGTTTATCTCTTCATTTATTTAGACAGAAAAAGACATAGAGATCACAGAACTGAAGCTCCCTCCAATATGGGGGGCTGTGCTCAGATCTGGGTTGTATGCATGACAAAGCAGTGAGCTATTCTAGTGAGCTCTTTTACTGGCTCTTACCTGTTCTAGCTGGGTGAGGCAGCTCAGTGGTGCAGCCATGAGGCTTGTATCTGTGAAGCCTTTGGTTGGATCCCTGCTATTGCATATGGTAGAACAATTCTTTAAAGATTTGAACTGAATTTCCTTTAAATTCCTTCCTTTTTAATTTTGTCTTTAATATACTTTAGTATACACAAGTAAATACTGATAAACTGTAGGTCTACAATGTAAACCGCTCTTACAGCTACTTATGTGGGAGAATATGTGTATGTGCATTATTATCTTAGAATAAACTATTTTTGTTGAGTTGGAAACTTGGTCAGAGAAATAGGTCATCAGGTGAAGTGCATGGCTTGCCGTATGTGTAGCTCTGGAGAGGTTCTGGTGTTGCAGTTCTTCTCCCTGTAAGTCTGAGTGGAGAAAAAAGAAAAAGAAAATAATGAAGTGGCATTTGCATCAAAGATAATGTAAAGTTTTATTTGTTTTTATAGAGAAGAGTGGACAGAAGCTATTCAGGCTGTAGCAGACAGACTTCAGAGGCAAGAAGAGGAGAGAATGAATTGTAGTCCAACTTCACAAATTGACAATATAGGCGAGGAAGAAATGGATGCTTCTACAACACATCATAAAAGAAAGGTAGAAGTTAATAACTGCTTTTTCTGTACAACAGAACATGTATGTGTATGGGCAAGATATTCTAAAAACTGCCACTTATGAAAAAAGTCAGTTGATTATCTTATGTAAATATAGGGATACAAATGGATTTTATTCTCCTGAATCTTAAATATCTGTCTTTCTGAAAAATCAAATGAAGTATTATTTCATTTCAGTGGCTTAGAATTGGATGCTTTATACTGAAATGGCTAGTTAGGGTCTTATGACTGATATGCAATATATTTAACTACTTTGTAATATATATTTTCTTCTACTGTTTTTAATATCATAAGATATTTAAAGATAAAATGTTTTCCCTAACATTTGATTCTTTTCCATTTGGGATTTTCTGTGTTTCTGAAAACAGAAGCAAAGTAATTTGCTGTGTTTCCTGTTTAGCGTTCTGGTCTCACTAATGTCAGTGGGAAAGTGAACAGCCCTGGCAATAATGGCTTTTTATTTTGTTTTAATGGCTGCTCATGAACCATTGAGGGAAACAGGCTTTTCCTTCCCTCAGTACTCCAGAATAATAAGTGTCAATGCATGATGATGATGATGATGAAGATGATGATTATTTTTAACCAGAGCACTGCTCAGCACGGCTTATTAAAACTTCAGGCTGGGATTAAACTTGAGAACTCAGAACCTCAGTGAAGTTTTTATATAGCCACTATGATATCTCTCTGGTCCCTACAAAGTTATTATTCTTTACTTTATAGGAATTATAAACTTTTTAGTTGTTACAGAAATGTAGACAGCAGCTTCCTGCTGGAAAAAAATTGTATTTTCAGGTTGAGGATGAGTAGGCAGATAGAATAATGCTATGCAAAAATGGTATTCATGCCTGAGACTCCAAAGGTTGGATTTGATCCCCCTGCACCAACATATGCCCAAGCTGAACAGTGCATAAATAAGTGACCTTAAAAAAAAAGTAGGGATGCTGTTTTTCAGAATAATTGAACATGCCACTTATTATGTTTGAATATATTTGTTACAATAGACTATAAACCTTTAGGTAAGAAAGTATCTTTAATTATCAGTGTAATTTGATATTCCCATAATGATTAAGAACTCTGTGAAGTTTGATTATTTGAGTTCAATCCTCCTTTTTCCACATGCTATACACATGTGGATTAGGTTGAAGTTCTGCAGTCACAACTTAATTAATCAACCTTTCTGTATATGAAATTTCAGTTCTAATTAGAATAACACTATGTCTGATCTTGAGCAACTGTCTAAGAACCCTTTGTGTCATCCTTGAATATTCTTGTTTGTCGGTTGAACTAAATCCTCCTCTTAAATCACCTTAATTCCATCCTGTCCCTTAATCATTGCTCACCTACTCAGAAATCAGAAGGCTTCTTTTGGACATTTATGTGCATTTGTACCCAATTAATTGAAGGTTATTTTGTACTCATAACTTATGTTCATAAATATAAAATCACATTCTAGTTATTTCTTCTTCTGAAATATAAACTACCATTCTCAATAAAAAGTTATATGCTATTTAATTCTATAGAATCCCTAAAATTCTCGCTAGTATCAAAGAAAATACTCTGTTGAGGTAGCTAGGGGTTGACTATGGAGGATTTCTGATACCCTAACTAAAAATACTGGTGATGACAGTATTTTTTTTTAATTACTGTAATTTGCCAGAACTTGAAAAAGGGAAATGTTAAAGTATGGTGGGTTTCATTTTTCCTGTTTATTATAAAGCATGATACGTTTCCCTTTTTGTGATAATTACCCATGTGTATGTGTATTATCTTAGATTTCATCAGCTTTAGTAACTACCACTATAGGAATTTTATATATACTTTGTGCCACAGTCTGAGCAATACTTTGAAATGCATTATCTAATTTAGTCCCCACTAGAATAATCTGAGATAGGTACCATTTCACAGTTGAGTCCTCTGACATTCAAAGAAGATAACATATTTTGTTCAATAATTTCACTCAATATCAATTATCTGAGTTCACCTATCAAAAGGCAGAGAGAGTTTAGTGTACACAGTACGAAGTGCAAGGACCTGTGCAAGGTTGCGGGTTTGAGCTCTCCACTCTCCACCTGCAGAGGGGATGCTTCACAATTGGCAAAGCAGGTCTGGAGGTGTCTGATCTTTCTCTCTCCCTCTCATTCTCCCCCTCCTCTCTCAGTTCCTCTCTTCCTATCCAATAAAATGGAAAAAAATGGCCATCAGGAGCAGTGGATTCTTAGTGTAGGTACTGAATCCCAACAATAACCCTGGAGGCAAAAAAATAAAAGGCATAGAGTAGGAGGGTAGATCAGGAAATATAACCCAACCATAAATTTTACTTGGCAGGGCAAATAGGCTGAAAGTGAAAGCTTGGAAAGTAATAATACAAGCTACAGGGATTGGGGGTGGAAGGGTAGTAGGAAGGAAGAAGAAAGCAGGGACAGCCATACTTCTATCCAGCATAGGTCAACAATGAAAGGAATGGATGTTACATAGTGATCAGTGGGTTGATTAACCAAGGTGATGTAGCTCTTGTTAACATCTGTGTATACTAAATGAAGTGGCACCACAATTTATGAAACGATCATTAATAGAACTGAAGAGATGTCAATAGCAGTACAGTAATAGTAGGAGCAAGTGCTGATGAGGATATGGAGAAAAGGAAACCCTTTGGCACCACTGGTGGAAATATAAATTAATGCAGCGCTTGTGGTTTGGAGATTTCTGAAAAATATTAAAAATCAACCTACCATATAACCCAGCACTTATTCTCCAATGATTCTATCCAAAGAGCACAAAAACACCTGTCTGAAAAGATGTACGCATACCCACGTTTGTGGTATTGCTTGTAATAGCCAACTTTTGGTAACAACCAAAGTACCTAACAATAGATGAATGGTTAAAGAAGTTGCAACATATGTACACAATGATCCCAACAAGAATGACATAAGACATATTCTCTTTTGCTACAGAACTAAAGGGAATCAGGTTAAGCAAGTAGGCCAAGCACAGAATAATCTCACTCGCGATGAGCTCTAAGAAACAAAGCAAAGTACAACATAGAGTGAATTCTCCATGGACTAGAGTATATTACAGCAGATTTGAAACTGAAAAGGGGGAAGGGAGTAGCACAAAGGCAAGGCTGGTAGCCTAAATCTCTATGGTAGAATAAGGCGATGGCGTGATTAAGATTGAAATGTTCTGATATCTTATCTTAGGGAAATGTGGAAATGTACGCTTGTGACAAAAAACAAACAAACAAACAAAAAAACCTGTAAATCAGTTTTTCCTCAAATTTGATCTTGTAGTTGAAACAGTAAAAAAGAAGTAGCCACACCACAGCACTGCTCCATTACACATGAAACATACCCTTATGTATGGTGCTCTGATGTGGTGGCCTAAGGTTTGAATCCAGGTCCTCCTTTGTGGTAAAGAATATGCTCTACCAGGTAAGCTATCTCCTGGTTCCTGTCCAGTATGACTAATTTTTCTGGAGTGAATCCATCAATGAAAACTTGATCCCAAAGGGAAGCATTTTGTAATATGTTCTATCTCATTTATAAAAACTAAGTAATTACTGTTTGTGTTATGTCTAAGCATTTGATATCAAAGATAATTTTAAAGTTTTCTGAATTTTTTTTCAAAATGGGAAATTTTCTAATTTTATCACATACATTTTTTAACTAATGCTAATTTTCATGTGAATTCTTTTTTTAGATTCTTTTTTTTTAGATCAATAGTGAAACTGACATCTGTGAAATTTAGGATTAAAATTAACATACTTAAAAAATTCTTATCCCTAAGAATTGTAGGGCCAGCAAAGTAGCTCACTTGGATAGTGTGCTGCTTTGCCTAAGAATTGTAATCTTTAGGAAATATATTTTATACGTATGTATTGCTTTTCTTCTAAAAATAAAACAAAGCAGTCTATAAACCCTACTCTAATTTTCACCTACAAGATGTCAGCTTTAGTTTATAATATGTAGTATCATTTCTAGTACTTGCAGATAAAATTTGAGCTTATTATTCATATGAAATATTGAACAATAGATGACATTGTGACCTAGTTATAAGAACAGTGTCTCTTCAAACTGTCCAAGTTTAGTTTCTTAAAGAAATAAGTATATTATTTCTCACTATTTTGTGATTTACCTGTGCATTTCTGCTACTTTCACATCGATCTCTCAAGCAGATACACTTAGCTAGCACATGGGCCAAGAAAACTTTTGTGTACATCTCAACTTTTGGTTCTCTTCCATTTGATCTCTTCCTGTCTGCATGTCATATCCCACCGTTCAGGACCTTAATGCATGCCCTCTCTGCCCTGCACTTTAGAACTACTGCTTGAGAGCTGGCTTTCAAGAGTGACTTTTTCAGAAGGAAGAAAGCATGAGCTGTCAGCTATATTATATTAAAAGCTGTATCATTTCTAACTGGCACAGTATCACTTTGGTAAAATTTTTATGTTCAAGAAGATACAAACCCAATTCATAAAGAGGAAAAATAGACTACACATTTTCATGGGTAGAATGGCATATGCACACCCCACATAAATAGCACTGTGTTTATATGTTTCTCTGTGTGTATATATTTATTTATTTTTTAAGGTGGAGACAGAGAGGCCAATAGAGTAAAAGAGACCACAGCACTGAAGTTTTCTTTACTGTGGTGGGAGAACCAAGCTCAAACCTGACTCACATAGGTGGCATTTAGCATAGTAAGTGTGAGCTATTTTGCCAGCCCAAATAGTACTGTGTTTACATAGTGTTTCTTGACTTTTTAAAATATGCCAATGAAAATAAAATTGCCTCATATTATCTGTTATTTATGTACCTTCTTATTATCCCTATCTTTACTACTTAACTCTTAAACTAAATATTAACTAATGGCTAAAGCTTTATAACTTGAAATTTGAAAGAAAAAAAAGTCAAAACTACAGGAAACAATATTGAAATGAGTATAGGCAATTGTTTCTAAAATTTTAAGAATCTTTATATGTATCTAAATGAAGTGTATTGATCTATAGTTTTAATATAGTTTCGGTATGAGAGTAATAAAGACCCCATAGAATGCTTTGAATGTCATACTCTACTTTTTTAATTATCTGCCTTAGTTTATATAGATGTGGTGCTATGTCTTCCTTAGATGTTTAGAGAATTCACCAGTGAAGCATCTGCTCCTTGACTTTTATTTGTTGAAAATTTTTCTACTCATAATTTCTATTTCCTTGATAAATATAGTCAAGGTATTTCTTCTTGAGTGAACTTTGATAGAGACTTTCAAGGAGTTGATTTATTTTATAGAAGCTACTGATTTTGCTTGCATATAGCTGTTTTACAAAATTACCTTGTAATCATTACTGATACTGATATTTTATTCTTCTGTATTTAGTTTTCATACAAATCTGGCTAGAGGTTTAACAACTTTATCTTCTCAAAGGATCAGATTTCACTTTTATTCACTTTTTTCTACTAATTTACCTTGTTTTAAAAATGTAACTGACTTGTGTTCCAATCTTTACTATTTTCATTCTAATTGCAAGGGGTGCTAATTTGCTGGTTTTGTAGTTTGTTAAGATTGAAGCTTAGGCTATTAGGCTGAGACAGTTTTGATGTTGATTTCAAAAAGGTAGTAGATAATAACAAAATAGTTATAAAAGCATCAAAAATCTTCAACAACTTATTGTAGCCTCCAGGATAAAACACAGACCTTTAATTCATTATAACCCTCTAAACTGAATCTAAATCTAAGATGGTTAGGATAGTATATATTACTTGTTTCCTTTCTTTCTATCTAAAAATGCGTGAAAATGATAGTAAAGACATTTTTTAAAGGAACAGGTCACAAAAATGAGAAGCTTAGTAAGGAGAGGGCATGAGTAGAAAAGCAGTATCAAAGGTATAGAATTTTATGAAAGAATGTTGATAAGTAAAGATCAGCTTGGCAGAATCCTGGAAATTACATGACTTAGAAATGAAGATAAAAAATAAAATTGGGGGCTGGGTGGTAGCGCACTTGGTTGAGTGCACATGTTACAATGTGCAAGGACCCAGGTTCAAGCCCTCAGTTCCCACCTGTGGGGGTGGGGGGAGCTTTACAAATGGTGAAGCAGGGCTGCAGGTGTCTCTCTGTCTCTCCTTCTCTATCTCCCCCCCTCTCAATTTCTATCTGTCTCTGTCCAATGACTAAATAAAGATAATAATAAAAATATTTTAAATAATAAAAAATAAAATTGAAAGCAACAAATTAAAAACATTCTTAGAGCTACTTGAATTCTTGTTCTGAATAGTACAGATTCCTTTCTCAAGTCATATTCCTATCTTAGATATCTTCTTAAAACATTTTTATTAATTTTATTTATAAAATAAAATATTGATGAGATGGTAAGATAAGAGGGGTACAGTTTCACACAACCCCCACCACCAGAACTCCACATCCCTCCTCCCCTGCCCTCCAGAAAGCCCTCCCACTCTCTGTCCCTCTGTGAGCGTGGACCCAGGTAAAAGGTCTGGCTTCTGTAATTGCTTCTTTGCTAAACATGGGTGTTGGCAGGTTGATCCATACTCCCAACCTGTCCCTGTCTTTCCCTAGTGGGACAGGGCTCTGGAGAGGTGGGGTCCAGAGTACATTGTTGAGATCCTCTGTCCAGAGAAGTCAGGTTGGCATCTGCAGTGTGGTGGCTGAAAAAGCATTACGATATAAAGCAGAACAAATTGTTTAAATATTAGGAACCTAAAGGCAAGAATATAGCAGATAACTTTGGGGATCTCCATTTTGGAAAAAGCTAGTAGGTCTATTTTAGGTATATTCCAAGGGGACCATGACTTTCTTAATATTTGCCTGAGTACGAAAGATACCATGTATGTGGACTAAAGGTATTGTCTGGGGAGATGGTGTCAGAGTTGGAAATAGGACTAGAAAGCTGGATCAGGGAAGAGAGCAGCTCCCAAATATGGGAAAAGCATGTAAGTTTACTGGGTTCCTGAATTCAACTTTTTTTATACACATGTATTACTCTTCCTTGGGTTCCATCTTGATTTTGTTTGAGTACATTCCAGATAGTTTTCTTTAAAAGTACTCCTCCCAGGGACAACCCCACCAATGTGTCCTGGAGCTCCACTTCCCCAGAGCCCCGCCCCACTAGGGAAATCGAGAGACAGTCTGGGAGTATGGATCGACCATGTCTGCCAACGTCCATGTTCAGTGGGGAAGCAGTTACAGAAGCCAGAACTTTCACCTTCTGCATCCCACAATGACCTTGGCTCCATATTCCCAGAGGGTTAAAGAATAGGAAAGCTATAAAGGGATAGGATGGGATATGGAGTTCTGGTGGTGAGAGTTGTGTAGAGTTTACCCCTCCTATCCTATGGTTCTGTCAGTGATTCCTTTTTATAAATAAAATTTTTTTTTAAAGTACTCCTCCCTTAGATTTACTGGGAAAGTTTGAGGGAAACATTTTTATCACATTTCTAGATAAGAATTCTTCAATTCTGCTAAATTTAAGAATTTTTAGGGGGCAGGCAGTGGTACTCCTGGATAAGCCCACACATTACAGTGTTCAAGGACCCAGGTTCAAGTCCCTAGCCCCCACCTGCAGCGGGAAAGCTTCATGAGTGGTGAAGCAGGGCTGCAGGCGTCTCTCTTCCCCTCTACTTCCCCCTCCCCTCTCAATTTCTCTGTTTCTCTATCCAATAATAAATAAATAAAACAAAGATTAAAAAATAGATTTAAGAGATTGGGCTGTAGCACAGCAGGTTAAGCATGCATGGTGCGAAACTCGAAGACTGGCACAAGGATCCCGGTTTGAGCCCCCGGCTCCCTACCTGCAGGGGAGTTGCTTCACAAGCAGTGAAGCAGGTCTGCAGGTGTTTACCTTTCTCTCCCTCTCTCTGTCTTCCCCCCCTTTCTGTATTTCTCTCTGTCCTATCCGGCAACAGTGACCAAGAAAAAAAAAAAAGAATTTTTAGGGCTGAGGAGATAGCATAATGATTATGCAAAAAGACTTTCATGCCTGAGGCACCAAGGTCCCAGGTTCAATCCCTAGTACCACCATACGCCAGAACAGAGTTTGCTTTGTATCTTGCTATCTTCCAGCTACCAAGTTGCAAATGATTCCATCCTGACTTCCCTGGACAGACAGCCTCACCAGTGTGTTGCAGAATTTCACCTCTCCATAGTCCTACCCCAGTAGAGATAGATAGGGTTTGGGTATGGATCAACCTGCCAACACCCATGCCCAGCAAAGAACCAATTACAGAAGCCAAAACTCCCCTTCTCCACCCCCAAAATAATGCTGGTCCATATCCCCAGAAGAGGAGCAGTGTTAGGGGAAGATAACCAAAGGGCTCTGAACTACAATTCTCTCAAACCCAAGACCCAGAGAGAGAAGAGGGGAAAAAAGAAGGACATTCAGAAGTAGCAATAGTTGTAGGTGTGACTTAAAGGAAGGGAAGTTAAGGCCATAAAAAAAAAAAAAGTAGTCATAGAAAATAATAGAAGGATGAATATGGGATAATCTCACTCTCAGGCAGAAGTTGAAAAACAAGATCAGAAAAGAAAACACAAGTAGAACCTGAAATGGAATTGGCATATTGTACCCAAGTAAAAGACTCTGGGGTGGGTGGGTGGGGAGAATACAGGCCCATGAAGGATGATAAATGACATAGTGGGGGGTTGTATTGTTAAATGGGAAACTGGGGAATGTTATTCATGTACAAACTATTGTATTTACTGTTGAATGTAAAACATTAATTCCCCAATAAAGAAAGAAATTTTAAAAAAAAGAAAAGAAAATAATAGTCCACCCATATCTGTGACCTTGGGAGAACTACTGCAGTTTCCAGTGGAGGGAATGGGACACAGAACTCTGGTGGTGGGAACGGTATGGAATTATACCCCTGTTCTTGCATAATTTCGTACATCAATATTAAATCACTGAAAATAAATCATTATGTAATCACTTAAAAAAATAAAATTCTGCTAAATTCTTAAAAAGTTCAGTCCTTGAAAGCAAGTGAAAATTATTTCATTTTCCCTTCACTTGATTCATGATTTGACTAGCTAAGGTTAGGTTCAAAATTAGTTTCTCCTAAAGTCTAGGAACTACTTATGTTTTTTCATTCATTCTTGATTATAGAAGTAACAGCCAATTTTAGTGTTCTAAGGGTACTTAGAAATTGCTAACACTAGCTTTTGAGTGACAGTTGGAAGTATATACGTAGATATTTATAAAACTACATCAAACATTTCATATAATATTTTGATTTTATATTTTTCAGACAATGAATGATTTTGACTATTTGAAACTACTAGGTAAAGGCACTTTTGGGAAAGTTATTTTGGTTCGAGAAAAGGCAAGTGGGAAATACTATGCTATGAAGATTCTGAAGAAAGAAGTTATAATTGCAAAGGTAACTGATTACTACAGTCAATTGCTAAATTTTTTTTCATATTGTACACACGTGTGTGTTTATGCCGAAAAGTGTACAAGTTCCTTTTAATAACCAATATCTTGATTATAGGCTGTTGCTGCAGTAATAACTATAAATGTTTATTTAATATGCTTATTTAATGTTAAGATGTCAAAATGTAATATTACCTGGATATTATATACTGAAAATAGTTTATCCTTTTAGAAGATAGAAATATATATTCTGTATCTATATTTGGAAGAATTTTTTTATTAGTTATTTGTCTCGGATGATTAATTATACAAGTATTGATTTTTAATATTTTCCCCAGTAGCCTGAATTTCATACTACTAAATAAAACATAAGTAACATAGGGAGAAAGCTTGGTTTTAAGCTTAAAATATATAGTGCACATCTAGTACTGAGTAGAAAATAACCACTGGGTCTGAACATACTAGAATCATCAACCTAAAATAGGTGATAGTCTTTAGAATTACTTCAGCAGTTTTTAATTTAATTCCCACCCCCATAAATTTATTTGGCTTAAACTCATACAAACAATTGACATGTTTATAATTTTAGTTCTCACACAGATTTATAAACTGAATCCTGATTCACTTCATAGATAAATTTTATATATTTTACAAATTTATCAATGTTTTATGTCCCCATTTAATTTAACAAATGACATAATATTGCGACTATATTTTATGGACTACTTATAACTGTCAGTAATTTGCAACTATAATTTCCTCATCTGGAATTTATTGCTCTGCACACTTTGCAAAGCCATATGCCCCCTATCTTTGTATAATTGTTTCAATCTAAGATCCCACAAAAATCACTGTCTGGTGTTTGACATAATATTGACTGTATAGGCACACAGGATTTATTTGTTTGTTTGTTTATTTATTTATATCACTACCAGAGTAATTGCTGGGGCTGTGTACCTGTACAATGATTCTGCTGCTCCTGTTGACTGTTTGTTTAAGTGGAGACGAAAATTGAGAAGGAAAGGGGAGATAGAAGAGCAAAAGAAACACACTTACAGCACTACGTCACCACTTAATGAGGCTTTCCCCTAGCCTGTTAGGTGCAGCCTGGGGGATTGAACTTGGGTCCTTGAGCATGGCATTGTGTGCCCTTATGAATGCACTACTGCCCAGCCCCCATATCCATATATATATTTATTTTCACATCACAGCTTTGCACCCTTAACAGGTTTGTTATTATTATTAATATTATTATTGTATACTGTTTCTATAGGGACATATGAAAATATTGGTGGGCAGGAGTAAGAGACCTAATTATTTATCACAGTAATTCTGGGGAAGGGAAAGTACAGTTTCCAGGCATGCTAAATATTCTTTATGTTAAACAGCTCAGCAGGACCAGAGTTGTTTTCTTTAAAAAAAAAAAAAAATCTGGTAGGTTTTGACATGTTCTACTTTAACGTATCATTATAATTCCATGATGTCCATAGAATTGTGCCTTATTAATGATCAGTCCTCTAGTAGTATTTTCCTTTGCCAATCAGCTTTTCCAGTTGATCAGTCAAGTAGCCACCAACTCATTCATCACTGTGTACCTAAATGTCCATAGTTTTATTATTCAGTTTCTCTCCCACTAAAGGAAAGCAGCAGTAAAGTAATCCCTATGAATTACTTTATCCATCCTTCCTTCCTTCCTTTCTTCCTTCCTTCCTTCCTTCCGTTCTTTCTTCCTTTCTTTCTTTCTGAGTTTTATCTCAGATAGTCAGACTGCAACAGTCTTACAAACATGATCTTATATCTCCACCTGGAAAGTACTGTCATTTAAAAAACTAGCTTTTTGATTGAAGACTGTTCATAGACCACTGTACAATGAACAATAGGATGTGGCAGTGGAGTCTGGTAGCTTCTTGGTAGTTCTAAAATTGTTCTAGTAGAAGAGGTTGCCCACTTGTGAATACATCGTGTACCTCTTTATATATACACAATATGATGTTCCTGTTTAACTATTTCTTTTTTAGTATAAAGATCTTTTAGGCTTTTTCCTTTTTATTTGTCCAAGCTACTTTTAATTTGTGATTAATACTTGTTAACAAGATTATAAGCTAACAGCATAAAGTTCTATACCACACCCACTGTAGAAGTTCTAAGTTCTCACCTTCCCAGTGATAACCACTGTAGTTCTCACAAGGTTTTAGAGGAAATTTGCTAACTTCTATTTTTATTTATTTATTTATTTGGGTTTTTTTTTTTTTTGCAAGTTCATGTGTTTCAGTTCTCCAGATTCCACATTTGAGTAAAACCATCCACTAGTTGTTTTCACCTGCTTACTTATGTTGATAAGCGTAATCACCTCCAGTTTCATCCATTTTGTCCTATCATCTTTTTATGATTGTAGAATATTATTCCATATGTCACATGACTTATTTACTCAGTCATCTGTCAGTGGGCATTTAAGCTGTTTCCACTCTTTAAGTTACTTTGAATAATACAGTATGAACATAGAGGTGCATATGTCCCTTTGAGTTAATGTTTACATACACTTTGGCTAAATGCCTAACAGTGATATTGCTGGATAGTAAGCCATTTTCATTTAAGGACTCTCCATACAATCTTCAAAGAGGATGCGCCAGTTTGCATACCTACCAACAGTGTAAACAGAGTCTCATTTTTTTCCCTACGACTTGTCAACACATACTTTGTTGATGTAGTCCTTTAGATAATTACCTTGACTTCTAGTTTTTGTCCCAAAAGAGAAGATGCCATCTATTTTTAATACAACTTTATTAATGATTTACAAGACTATAAGATTCCTGAAGTTCAGTTCTACATTAAACCCATCACTAAAGTTTTGTCCTCATATTCCAATGAATATGTATTCCATAGGTTCTTTATCCAGTCATATGCCTGTAAGCATTTGTATTGATTTCCTGTTTTATTTGTTGTGAATAATGCTTTATGAACACTGGGTGCATATATCCTTTTGAATTACTGTTTTATATCCTTCAGCTAAATGCTTAGGAGTAGTATTATGTATCTTTCAAATGACATTTATATTTTTATTCCTTTCTGGATTTTTCATATCATTTCCTAAAGGCTATACCAGTGTGCATCCCCACTGACAGTGTATCAGAGTTGCTTTTCCATATCTTCACTAAAAGTTGTCATACTAATCATTTTGATATATGTTGTTTTCACCGGGCTGGCTTCACGGGCAGGTAACAGTTGACCAGAAACTCGTGGCTGAGCTGAGAACGCAGTTTAATGTTTATTCATGAGCGGGCAAACAGTCCAACACCTAATCACCACACAATGTGCTCCTCCATCTTTTTTTGTTGTTGTTGTTGTTGAAAGATCTTTTTATTCTACAAGAATTGATTAGTGCAATCTTGCAGAACAAACGTGTTTAGAGAAACTTCTTTTTCTCTTCAAAATAAATAAACGCCCATTTGAATTATTTATATATTAGTTTAATTTCTGGGAACAACAGTCACAGAATCTTCTGTATCCTGATTAACTATAAGCAATATACATTTATGAACTAAGCAAAAATGTAAAGTACAGATTTAAATTAAATCTTTCAAAGAATAAAACTGCTTTTTATTCCATCATTCAGTTGGTTATCATTAAGCCAAAATGAAATTTTGAACCACAAATCAATTGTTTAATAGAAAAAAGAGCTTTATTCCTTCAAGCTCCATCCAAAATGAGGTGAATTTACTATTTTTAGTAGCTGAATAGTATACCTCCCATTTTTCTTATCCAGCAGGATTATCACTGGGGCTCAGTGCCAGCACTAAGAATCCACCACTCCCAGTGGCCATTTTTTCCTTCCCCCACACCCTTTCTATTTTATTGGATAAGACACAGAGAAATTGGGGGGAGGTGGGAGATAGGGAGAAAGACTCCAAGAGACTGCTTCAACACTAGTGAAGCATGCCCTCTGCAGGTGGGGAGCTAAGGCTTGAACCTAGGTCCTTATACATGGTAATATGTGTGCCTAACTGGCTGCACCACCACCAGACCCCCTGCCCCCTTTGTGTTGGGGGGGTTTGCTATTTTCTTGTTATTGAGTTGTATGATTTCTTTATATATCAATATTTTAAATATCACCCCTTTGTCAAATGTATAATATGTATATATCTTCTCCTAATTACTAGGTTGCCTTTTTATTTTTGTGGTAGAGTTTTTTAATGTGTAATTTTTTAAATTTGATGTCCCTCTTGGTTTTATTATTACTATCTTTATTTATTTATAGGATAAAGATAGCCAGATTTTTTTTTTTCCTCCAGGGTTATTTCTAGGGCTTGGTTCCTGCACTGCGAATCCACTGCTCCTGGTGGCCATTTTTTTCATTTTTTTTTAAAAATTGGATAGCACAGAGAAAAATTGAGGAGGAGAAGATTGAGAAGAAGAAAGACACCTGCAGACCTGCTTTACCACTTGTGAAGTGTCCTCCCTATAGATTGGGGAGTGGGGGCTCTAACCTGGATCCTTGGGCGGGTCCTTGCATTTAGTATTATGTGCGCTTAACTAGGTGCACCACCACCAACCCACAACCCCCTTTTTCTTTCTTCATTGGGGAATTAGTGATTTACAGTCTATAGTAAAATACAGTTGTTAGTACATATGTAACGTCTCTCAGTTTTATTTTATTTATTTTTAAAATTTTTTGTTATTAATAGTAGCTTACAAGACAGTAAGATTATAGTATATAGTTTCCACACCCTCCACCAACGTTCTTTATCTGGATACCCCCACATCCCAAAGATAATCACTATTGTTCTCACAAGTCTTAGAAACAACTTCTTTCTGTTTATTTTTGAAGTTTATGCAAATCAGATCTCTAACTTCTACATATGAGTGAAACTATCTGGTAGTTGTCTATCATCTTTATTTTTCTAAGCATAATAACCTCCATTTCCATTCATTTTTGTCCCAAAGCACATGATATAATCTTTTTTCCTTTTTTTAAAATTTTTTATTTGACTAAACAATAGGATAAGAGGGGCACAACTTCACACAATTCCCACCACTAGAATTCTGTATACCATCCCTTCCCCTGTTATCTTTCCTATTCACTTTTTAAATATATTTATTTATTTATTTTCCCTTTTGTTAACCGTGTGTTTTCTTTTTTTTTATTGTTGTAGTTATTGATGTTGTTGTTGATGGATAGGACAGAGAGAAATAGGGAGAGGAGGGAAGCAGAGGAGGAGAGGGAGATAGACACCTGCAGACCTGCTTCACCACTTGTGAAGTGACTCCCCTGCAGGTGGGAAGCCAGGGGCTCGAACCGGGAACCTTACACCAGTCCTTGCACATTGCGCCACGTGTGCTTAACCCGCTGTGCTACCACCTGATTCCCAGCTTTCCTGTTGTTTAACCCTCTGGGAGTATGGACCCAAGGTCCTTGTGGGATGCAGAAGGTGGAAGGTCTGGCTTCTGTAATTGCTTCCCCACTGAACATGGGCATTGACAGGTTGATCCATAGTCCCAACCTGTCTCTCTCTTTCCCTATTGGGGAAGGGCTCTGGGAGCAGAGCTCCAGGACATATTGGTCGGTTGTCTGTCGAGGGAAGTCTGGTTGGCATCATGCTAGCATATGGAACCTGATGGTTGAAAAGAGAGTTAACATACAAAGCCAAACAAGTTGTTGGCTAATAATGAACCTAAAGGCTGGAATAGTGCAGATGAAGAGTTAGAGGGGAGTCTCCATTCTGTAGACAGCTAGTAGGCATATTTTAGTTATATTCAAAAGGGACTATGGCTATACTAGTTTTGTTGTTGTTGTTGTTGTTGTTTGTTTGTTTTGCCTGAGCCTGAAATCTAATATGCAGGTGGATCCTGGTTATTGTCTGGGAGAGATGATGTCTTGGCTGAAATATAGGCCAGAAAACTGGATGTGGGAAGAGAGTAGCTCCAAATATGAGAAAGGTGTATAAATATTGTTGACTGTAAAACCCCATTGATTTGATCTGATCTGGGGCCCATATTCAGCTTAGGAGCCTATGTTACCTCTGCATCCCTGTAGATCTGAGCTCACATTCTGTGGTCATGAGTAGGTACATTCCAAGGTGCCCCAATATCAGCCCATCTTCCTCAGGTGTTGCATAGAGTATATTGTCCAGCCTCCCTTCAGAGGATGGAATGTTCTCTACAATTGTTGATCCAAGTTGAGGGCAAGGTCATATAGGGGCCCACAAAGGGGTCTGTTATGTTGTTCCTGATAAAAATGACTGGATACAATGGAGAAAGGGATTTATTCGAGGTCTAGGCCCATCATGTCTGTTTGGGAATCTCAGGACTCTCTGATTAGGGCCCCAACTGATGGGGTAGCCTGATAGTGACTAAAGAGTCATCCTTAAAGTATGCCAGTCTCTGGCCCTTATTCAGCTTTTGCAGTCCTTGCTTTGTTGAGGTTAGCTTTAGAGTGAGGTTAAGTGTAATAGGAAGTAGGTGAGGAGGGTATCTAAGTCTAATTAGATACTATTTCATTAGGAAATTTATGCTGACTCACTAAAGACTATTGTGTATTTTTGCTTTCAGGTATATATTTTGCCCTAGTTTATGGATACATGTGAACATATGCTCTATCTCATGGTACCTGGTCTATATCTATGTTTTGTGACTTTGTTAGGAAGTGAACCACCTGGAATGGAATTAGAGAATACTATGAAAGGAAAGGTCTCATCTGAGTAATGAGGGTGCAGGGTTGACATTCCATGCCTGAGGTCTCTGGACACAGTCTGAAGTGAAGCATGCTGAGGTGGCACTCGTGCTGAATAGGTTGGGATCGGCAGATGCAATCTCATTTGGTATGAATTGAGAGAAGCATGCAGGAAAGTGAGCCCCACCCTAGAGGTTCCAGGACTGGGGAAATACAGGCTCTATAGAGGAAGTAGGAGGTTCCTGTGTCCTTAGGGTTTAAGAAGACAATAGTTATTGTTATAATCACATTGTTTGACAATTGGGTTAACTTTGAAATATCCCTTTGTTAGGATTTGCTGTATCATATACAACATCACCATAATTTATATCCTTTGACATTATTTGTATATAGCTGTGCCACTGGTTGCTTCTGTTCTTCCTGGTCTAAGCTTTTAAGAGAGTCAACATATCAAAGACTCAGCCTATGTATTGAAAAGACTCAGACTGTGCTTTAAAAAGTTTGAGACATTCAATCAACTTTTCCCCTCTTATATTAATTAAATAGTTACATATATATATATGACTACAAATTGATAGGAGTGTACATAAACACCATTCCCACCACCAAAAACTGTCTCATCCTCCCCACCCCCGCCCTGTGAAGCTGAACATCCACCCTCAACCTCACCCCAGAGTTTTTACTTTGGTGCCCTACTCCAAATTCAGTCAAATCCTGTTCTGAGTTTCCCTTTCTGTTCTTCTTTCTCAACTTCTGTTTATGGGATCATCCCATACTTATCTTTCTTTCTGTCTTAGCTCACTTAACATAATTCCTTCTAGCTACATCCAAGATGGGTCAGAGAAGGTGGGTTCATTGTTCTTAATAGCTGTGTAGTATTCCATTGTGTATATATACCACAACTTCTCAGCCACTCATCTGTTGTTGGACCCTGTATTGTTTCCAGGTTTCAGCTATTACGAATTGTGCTGTTATGAACATAGGTATGCACATTTCTTTTTGGTTGGGAATTATGGAGTCCTTGGGGTATAACCCCAGGAGAGGAATTACTGGGTCATATGGAAGGTCCATGTCTAGCCTTGTGAGAGTTCTGCAGACTGTTCTTCACAGAGATTGGACCAATTTACATTTCCACCAGCAGTGCAAAAGGGTTCCTGCACTATAATCCACTGCTTCTGTGGCCATTTTTTTTTCCTTTGATTTTTTTTTTCTTTATAGAACAGAGAAAAATTGATAGAGAAGGAGCAGACAAAGAGGGAGGGAGAAAGATAGACACCTGCAGACCTGCTTCATAGCTTATCAACAGGCCCCCCTGCAGGTGGGGAACCAGAGGCTCGAACCAGGTCCCAGAATGGGTTCTTGCACTTCATACTATGTGTGCATAACCTGCGTCCCAAAGTTTCTTTCTATTAAACGATTTCGTTTGAAAATTTCTGTTTAGCATTTACCATGCATGAATATATATTTGAAACTTTAAAAGCATTTTTATGAAAAGCGTCATTATACTTAAAGCATCTACCTAAACATTTCAGCACTCTTTTTTTGTAATCTTTGTCAACAAATGGATTTTTAAAAAATCATCACATTGTTTTAGCCACTAAATTTTATCACTGTTATTTTTAACTTTTTGTTTTGACATGTTGATTTTAACTGTAATTAAAATTATTGCCATCTGTGTTTACTTTTTAGCTTGTGCATACCTTATCTTCATAGTAGCAACTAATTAGTATGTGAAATGAAGTACCATTCAATTTGCATAAGGGGAAACTCTAATCTGATTATATATAAAATATAATAGAAAATACATTTTAATATATGAAAGTTATGTATGTGGCATTTAGTTTGGTTCCATTCTTGTAACAAGAAATGCCTTTTCCTCATTTGCAGTCTAGAATCCTAAGAGAAACCAGGTAAATGTTATCTCTTTTGTGCGTCTTTGAATACTTATTCTTACGCAACCAGGGCTTTTCCTGAGTGGACAGAGAGCAGGACTTACATCTGTGAGATCTCAGGTTTGGTCTCCAGCACAACATATGCCAGAGTGGTACACTGGCCTGTCACTCTTTCTCTCAAATGAAATAAATACATTTTTCCCAGGAGATAATTTTTTAGTTCATCATCATAAATTTTAGATTATGGCTGTTATTTATTTATTGCTACTGGGGCTTTTTAGCCTGCACAGTGAGTCTCCTGCTCCTAATGGAATCCTTCTTTTTCTTCTCTTTCTTCCCTTTTTCCAGGTAGTGAGAGTCAAAGAGGAGTAGAAAGAAGGGTTCATACCACAGCATTTCTCCAACAAACATAAAGCTTCCCCTCTGCATGGTGCTCCTATATGGTAGCCAGGATCTTAAACCCAAATTCTTGTGCATAGTAAATTGTGTGTTCTACCACACATACTTCTGTGCAGTTTATCCCCTCACCCCTAAATTTTTGCTGGACTTTTTTTTTTTCTGTCTCAGAAATATATCCCAAAACTATTTCCCTTTTTCCTATCCCTACTGTCGCCACAGTATTCTAGGTCCCTCCTATGTTAGTCATCAGCTACCTTACATAACTAAGCAAACTAATAGAAACAGAAATCTAATTGTATTACCTCTTATCAGCACATGGCCCATCACATAATCTTTCAATAGCACTGATTTTCCTTTGCAACCTTATAATACAGTAGAAGAAATGACCTGAAATGGTGTTTTGTGTTTTCTCACTGTCGTTTATTAGAATTAGTAATTATTAAGCTGTATGTCTGCTTGTTTGTTAAATCTTCTCCACTAGTCTGTAAACTTTGTAAAGAAAGGAGTTAGGCCTTTTTGTTGTTGTTGTTGTAAACTATTTTTTACCTGTAAAATCCTCAGTATTTAGTAGGTGTTCACCAAGAACTTTGTTCTTGTTCTTGAATGAATAGATTTGGTTCTACATATCACAAAATGTATTTTATATTCATTATAATGTGCTCACAACAGCAGTATTTCCTTCTTTGCTTTGAAAAGTCCCATGAATATCAAACATTATCTGATTAACTACAGTGAAAGTTGCATTAGGGCAGCACTCTTGTCTGTATTATACAGTTCCCTGACTACAGTGTATAGAACGTTATCCAGAATATTTCTGTTAAAAGAATGAGTGACTGAATAAGTGAAATCCTCTGCCCCTGAAGTCTTGGAATTCATCCCTATGATAAAAACACCTATAAACTTCAGTTAAGCATGTAAGGTAGAGATAATCACACCAGGCACTGTGGTTATATAAACTAGTATGTTTACATGTAATTCCTGTTTATGATTTATTTTGCTTTTATCCTAATTAATTTAAGAGTTGTAATTTTACATAAAATTATAATTCATTATTCAGGTGCTTGTTTGTTTTTTAATTGGGGTCAATACTGGACTAGATTTAGACTTTGTTCTAGCTACTGACCACACATAACTGGTCTCACCTGCTTGGAGTGGACTTGGGATTTTAGCATACTTCATGATTATTGTATATTTCTCATTTATCTTCCTTTTCTAACTGAAATCAGATGCTGCTGTATATGTAATAAATATGTCCTGGTGTTATTACTTTCCACATTTTATTTGTAACCTAGTTTTTTATTAGCTGACAGTGTTAAGAAATTAGTCCATCAAGGATTTTGTTTTGGCATTTTGTCAAAGGAAACTTCCCTCTGAGAGTATGGACCAAAGATCTTTATGAGGAGCAGAAGGTGGGAGGTCTGCTTCTGTAATTGCTTGTCCACCAGATATGGGCACTGACAGATCGATCCATACTCCCAGTCTGTTTCTAATATATATATATATTAATTAATTTAAAAAAGGAGACATTAACATAGGACAAGAGGGGTACAACTCCACACAGTTCCCACCACCAGATCTCCGTATCCTGTCCCCTCCCCTGATACCTTTCCTATTCTTTATCCCTCTGGGAGTATGGACCCAAGGTCATTGTGGGATACAGAAGGTGGAAGGTCTGGCTTCTGTAATTGCTTCCCCGCTGAACATGAGCGTTGACTGGTTGATCTATACTCCCAGTCTGCCTCTTTCTTTCCCTAGTAGGGTCTCTGGGGTAGTGGAACTCCAGGACACATTGGTGAGGTCGTCTGTCCAGGGAAGTCTGGATGTCATCTTGCTGGCATCTGGAACTCCCATTCTGTTTCTATCTTTCCCTTGTGGTGAAGGGGTCTGGGGTGGTGGGGTTCCAGGACACACTGGTGAGGTTGTCCATCTGGGACACATTTTAATTGATAGAGTGAGACAGACATGCTATAGCATCAGAGCTTCCTCCATGGTCATGGTACCTCCTGTGTGGTACGGGTATTCAAATGTCGACTAAGTATCTCATAACACAAGTACCCTATATAGTAAATTGTCTTCATCTCTACTGTCCTATTATAGTTTTTGAAATACGAAGCATTTTTCAGTTCTCAGTATGTTGAAAATTTCTCCAAGTTCATTTTTGACTTCTATTTGAGACTTATATGCATAGTTGGGAAAGTACAATATAGTAGTTTGTAATGCCACTTAGGTTGGTTATCGCCTTTCTTTTTAAAATTTAATTAATAAATTTATTTATTTATTTATTTGGTTTTGCCTCCAGGGTTATCTCAAATCCACTGCTCCTGGAGGACATTTTTTTTTCCATTGGATAAGACAGAAAGAAATGGAGAGAGGAGGGGAAGACAGAGATGGGGAGAGAAAGATAGACACCTGCAGGCCTGCTTCACTGCTTGTGAAGTGACCCTCCTGCAGGGGGGGAGCAAGGGGATTCAAACTGGGGAATCCTTGCATGGGTCATTGCACTTTGTACTATGTACGCTTAACCTCGTACTCCACTGCTCAGCCCCCAGCCTTTCATTTTTTTAAGGAACATGTTCTAAAAGCAAAAGATAAAGTATTTTACTTTTTCTAAAATTTATAATATGGAGTCTTCAGACCCCATTTCATTGACTTTACTTTGAATTAGGAGACATAAATATTATCATCTTTATATATTCTTTTCTTTTTTTTGCCAGAACACTGCCCAGCTCTGACTTACTCAGGATTGAACCTGGGACTTTGAAACCTCAGGCATGAGACTCTTCTTTGCATAGCCATTATGCTGTCTACCCCTGCCCATATTCTCCTCCTCCTTCACTTCCTCCTCTCCCCCCTCTTCTTCCTCCTCTTTTTTTATTGTTGTAGTTGCTGTTGTTGTTCTTACTTATGTCATTGTTGTTGGATAGGACAGAGAGAAATGGAGAGAGGAGGGGAAGACAAGAGTGGGAGAGAAAAATAGACACCTGAAGACCTGCTTTACCATCTGTGAAGTAACCCCCCACCATGCAGGTGGGGAGCTGGGGGCTCTAACCAGGATCCTTATGCCAATCCTTGTGCTTTGTACCACGTGTGCTTAACCTGCCTGCTTCTCTTTTAAGAAATAAGGCAGAGAGAAATTGAGAAAAGATGGGGAGAGAGAGAGAAAGAAAGAAAAAAAAAAAGCATTTACAGACCTCCTTCACCACTCATGAAGCTTACCTGGCAGGAGGAGAGTGGGGGCTGGAACTCAGGTCCTTGTGAATGGTAATGTAAGCTTCCACTGGACGTGCCACAGCTTGACCCCTTTTTATATATCCTTTATAGTCTTGATGGTATAAGCTATATGAAATAAAATATTGAGTTGTCAGAAAAGTTGTAACATTCTTTTTTGTGTGTTTTAAAGCAAAATATTTCATGAGTTCCAACAACCCAATTTATCCTTAAGTATTGCCCAATTAATGACTTATTTTATTTGTACAGGATGAGGAGTTTAGCAATAAAGTGGTTATGTTTTAACATGTACCCTTCTCTGACTCTGGGTTTAACCTCTTCTAATGTTAGTCCAACAGTGAAATGTCTATATTACTAAAGCTTGAACCTATATTAAACATTTTCCTTTTTTCTTTTATAGGATGAAGTGGCACATACTCTAACTGAAAGCAGAGTGTTAAAGAACACTAGACATCCCTTTTTAACAGTAAGTGACTAGAGGGCATATTTGATTATTGTAACTTTTTTCATTAGCATAGTTTTATTATATAAACTAAGCTATAAAAACAACATTTAAATAATATTCACTTCGATGTGTCATTTCCTTTGTGGAAAGACTGTATCAATCACATTTCTTTGATTTTGATGAATGTGTGGATGCATACATTACTTTTTTATTAGGGATTAATGATTTACACTGTAGTCTTTAACACATAAGCACATCTCCTCATCTCCCCTTGATTGGTGTCTAACAGACACTTGTTCCCTAGGGTTCTCTCCACCATTGTACACCGGCACCCCACTGTCCCTGCTTTCTGTCGCTGTCCCAACTTCTCCAGAGTCCTTTGCTTTGGTGCAATTCACCACAACTCAGTCCAAGTTTCACCTTATGTTTTCCTTTATTGTCCTTTTTTTTCTTCAGTTTCAGTTCTACCTATGAGTGAGATCATTGGTCTTTCTTTTTCTGGTATATCTCACTCAACAACATATATTACTTTTAAAAGACTTGTTTTTTTTTTTTTTTCCTCATATGAGTTTCACTGCCTTTTAAAACAAGCCTTTAGAACAAATAACTGACCAGTGGCATTTGTTGTAGTTGTCGTTGCCAAGGCTTTAGTGCTCCAGGGTGACTTTTTCAAAGAGACAGAGAAATAGAGAGAGGGAGAGAAACCTCAGCACAGAAGCTTTCTTCATTGTGGTGGGGGCCAGGCTCAAAGCTGGGCTACAGGCATCACAAAGCAGCACACTCCACAAGTGAGCTGTTCTCAGGGCCCTCTCCTCTGACTTTTGAAGGCAATCACTGGAAAGGTGGTTTTACTATTAAATGTCAAGATTTTATGTTTCTCTTGGTTAATGGTTTTTGATGTATATTTAAGTGATCTGAAATTTGATGTGTGTTTAAATGATATGAAAGACAGAAATACAGAGTAAATTTTTCTTTTTATAAAAACAGACTTCTTTTAGGTATACTTTGATAAATGCAAGAATATTTGCCTTGTACCTGACCCAGGTTCAAATCTATACCACTAAAGGAGGTTTTGGTGCTATGTTCTCTTTCACTCTCTGCCTTTCTGTCTCTATTTAAAAAAAAACAATACAAGGGCAAAAAAAAAAAAAAAAAAAAGGAAAGGAAAAAATGGCCTCCAGGCATATTAGATTCATGGTGCAGGTACCAAGCAACAGCGATAACCCTGGAGGAAAAAAAAAAAAAACAAAAAAAAAAAACAGAAATAACAAATACATTAAATAAATAATAGAATAAATCATGTTTTCTTTGCTAGACTAAGCTTAAACTGCTATGGCTAGAGCATATTAAAATATGTTCTTAGATTGATTAGATTACTTGTAATAGTTGTAATTTTCAAATTTCTGTATATCCCAGTGAAATATTAAGATTAAAAGTTTTAAGTATACTTTCAACAGAGACCTTTTAAAGACTGGTAATATCTAATGTCAGAGTTTTCAGAGCTTGCACCAATCTAGAAACCTAGATTTATTTTATATCTTTACTGCCCAGTATAATAAGATAGCTCTAAAATTTTGATATCTTTACAGAATATAAAATTATATTAACTAATTGGGTTGACTGTTATGCACACAGTATGCAAAGACTGGTGTTACAACTATACTATAAATATATCTGCCACTATAATATATTCCTAAATTTTCCACTTGTATAATTTTTTTCAGTCTTCTTTTAATGTCATATGGATAAGACCTTTAGGAACCTATGCATTTTCAAATAGATGGTGTAATAAATTGAAAAATTCTCATCACAATTACTAAATTTATTTTAACTTAAAGTTTTAAGTTTTTTCTCTAACAATACCCATTTCCTGATCTAAATAGAATTTGTTTTATGTTTCTCAGAAACTCTTACCCAGGCCCTCTTAATAAATAAGCTCTAAGGAACAATAATAATGAATTTTATTTATTATGCATACTGTAAGTGTTCTGTTTTTATACCATTATAAAAATGTAGGATTATAATATAATATTTTTTCTTTTTTATTTCAAGTCCTTGAAATATTCCTTCCAGACAAAAGACCGTTTGTGTTTTGTGATGGAATATGTTAATGGGGGAGAGGTGAGTCAAGAAGTGAATCCAGTACTTGCATTCGCATTAGTTTTGTGATCACTTAAAAATATTTAAAACATAAAGTATAATTTAATAGTTCTCTACTTCTTGATAGTAATTTATATGACTATTTCTGCCATTGAGAAATAGGAGCTAAATAATTTCTAGTGAAAATAATGAAATTTTCTTTTTTAATAACTGTTTTTATATACTAGAAAGTATAATCATAGTCTCCTTTTTCCTGTGTATTTACATGTAAAAAATTATACCCCGTTATGATTTTTAATTTATTTAGTGCTAAAAAATGGATATGTTGAATTTGTGATGCTTTACAAAGTTATTAATTTTTTTGTGAAGCTTGTAACTATATACTTTACTCATCTTAAAGTCAGTGTATAAGCCTTGTAACTGAATTTTTCTTCTGCTACATGATATTTATTGAAACCTTGACCACATTTAAGCAATTTTTAAGGGAGCTGGTTATTCTGAAGGAAAATTTAGTCATCTTAATAGTGTATTTCACCATTCCTTTATTGCTTATTCTTTCTCTCCCCTGTTTTTGATCAAAATTAATGTGAGGGGGACCTATAATTACTAGTAATAATATGAACTGAATCAATAGTAAATGAGCACAGAGTAGTAAAAAATTGAATAGTTAAATAATTGTAGCCAAGGCATTTATAATTGGGCCCTTGTAGTTGGAAATTGTCAAAGAAGATAGACATTGTAGAACTGCATATGATTGGCATATCTTAATGACCAGTTAATGAATGTAGGTAAGAAGAGAGAAGTATTAAAAGTATTTTTGCTTGGAATCTGGATTAATTAATTGTTATAGCTAATAATTATGGCTATGATTACAAATTGAGTTTTGAAAGCTTTTCTGAAGGCTTCAAGCGAATATGAGTGTAGAACTATCACAAAGAATGAATGAACGGTCAAAACTATGAAAGCATATTTGGAAATCATTCATGTAGTACTTACAATTGAATATAATGGTATATAGTTCCCATTTTATGGGAAAGTAAATTGTCAAAATTAAAATTTCATATATTCTTGGCCGCAGCAATCTCACTACCAGAGAATTATTCTGTAGGTGTTCTACAGATTTACCTCAAATTATTTATAGATAAATGCATTTATGAACTGTGCAAAACAATACAGTGAAATATTTTTTACAGTGGGATATTTAATATCTGTTTTTAAAGAATGAGGCACCCTAATGCAGGCTAATACTTACTGAATAACTTCTGAAATATGAAGTGAAAAAATTAAGTTGAGACTGTATATTAATCATACTGCCACTGTGTTTAAAGAAAATGAGATAATTGTGAGTGTGGGTATGAGTATATGTTTATATATGCAATGAGTATATCAATAACTGGACCAGCAAGATAGTTTACCTACATATTGTGTTTTCTTTGTCATGGACATCACAGACATTGAAACCTAGCCTCCCCCTTACTGAGGTGAACTTCAGTGCTGTGGGTGTCTTTCTCTCTTTTTCTTGTCTTTATCTGAAAAAGTCAGCCTGGAGTGGTGAAACCCCAATTATAACAACAATAAAAGAATATGGCTAGAATTACATAGTATACATGAATGATTAACTTTGGGGAGGTAAAGTGAGTGGCTAATAGCTAGGATCAAGGTGAGTGAAAGACTTAAATTTTCACTTATGTATACTTGTGCAACTTTTGTATTTTCTACAACATACTTATTTTTATCTTAAATATTTAAAGAAATAAGAGCAGCAGATAAGAGTAGTGGGTGGATGTCTGGATGACTAATCAAGAGAGAAAAATGTAGATAAAATAATAAACGGTACATAAAATATTCTTTGGAGAAATATTCTTACATAATGTCATTTACTTATTAATTGCAATTATCAATCACCTTGTCTTATAATTATTTATCTATTTATCTTACCTCCTGAACTCTGTGTTCTCTAGGAGATTTGTTCACTATTATAAACCCCCATCTTATACACTAACTTGCAAATAGTCATACTTGATACATATTTATTGGATCAGTTAATGAATAAAAAACAAACTGGATAAATTCCTTCAGCGTATATATAGGAATTTAGTAAAATTGGTAAACTAAGAACTCTTGAGTTAGGAAAATAAAAAGTAATGTAACAGTTTATTTGAAGGAGGAGTTGAATATATATTTTTAGACTTGCATATCTTTGATTACATTTATAAAGTCTGTGCAGTATCTGTCAGCATACAAATCTGTACTGAAAGCAAAGAATTTACATGGTCTAATGTGGATATGGGGAGATAAATTTTATACAAAGCATAAAGTGATTTTAACACATATTATCAGGGTACAGATAAGGACTATGAACTCCACAAGAGAGAGACATATTTTACATAATATAATAAAGAAAAGCCTCCTAGTGGTGGCACCTACTTTTTATTCTAAGCATAGAACATCTATGAAATTAATTTATCACTGCAAAAAGTCCCACACATTCTACACAGAGGCAAATAGATAGCAGACTTAATAAAGAGCTTACACCAATCAGAATAGGGACATAGAGGAAATTGCCTTCACCAATTAATCAAGGCAAAAATTTAGATGAAAACTCAACATGGGGGGGGGGAGCAGAGTCGAGTGATAGCACAGTGGGTTAAGTGCACGCGGCATGAAGCTTAAGGACCATTGTAAGGATCTCAGTTTGAGCCCCCAACTCCCCACCTGCAGGGGAGTTACTTCACAGGCGGTGAAGCAGGTCTGCAGGTGTCTATCTTTCTCTCCCCTTCTCTGTCTTCCCCTCCTCTCTCCTTTTCTCTCTGTCCTATCCAACAACAGTAATAACTACAACAACAATAAAAAGCAACAAGGATAACAAGAGGGAAAATAAATAAAATATTTTTAAAATTCTAAAAAAAAAAAATTTGAAAAAATAAAAAACTCAAAACAGGACCATACATCAGGCAAAGAGCTAATAACCAAATTATATGACGAGCTTACCATACCCAACAATTAAAACAAAGAAACATTAACAAATGAGAAGATATCAACAGAATATTCACCAAAGAAGAGGTCCAAAAGGGCAACAGACAAATGAAAAAATGTTGCAAGTCACTGATTGTCAGAGAAATGCAAATAAAGACAACAATGAGATATAGCACTTCACTCTTATGAGAATGTCATACATCAGAAAGAATAGTAACGACAAATGTTGAGGAGGCTGTAGGGGTAAAGGAACCCTCATGCGCTACTGTGGGAATGTAAATTGCCCCTGCCCCTGTGGAGAGCAGTTTGGAAAACTCTCCTAAGTTCAGAAATGAACCAGCAGTTCTTCTCCTGGGGATATATCCTAAGGAATCAAACAAACCATGCAAAGAGATCTGTGTATACCTATGTTCATAGCAGCACAGTTTATAATTACTAAAACCTAGAAGCAACCTATGTGTCCGTCCAGCAACAGACAAGTGGCTGAGAAAGCTGTGGTATGTATACCCAATTGAATACTACTCAGCTGTTAAAGATGATTAATTCACCTTCTTCACCTCATCTTGGATGGAGCTTGAAGGAATCATGTTAAATGAAATAAGCCAGAAAGAGAAGGATGAATATAGGATCGCCTCATTCATGGATAGAAGCTGAGAAATAAGAATAAAAAGAGAAATACAAAGCAAAACTTGAACTGGGTTTGATGTATTGCATTAAAGTGCAAAGGGCTTTGGGGTGGGAGGAGGCTTTCAGGTCATTGTGCATGATAGTGGAAAGGACCTAGACTAAGGTTGAAAGTGTTTTACAGAAACCTTACACATATATCAACAACTGTATTTAATGTAAACCATAAAAAATAAGACAGGGATAAGTAACATTCCTGATGAAGACTTCAAAGCATTAGTGCACATGTTTATCACTGAAATGAAAAAGGCGTATTAGAAAATGCCAACAGAAACAGGAGTAAAGGGAAAAACTGAGAGAAAGCAGGAGCTATAATTAAGAATAAATTAAATAGCTAAAAAATACAGTTGTTGAGCTAGAAAGCATAGTAGCTGAGATGGTACAATAGCCAAACTAATTAACACACTTTAGGAACTAGAAAGCAAAACAATGGAGACTGAAGAAAGAGTTAGTGAGACTCAGGATGAAGCAGAAGAGACTTAAAAAAATAAAGTAGATTTAGAATGGGTTGAAATGCAAAAACTACAGTACCAGAGATTTTTGGAACAGCATAAGAAGATGCAACATTCACATTATTGTCCTTTTAAGAGAAGAGGGAGAGAAATGTATTGGACGAAATAATAACAAAGCATTTCCCCAAACTGAACATAAAGAGAATAAACAGATTGAAGAAATACAGAGTTCCATACACTAGACTTATCATTCTTAAACTAGCAAAAACCAAAGATTTAAAAAATGTTCCTGAAGACAGCAAGAGAATAGCAGAGTCACTGATAGAGGAAAGCCAATAATACTGTCAACATACTTCTCAACAGGAAATCTAAAGGCAGAAGGGAATGGCAAGATATATATGAATAATGCACAACAAGAAAACTGTCCAGTCAAGGATACTCTGTCTCACTAGACTTATGTTCATACTAGATGGAGTGATAGTTTCCCAGATAAGGAGCAGCTAAACCTGCTGTACAAGCAATCCTAAAGGGACTCTTTTATATTATACATAACAATGCTCAACACCTGTATAAAATAATAGCACTGAAATGTCTTAAATTCTTAATTACACTAAATGTCAATGGCCTAAAATCACCTATTAAAAGGAACAGAGTAGGAGAATGGATTAAGAAATACTATCCAACCATATTATGTTCGCAGGAATCTCACTTAACTCAGTAGGACAAAAATAGGTTTGAAGTATAAGAATGGAAAACAATCATATAAAATGATAGACCACCAAAAAAAAAAGCAGGGGCAACTTTTTCATATCAGATGCAATAGACACTAAGATAAGTGGAGTAATAAACAGTAGTATGGACATTATATAATGATCAGGGGATTAGTCAACCAAGAGGACCTAACATGAAGATCTAAGCAACAGTTAGCATGAAAATATATGAAAACATCTACTAATAGAACAGTGGACATACAACAGTAGCAACACACTAATTATAGGGCATTTTAACAGCCCACTCTTCCAGACAGACAGATCAACCGAACAAAAAAATTAACAAGGAAATGAGAATTAAATGAACATACAGGTTTAACCTATTAGACATCTTCAAAGCACTTCACCTCAAGAAAAGTGAAATGCATTTTCGTCTTAAGTGTGCATAGAACAAACTCAAGGATAGACTCTATTCTAAGTCACAAAGATATCAAAATTCAATATCATTGAAATCATTCAGACATCTTTTTAATTCATACTGGAATTAAACTACTAGTCAACAGCAGCAGTAAATTACAAAATTTGGAAATTCAATAGTATGCTTCTTAATACTTACTAGGTCAAAGAATAAAACATTTGTGTAAGCAACAGAAATGAAAATAGGAGCTATCTGAATCTATAGGACATATATAAATCGGTACTGAGGGGATTTAATAGCCAAACAGGCACAGATGAGGAAACAAGAAAAAGTACAGATAAGCAGCCTGATCTTAAGATTTATACAAGAACAAAGGAAACCTAAGAAAGCAGAAGGAATTAGATAATAAAGGCTAGGGCTAGGATAAATAACCATATAAAATAAACAAGAACTACAAAAGGTCATGCAGAGCTGATTGTTGGTTAGGGGGAAAAAAAAAGACCCCAAATAAGTAGGATTGCAAATGAAAAGGGAGAAATCACAAAGGCACCATAAAAATCCAAAATGCTGGGCCAAGCGGTGGCGCACCTGGTTAAGCACACATATTACAGTGTGCAAGGACCCAGGTTCATGTTCTTTGTCCCCCCACCTCTTCCCCAATTAAAAAAAAAAAAAAAGAAGTAGGTGAAAAAAAAAAAAAGAAATAGTAAGAGAATGATCCAAAATACCACCAAACTGAGAATCTGAAGAAGATTCATAAGTTCTTAGAAGTATACAACCAGGAGTCAGGCAGTAGTACAGCGGGTTAAGCACACGTGGAACAAAGCGCAAGCAAGGATCATGAGAATCCCGGTTCGAGCCCCTGGCTCCCCACCTGTAGGGGAGTCGCTTCACAAGCGGTGAAGCAGGTCTGCAGGTGTCTCTCTTTCTCTCCCCTTCTCTGTCTTCCCCTCCTCTCTCCATTTCTCTCTGTCCTATCCAGTGACAACATAAATAACAACAATAATAACTACAACAATAAAACAACAAGGGCAATGAAAGGGAATAAATAAGTAAATATTAAAAAAACAAAGTAAAAAAAATAAAGTATACAACCTCCCAATACTGAACCAGGAGAAATTAGCATGAAAAACTAAGTCAATAAAATAAATTGAAACAGTAATTAAAACTCTCCTCAACAACAAAAGTCCCCATCTAAAACTGTTTTATTAATGCATTCTACTAAAATCATAAAGAGATATGACCTATAGTTTTCAAACTCTTAAAAAAAATCAAGGACATGAGAATAGTCCCTAATACTTTGTCTTTTCTTCCTTCCTTCCTCCCTCCCTCCCTCCCTCCGTCCCTCTCTTCCTTCCTTCCTTCTTTTCTTTCTTCCTTCCTTCCATTCATTCATTCATTCATTCATTCATTCATTCATTCATTCTTTTTCCTCCAAGGTTATCACTGGGGCTCAGTGCCTACCATATGAGTTCACTGCTCCTGTGACCATTTTTTAATTTTTTTGGATAGGTTAGAGAGAAATTGAGGGGGGGGGGAATAGAGAAGGAGAAAGATACCTGCAGACGTGCTTCACCATTTGTGAAGCTACCCTTTGCAAGTGGGGAACCAGAGGCTCAAACAGAGATCCTTGCACTGCTCCTTGAGATTTTTACTATGTGCACTTAACCCAGTGCACCACCACCCAGCCCCCCCTCCCTAAGCACTCTATGTAGCCAGCATCATCCTAATAGCAAAAGGGCAAAAGAAAAAGAAAATTGCAGATCAAAATCCCTGATAGCATGATGCTAAGATATAGAACAAAATTCTAGTAAACTAGACACAGCAATATTTTTAAAAGATCTTACCTCAAGACTAAAGGAAATTTGTTTGAGGAATGCAAGGATGGCTCCGTATATGCACATTAATAAATGTAATCCATTACACAACAGCAGGAGAATAAAAGCAAAACAAAACAAGCAGCGTGATTACTTTAGTAGTTACAGTGAAAGCTTTAATAAGATTTAGTTATCCTCACATGACCAAAACTTTCTTAAAAAAAGAAAATTGACAGAAAATTTCTTAGTCTAGGTAGATCTATATACAGCAGATCAATAGCCAACTACATATTTAGTGGTATGAAACTGAAAGATTTCCCTCTTATATAGATCAAGTACAAAACAATGATGTCCACTATCAGTATTGCTAGTCAGAATAGTGTTTGAAGTTTTGGCCATAGCAATTAGGAAAGAAAAAAGATTGCAAAAGATACAGTTGGAAAGAGAAGTAAAGCTGTCGCTATTTATAGATGCTATAATAGCACACATGGAAAAGCCAATAGAATCCAAGTAAAACTCATAGAAATTATTAGGTAACATAAGATGGCAGGCTACACACTGAGTATATCAGTACAACTATCATTGATAATCCTTTCATGCAAGTGGAAAACCAGAAGAAATGCAGAACTTAATTCCATTTACAAAGACATCCAAAACAATTAGGTACTAGAGGGCCAGACAGTAGCACACCCAATTGAACATGCACTTTGCCATGTGCAAGAACCTGGGCTCAAGCCCTCTTAGAAAAAATATAGGGAGTCGGGCGGTGGCGCAGTGGGTTAAGCGCATGTGGTGCAAAGCGCAGGGACTGGCCTAAGGATCCCGGTTCGAGCCCCCGGCTCCCCACCTGCAGGGGAGTCGCTTCACAGGCGGTGAAGCAGGTCTGCAAGTGTCTTTCTCTCCCCTCTCTCTCTGTCTTCCCCTCCTCTCTCCATTTCTCTCTGTCCTATCCAACAACAAAGCAACGTCAACAATGGCAATAATAACCGCAACGAGGCTGCAACAACTAGGGCAACAAAAGGGGAAAAATGGCCTCCAGGAGCGGTGGATTCATGGTGCAGGCACCGAGCCCAGCAATAATCCTGGAGGAAAAAAAAAAAAAGAAAAAATATAGGTGAAACATCTAAGAACTTTAACTTCAAAGATTTGTTTGTAGTTTTTCTATGGGCAAAGGAAACTAGAAATTAAGTCAAAGGGACCATATCATCTACAGAAATTTTCATGGGGAAATGGGGCAACTTACTTGTTGGAAGAGGGTATTCTTACCATGTACATATCTGAAAAGGGATCAGCGTTGAACATATGTAAGGAAACTACAGCTCAATAACAGTAAACAAGAAACCGAATAAAAATCCAGGTAAAATATCGGAGTAGGCAACTCTAAACAGACTAAGCTGTAACACAAACATGAAGTACTGTACATCAATTATCAGTAGAGAGACCATATTGAAATACCACGTCACCCCCCGGCTCCTCACCTGCAGGGGAGTCACTTCACAGGTGGTGAAGCAAGTCTGCAGATGTCTGTCTTTCTCTCCCCCTCTGTTTCTTCCCCTCCTCTCTTGATTTCTCTCTGTCCTATCCAACAATAAATGGCATCAACAACAACAATAATAACCACAAGGCTACAACAACAAGGGCAACAAAAGGGGGAAAAATGGCCTCTAGGAGCAGTGGATTCATGGTGCGGGCACTGAGTCCAGCAATAACCCTGGAGGAAAAAAAAAATACCATGTCATACCTGGGGGGTTGGCCTACATGAACAAAATAGGAAACTGCAAAGATGGCACAATGGGGAGAAAAAGAGCTCTTGTACTTTATTGGTGTAGATGCAAAGCTGATGCAGCCCTATGGAAAAACCCTTAAACAAATAAAAATAGGAATTCCTTATGACCTAGTAGTATATAAAACTGTCTTCTGATTATGACAATTGTATTTCTTTGGGATTACCTAGATCTCAAAATATTAAGTAGTTTTCTAGTATACAGGTCTGGAAAATTTTTTGTTAAATCCTTATTGTATATTTTAGATAGTATAAATTCTTGTTTCAGGTTTCAGATTTGGTCTGTTTGGTACTCGTATTTAGAAATAGTTGATTTTTGCCTATTAACATTTAATCTTTTTTGGATTTATTATTATTTATTTTTTGGATATAGACAGAAACTGAGAGGGAAGCAGAGCATCGGTGTTATTTTCGCCGGGCTGGCTTCACGGGTGGGTAACAGACGACCAGGGACTCATGGTTGAGCTGTACGCAGTATCTCTTTATTCATACAGGATGCAGCGCAATCTAAACCAAGCTAGACTAAACTCTACTAAAATGAACAATGTTGTCTTTATATATACTTCCCAAGTAGGGTGTGAACAGGATGTGACATAGAGAGGGTGGAGAGAAAAGTGACTGGTGAAAATCAGAGTGTGACAAGGAGAGGATCAGGGTGTGACAAGGAGAGGGGGTGTAGCAGGTGAGAATTCTGTCACTGAACCACAAATGCCCTAGAGGGAGGGTGGTGCTTGTTAACAGTGGTTATGTAAATAGAATGAAGTGGTTAAGCAGGGGGGATTTAAACCAAATGAAACAGAAGGGGTTTTTTAAAGCAGAATTAGAAGATACCAACACATAGGGAGAGAAAAAAGACACCTGTAGCATTGTTTCATGACTTATGAAGTTCCCCCGTACCCCTAACTGGGGGCTTGAACCTATGTCTTAGACATTGTAATTTGTATATTCAACCAGGTGCTCCACTCCCCAGCTCCTCTATTAGCTTTTAATCCTTCATCCTTGCTGTTCTGTTTGCTAATAAATGAATATTCTTTGTCAGTATACACATCTGGAATTGGGTTAGAAAGACAGTTCTTAACCCTATTCTTCTTCTTCTTCTAGCGTTTGCCCTTCTTCCGTAGCCAGTCAACAGCGTCAGGTTGAGCCTGATGTGAAGTTTCGAGACCTCCTTTGAATCTGGAGAGGTGGCAGTCGTTGACTATGTGGGTCATAGTATGTCTGTAGCCGCAGGGGCAGTTCGGGTCGTCTCTGGCTCCCTTAACCCTATAATTTTGATTGTTGAAATACAGAAAGATCAAAATCTCTTGAGTTACAGAATCTTGAAAATCAGAATGATCAATGATCAAAATTCCAAAAATACAATTCTGGAAAATAATTTTTATATTAAAATATTTAAGGATTATTTATTTTTTAAGAAGATAATTTATTTGAGATGCAAAAGCACAGTAGGCACCTCTGTTCAATAAAATGTCTAGTAAGGGGGTCGGGTGGTGGCTCAGTGGGTTAAGCGCATGTGGAGCAAAGCACAGGGACCGGTGTAAAGATCCCGGTTCGAGCCCCCAGCTCCCCACCTGCAGGGGAGTCGCTTCACAGGCGGTGAAGCAGGTCTGCAGGTATCTATCTTCTCTCCCCTTCTCTGTCTTCCCCTCCTCTCTCCATTTCTCTCTGTCCTATCCAACAACAAATTGCGTCAACAAGGGCAATAATAATAACCACAACGAAGCTACAACAAGGGCAACAAGAGGGGGGAAAAATGGCCTCCAGGAGTGGTGGATTCATGGTGCAGGCACCGAGCCCAGTAATAACCCTGGAGGAGGAAAAAAAAAATGTCTAGTAAGTGA
Source organism: Erinaceus europaeus (assembly GCF_950295315.1). NCBI lineage: Eukaryota > Metazoa > Chordata > Mammalia > Eulipotyphla > Erinaceidae > Erinaceus > Erinaceus europaeus. Next base: position 40,350,510 of record NC_080167.1, on the reverse strand, counting down.
AATTTAATCATTCACTAACGTGCAAAAAAGGAGATCTTTTCATTTATTGCAGAAGATGTAGCATTTTATGTACACAGTCAATGCTAATATAGAATGCCCCTCTAGTGCCAATTTTTTTAAAAGCATAAAATGAGTTAGAACTGTATAAAATTTTCCATGCAGTTTACCTAGAAAATATGAAATGATGCAAAAATCAAACTCATAATGGAAATTTATAAATTAAAACATTGCTAACAACTGAAATTAGTAGGGAAAGTACTAACATAAAAAGTAAAAACGGGAGTCGGGCTGTAGCGCAGCGGGTTAAGTGCAGGTGGCGCAAAGCACAAGGACCGGCATAAGGATCCCGGTTCGAACCCCGGCTCCCCACCTGCAGGGGAGTCGCTTCACAGGTGGTGAAGCAGGTCTGCGGGTGTCTATCTTTCTCTCCCCTCTCTGTCTTCCCCTCCTCTCTCCATTTCTCTCTGTCCTATCCAACAACGACAACAACAATAATAACTACAACAATAAAACAACAAGGGCAACAAAAGGGAATAAATAAATATTAAAAAAAAAAGTAAAAACAAGGGAGCTGGCAGTCGTGCAGCAGGTTAAGCTCACATGGCGCAAAGCACAAGGACCAATATAAGGATCCCAGATCAAGCCCCTGGCTCTCCACCTGCAGGGCAGTCACTTCACAAGCGCTGAAGCAGATCTACATGTGTCTACCTTTCTCTCCTCCTCTTTGTCTCCCCTCCTCTCTCCACTTCTCTCTGTCCTATCCAACAACGCCAGCAATAACAGCAACATTAATAACAACAGCGATAAACAAGGGCAATAAAAGGGGAAAAGTAGCCTCCAGGAGCAGTAGATTCACACTGAGCCCCAGCAATAACCCTGGAGGCAAAAAAAAAAAAGTTTTGTAAAAACAGCATAACATGGAAATTCAAAAATTGTTAAAAGTTTAGTACAGGGGCTGGTTAGTGATGCACCTGGTTGAGGGTATGGGTTACTGTGCTCAAGGACCCAGGTTCGAGCCTCCAGTCCCCACCTACAGGGGTAACTTTGTGAGTGGCAAATTTAGTGGTGTGTATATTTCACCATATAATTTGTTTTCTAGTACTGGAGGAATCCTTCTATCAGTAGGTATCTTTGGTTCATAAGATCACTGAACTTGCCAATTATTATTATTTAAGATTAATTAATTGATTTCATATGGGAGGGGAGAGAAAACCACCTTGTTTATCCATATGGCATACTTGATGCCAGTGATCAAGCTCAGGACCTTACAGGTACATGTCATGTGCTCTACAATTGAGTCAGCACCCCAGTTTCTTGAATTCTTTTATCTATTTATTTATTTTTGCTTTTTTTTCTTGTCCTTACAGAGAGTGGTTTCCTAACATTCTGACCTTAGTTCTATTTTTTATTTTTTATTGGATTCCTGAAGTGTAGCTTCCTTTTTTATTTTTGTTTTTGACAACTAGGGACTTTTACCTGTGTGATCACACTCCTCCAGTAATACTTTTTTTTCCCTTCAGCTTCAGACAGAAAGAGATGGAGAGTCAGAGACACAGAGAAGGAAAGACACCACAGCGCCACCCTACCATTCATGGATCTTACCCTTAGACTCTGCATGGTGCTGGTGCTTCCATATGGTGCCAGGGACTCCAACCCAGGTCCTCACACATGGTACACTGTGTACTTTGCTAGGTGATCTTCATCCTAGTCTTACTCCCTTTGTTTTAGCAATGGCACTTGTATAGATGATTTCCATAGTTACTTCTCTATCTTTGGGTCTTAGAGTTGTAAAACTGTGCTATCAAGTATGCAGTTAAATGTCAGTAGATGAAAATAAGATTCATTGTTCCTCTGTTCTCAGCCCCATTCTTATCTGTACTGCTAGCAAACTGCCTCTGCTCAGCTATCCATAGGAAAGTCTCAGCTTTGTTGCTCTCTTCTTTGACCCAAATGGCCCAGGCTAGTTCTCTAGTTGAGATTTTTCCAAAGTTCTCATCAGGCTCATATATAGCTTTTGGTATTACCACATTTAATTGTTTACTTCTTTTAGTTTGCTTCTACAACTACTATATGTTTGTACTATATGTTCAGCATATGCTTGTTCTCACTGCATAATGATAATCACTGTAGACTAGTACCACTTCTCAGTGCATATATAGCTTTTCTTAACAATTGTACTAAAAAATTGTTTAGTAGTTTTTTTCTTTATACCAAAGGAACTGCTTACCTGACTGTAGTCTCCAGTTTTTTAAATCAGTTCTTCCAATTCTGTGTACAATTTTTTTTTAATTGTGTAACCCTAGGCTCTTTGGTGCTCCCTGTCTGCAGAATAAATATCAACTCTATTTCATGTTAGTTAGTGAAGGTCCTAAATAATATTGTCTTATTCCTATCCCCCCCACCACACACACAATTAATCCCTCTTATTACCTTGAAGAAATGTGTCTTAATCCTTAGCTAATGCATCCTTTACTTGAGTCTCAAAGCTATTGCTGATTGTTGTTTGAGACTTTTTTTTCTATAAATATTTAAGAATGTGCAGGTACTTTCCTAGTTATGCTATAAATATAAAGGTGAAGAAAATTTGTATAGCAAGGGACCGGGTGGTGGTGCACCCCACTAAGCACACATGTTATATGCAAGGACCCAAGTTCGAACTCCTGGTATCCACCTGTTAGGGAGAAGCTTCATGAGTGGTGAAGCAGTGCTGTAAGTGTCTTCCTCCCTCTCTATTTCCTCCACCCCTCTCAATTTCTCTCTATCCTATCAAATAAAAATTTTAAAAGTAGGGGGAGAGTGGCTACCAGGAATGGTAGATCCATTGTGCAGGCACTGAACCCCCTCAGTAACCCTGGTGGCAATAAAATTAAAAATTAATTAATTTAAAAAGTGTATAGTAACCTTTCCTAAGCTTCCATTATATTTTCTATTTGTGAAAGCTTCATTCTTCAAAACCCAGCATGGATATTATCTGTGAAGCTTCCTCAGATCATTCCAGTACAAATGCCACCAAAGATAATCATAATCAAAAGATCACATTTAAAATGTTTATAAAACAGCTCTGATTTTAAAATATATGCATGTATTTCATTGGATTTTATTTCTTACTGTCAGTAATTACATCTTAATCATCTTTGTCCTCTTTTTTCTCTTCCCAGTGCCTAACACAATGAATTTAAAATAATTGACAATCACTTAATGGAAAGTTGGTGCAAAGCCAAGGCAGAAACCGAAAAGGAATATTCAGAGAATTAGGCAGAAAGTCAAAAAACTATATTGCCAAAGCAAGAATTATGTTTCCAGGAGGAGAGGGCCATAGGTGGTATTCTAGAATCCAGAATAGGAATTCAAGGTGTAGATAGTAAATAAATCATTGAATTTGGTAATTATGATGTGCTTGGTTATCTCAATAAAAATAAGTTAAATATCAGAGGACAGAAATTGAGAAATGAATAGAATTCTTCTCCTGTATAATTTTTGACATGGTATTTTTATAGAAATTGGCTGGGACACAAATTGAAGATATATGGTCTAAATAAAGACCCAGACTCCTACTTGTAGCATATTGATTTAAGGAAGAGCTTTATCTTTTGTGCAGTAGATGAGTGGGTAATAGACATAACATTTTAAGAAGATTTACAAATCTAACCATTATTTTTATCCCACAAGAAAGCTACCATAAATTGATATAAAGATCACAAAAGTATCATCTTTAATGTTGGTAATACTTTATATAAGGCATGACAGAAACTATTCTGACTCAGAGTTTTCAGAATATTTTTACTGATGATCCATTTTTCTTAAAACTCCTTGCCCTCATGTGAATGATAATATGGTATGTGTGTTTCTAGTGGTAACATAAACTGATATTTAGGTTCCAATTATTAGCATCTTGGGTTTGATAAAATGTAACAGTATAGTTGACGACATTAATTTTAGATAATCTGCCATATATTTTTACTTAACTATAATCTTGAGCTTTTTTTTTTTAAGGAGAAGGGCAATTGTTACATATTATTATCTCTTTACTGTACCAATGAAGAAAGTTTAATCTTAAAACAGTGTTAGATTTTTAGCTATTTATGGCAAAACTGAATAAAGAATCTGTAGGTAAGCTCTTTGATTACATAAATTATAAGTTCATATGTGAAGAACAAACCTTGGTTAACCATACATCTCAGAAATGTTTAGAAACACTGAGATAATATAGTGATTTTCTGATCTTATAATCAAGGATACAGGTTTTTCTTGACTTTGACCAGACCACCACTCATCTATGGTCATTTTTAGTGCCAGGTATCAAATCCGAGACCTCTTGCATACAACCACTGTGTTCTGCATCCACTGTATCGCCAGCTCTCAAGGATGCATTTCTTTACTAACAGATGTGTATTGAGTACCTGCTGTGATACCTGGCAATGTATTCAGCGTTGTCAACAATGTCTCAACAGACTTGATAGTATTTTTCTTTCCAATTAAAATAGCACTGTTATTAATTTATACTCCTATTGAAAGCTGATTATATATTGCTGGTCTCATTGCTAGTAATTTCGGCAAGCTGGCAGGTTTCTTAATACAGAGAAATAGTACAACAGAGGTCAATAGTCAATTCATAATAATTGAGCCCTGCTCTTTTCTTATACACCTTATAAAACTAAGAATGATAGGCTTTTTCATAAATAAAGAGCTGTTCCATATAAAGAACTATATGCTTTTTATTGTGTACACACAGTAAATATTTGTTGACCATTGAGTGGTCTCCTCTTCCTCTTCTCCCCCCTTCTCTCCCTCTTCCTCCATCTCTTCTACTTCCTCAACTTCTTCAGTCATAGTCAAGGTTTCACTGTTTTGAGTTTTTTCAAGTATAGCAAGAAAGAGACATAGAGGAAGAGAGAAAGAGAGAGACCACAGCATGAACAAAGCTTCCCTCCAGTGCAGTGGATGCCAAGGCCAGGCTTCAACATGCATTGTGTGTATATGGCAAAGCATCTAAACTATCTAGGTAAACTACTGCCAATCTGAGTGCTACATCTTCTAGATATACTAAGATATCTATGAGTATTCAATATCATGAATATATATATGAGAGATTAATAGTATAATGCCTTATTGTCAAAAATAGGAATAACATGCTGAGAACTACTGTTTTGGGTATTGTTGAAGTAACTTAAGCCTTACTGTAGGAAGCATATTCAGACTTTGAAAGCATTTCTAAAGACATCATGTTGAACCAACGGAAGTAGGAACTAAGAAATTCATATAAATTAGCTTCAGTGGCTCATCAACCCTTCCTTTAAAATGAAATACTGGAATGAAAATGTTACATTTATGCTGTGTTAACTTATTTTAATAATGTCCAAATACTTAATCCCTGAGTGAAGCAATAATATAGTGAGAAGGAAATGTAATCTGATGATGCATACATTTTTCTCTGGTAACTGAAGGTTAAATGGGTAGCAAGCAGAATGCCTTAAACAAGATTGGTATATTGATTAAAACGCTGATTTAACAGCTCACTGTCTCCCCTTGGAAACCTGGAAAAGATAAGCCAGCTGCTGTCTAAGAGTGCTCATGTCCACTGAGAGCACACTATCTATCATCACAATATGGTGATGAGAGGTGTTTTATGTTTGTGTTAATTTCCCCCACTAAATCAGTAATTATTACAATCCTGTCCCTGCTGTTTACCCTGCAGCTGTTTTTCCATTTGTCGAGAGAGCGGGTGTTCTCTGAGGACCGCACACGTTTCTACGGTGCAGAAATTGTCTCTGCCTTGGACTATCTACATTCTGGAAAGATTGTGTACCGTGATCTCAAGGTAAAAAAAAAAAAAGTAATCAGAATTTGTTTTTGCTGAGACTGTAGGGACAAACATAAAGTAATTACAAAGTTAGACAGTTTGAGGAAAAGCAGATTTTGTTGTGGAAAAAAAGAACTGCTAGTTCACTGCCTTCAGTAGGAAATTTCATTTGCAGTTATGTATATGGTTTCTTCATGTTCAAGTTTTTGATGTGTAAAATAATTTCTGCTTGACTGCTCTGATCAAAATCTACCAATAATAGTTTTATTTTTTATAATAAATGTTATGAGTGATGTTAAACATCTGACTGAAAATCAAGTAACTTGGCAGTTTACATTGTAAAATGATCTTCATTTTATTCTAACATCCTACAGTGAAGAAACTTATATAAGGGGACCAGGTGGTGGCGCACCTGGTTAAGAGCACACATGGTGCTCAAGAACTGAGGTTCACGCCTCTGGACCCCACCTGCAGGGGGGAAAGCGTCAGGAGTGATGAAGTAGGGCTGCAGGTGTCTCTGTGTCTCTTTTCCTCCCTGTCTCCTCGTCCCGTCTCAATTTCTCGCTGTCTCTATCCAATAATAAATAAATAAAAACTTTTATAAAAGAAACTTTGATAATAAAGCATTTTATTGGAAAGAAGATATTTATTTTGTTTTTAGTATTGATTTTTTTAAAAATATTTATTTATTCCCTTTTGTTGCCCTTGTTGTTTTATTGTTGTAGTTATTATTGTTGTTGCTGATGTCGTCGTTGTTGGATAGGACAGAAAGAAATGGAAAGAGGAGGGGAAGACAGAGAGGGGAGAGAAAGATAGACACCTGCAGACCTGCTTCACCGCCTGTGAAGCGACTCCCCTGCAGGTGGGGAGGCGGGGGCTCGAACCCGGATCCTTATGCCGTTACTTGTGCTTTGTGCCATGTGCACTTAACCCACTGCACTACTGCCCAACTCCCAGTATTAATTTTTTAATGGTTTAAATCCTAAAGCACTTTAGTATATACTTCTTAAAATGTAATTTTCCATTTTAAAGAGTACTGTATTTGTTTATCAGTAACAATAGACTTTAGTTTTCTTTTTTAAAAGATTTTTAAAATATTTATTTATTCATTTACTCCTTTTTTTGCCCTTGCAGTTTTATTGTTGTAGTTATTATTGATGTCATTGTTGTTGGTTAGGACAGAGAGAAATGGAAAGAGGAGGGGAAGACAGAGAGGGGGAGAGAAAGATAGACACCTGCAGACCTGCTTCACTGCTTGTGAAGTGACTCCCTGTAGGTGGGGAGCCGGGGGACTCAAACTGGGATCCTTACATTGGTCCTTGCGCTTTGTACCACTTATGCAGTGCCACACTTCTGCCACTGTGGGGTGAAAGGAACCCCAGATAATATATAAATGGTGTATCTCGCTGTGTTCCAGGAAAATTATATTTACAAAAATAGTCAGTAGGGTTGATTTTTCCCATAGACCTTAGTTTGTTGACCCCTGAAGTAGCTTATAAAAAGTGTCAGTGATTCTTTTTTATTTTTTATTTATTTTTTATTTAAGAAAGGATAAATTAACAAGACCATAGGGTAGGAGGGGTACAACTCCCCCCAATTCCCACTATCCAATCTCCATATCCCATCCCCTCCCCTGATAGCTTTCCCATTTTCTATCCCTCTGGGAGCATGGACCCAGGGTTGTTGTGGGTTGCAGAAGGTGGAAGGTCTGGCTTCTGTAATTGCTTCCCTGCTGAACATGGGTGTTGACTAGTCTGTCCATACTCCCAGTCTGCCTCTCTCTTTCCCTATTAGGGTGGGTCTCTGGGGAAGCAGGGCTCCAGGACACATTGGTGGGGTCTTCAGTCCAGGGAAGCTTTCTTATAACACTTTTTAATTATATTACTTTATTAAGGAAATTTATATCAGACATGTTTTGAACAAATTCTAAATGTGATAATGTTACTTTCTTAAAGTAAATTGTATAGTTATCTTTACCTATGAAGTATTAACACAGAATTACTTTACCATGTAAGGTATAATTGAATTTGTAAGGAATAAAAGTCATATAGGCTTTTGAAATGATGTTTTTATGAAATAGTGGGTATGTTTATATAACACAGCACATTAATAAACTTTGGTCTGTATAAGCACATCTGAGATGATTAATAGTAGCCAGGGAATTAGGGACACAGTGCCCTGTGATAGAAGGAGTTGGCACTTTGGTGGTGAGCTAGGATACTGACAGGCAGGTGTGAAATTGTATGTCTGAGATAACAGCTGTCTTACAAAACAACATTTCCCCAATATCTTTCTAAGAAATCATAACTATCCCCCTCATGTACATCTCACTCCTTTCTTTTCTTTCTGCCTTTCTTCCTTCCTATCTTTCTCCCTCCCTCCCTCCCTCCCTCCCTCCCTCCCTTCCTTCCTTCCTTCCTTCCTTCCTTTCTTCCTTTTTTTGCTCTCTTACTCGGGTCATTGTTGGGATTTCACCACTTGGGCTCAACTTTTTGATCTAGAGAATGGGAAAATCACCAGATCACCCATCATCCTCTGATGCCATGTAGGCTGGGCTACACCAATGAGCAGGTACACTGTCCAGCTGAACTGTTCTGTTGTTCTCCATTGTGCTCTTTTTAAAACACATGTGATTTTAAGTTATTTAATTAATCACTTAAGCAGTTGTCTTTGTTATTTTAAGGCATTCCAATCATGTACCTGTGTTATTCCCCAAGAATAAACTATATTGCAAAGTATTTTTTCATGCATTGCCATTTCACAATGACAATGAAATATTAGTATATAGTTTGTATTGGGTACTGTTGTTTATTAAAGCCTAAAAGAAACCTTGAAATATTGTATTCAGCATAAACAGAGCTAGGCAACATTAAAATTTCTATATAAGCAATGATCAGCCAAACTAGATGATGGATGAACAGTATGATTGCATTCAGCCTGTAGCTTTTTATGCTCAGTATGGAAGACTTCGTCATCCGTGTATTTGATCTCTAGGTGGCCAAATATTTTGTAGTGTTTACATGTAATCTAAAATCATAGAGAAAATTTAGTTACATGGCTTTTTCCATATTTACAAAAAATTAATTAGCTTATCTCTGCCTAAGCTTTCAACATTCTCCAAATTTATATATTATGAGTTGTATTTGTAGGAAGAAGAGGAAGAATTTGCCAGATTTAAGGAAATGAGAATAATTTTGAAATATTCAACAACACCCAGAATTCTAAAAGCTATTAGATATAATTATTAGCCTGAGGAAACAAATAATACTTATTTGATTCCCCATAAAAAGGAATGACATAATTAGGGGAGTCTTGGTCAATATTCTCCACTAATCACTTATCAGTAAATCAATATATTTGTAGATTGATGTGTTTAAAGTGTAATCAGTTTAATATGAAGTTCATTTTATGCATTTGCGTAGAGCATTAACATCACTATTTATTATTAACGTTTTTATTATTTTGCTACCAGGGTTATTCCTGTTGCATACATGATGAATCCACTACGAGTGGCCATTTTTTTCTTTTTTTATATATTTTTTTAATTTGATAAGACAGAGGAATTGAGAGGAGAGGGCAGGTAGTAAGGGAGAGACACTAGCTTGTGAAGCTTTTCCCCTGCATCTGGAGAGTGGGGAGTTTGAGCCCACATCCTTTCAAATGGTAATGTGTGTGCTCAACTGAGTGTGCTACCACTAGGCCCTTAGACCATTCACTTCACTAGATAATTGAGTGGTGTCTGCTATCTTAAATTTTTTGAAGATAATCTTAACTTAGTTGTGTAAGCAATTGTATAGAATTGTACAGAAACTATGAATACACCAAGAAGGCAGCGTATGATGGAAAAATTCAAACATTTACAATTTATATTAGTTTAACTTGTATCTGTACACACAGGATTACACATGATAGCATGAGATCCACTAGGTGGGATCACAGAATCCACTAGTCTATACTTTATAGGTGAAGTCACTGAAGTCTAGTAAATGCCCTGTTCAAAGACTGACTTGGTGACATAGTCAGAATTATGATAACTCATGAATCTTAGCTCCCCATTAAATGTTTTTTATTCTACCATTCTGTCTTTCCAGTATTAAAGTGAAATGAACTGGACTAGCTCTGAGATCCGTGTAAACCTAAAATGTGAATAAGACTGCCAAAATAAAAGAATGGCTATTCTAAATAGATTTACTCCAAAAGCATTTAGAAATCCATCAAGACTGATTTAAATGCCTACTTTTATGGTCAATCTCAAGATTTATTTGTAGCATTCTATTATTTGCCTTGTGTTTATTCATTTGCAGATTCTTTTGCGATGCCCATGGTAGTTATTCCTCTCTATTAAATCAGTACTTATTTATTCCTGCTGCACTTAATATTGGAAGGAATGCCTTATTTCACATGCAGGCTAATTAAAGATATTTCATCAGTTTATATTTTTTAATAATTTGAGGTTTACAATAATAAGTGTTGGTTGCAAGCTTTGTTACACTTAAAAGTAAGTTTTAGGGGGTTGAGTGGTAGTGAAGCGGATTAAATGCACATGGCACAAAGTGCAAGGATGTGCTTAAGGATGCCGGTTAGAGCCTCCGGCTCCCCACATGCCGGGGGGGGGGGGGGTCGCTTCACAAGCGGTGAAGCAGGTCTGCAGGTGTCTATCTTTCTCTCCCCCTCTATGTCTTCCCCTCCTCTCTGGGTTTCTCTTTTCTATGAAAGCAATGGCAACAATAATAAAAACAACAAAAACAATAAAAAACAAGGGCAACAAAAGGGGAAAAAATAGTCTCCAGGAGCAGTGGATTCATAGTGTAAGCACTGAGCCCCAGCGATAAACCTGGAGGCAAAAAAAAAAAAAGTTTAAAACAAAAAAATTTGTTTTAGTACAGAACCAAATCCCATATGATATTTAGGAAATACCTTCAAATAGAAATTTGAAGAAATCTCTTCTAAGACTTTATCAGTAATACTAATTATGTTGAAAAAAAAATCTGTTCAGTTTAGTTTTTAATTTGCAAATATAGTCTATATTTTCAAATAACTTGCCTATTCAAGAATAGAATAAACTGAACAGGGGCACTTGCATGTAATGATACTAGAATTCATAAATAATTTCTTTAAGAGTCTATGAGAGGGCATGGGCAGAATATAATTTATAACTGTTGCTATATTATTTTTTTATTTTATTTATTAGATAGAGACAGCCAGAAATCGAGAGGGAAGGGGTGATAGAGAGGGAGAGAGAGAGAGAGACACCTGCAGCCCTGCTTCACTTCTCATGAAAGTTTCCCCCTGCAGGTGGGGACCAGGGGCTTGAACCCAGGTCCTTGAGCACTATAATGTGTGCTTAACCAGGTGCACCACCACCTGGCCCCATTGCTATATTATTTGTGAGCAACACAAACTTGTTTTTCTCCTAATCCAAGAGTTTAATTTTTAACTTTAGCATATATATTATTAAAGTGAGAATTTGCTCAATAAACCTAGAAATTCTTTTTTTAAGTCTTTTTAAAATTTTTACTTATAAGATGGAAATATTGACAAGACTATAGGATACATCTCCACACAGTACCCACCACCAGAACTCTATATCCAATCCTCTCACTTGATAGCTTCCCTATTCTTTATCCCTCTAGGAGTGTGCACCCAGGATCATTGTGGGATGCAGAAGGTGGAAAGTCTGGCTTCTATAATTACTTCCCTGCTGAACATGGGCATTGGCAGTTCGATCCATACTCCCAACCTGTCTCTTTCCCTAGTGGGGCAGGTATCTGGGGAGGCAGGGCTACAAAACAAATGGTGGGGTCCTCTGCCCAGGGAAGTCAGGTTGGCATCATAATAGCATCTGGAACCTGGTGGCTGAAAAAGAGTTAAGATATAAAGCAGAACAAGTTGTTGACTAATCATGAACCTAAAGACAAGAATATTGCAGATGAAGATTTGGGGTCTCCGTTTTGGAAAAAGCTAGTAGATCTTTCTTTAGGTATATTTCTAGAGTCCCATGACTTTACTAGTTTTTGCCTGAGCCTGACATCTAATATGCAGGTGGACCCAAGGTATTGTCTGGGGAGATGCATCATAGTTGGAAAAAGGACTAGAAAGCTGGACAGGGAAGAGAGTAGCTCCCAAATATGGAGAAAGTATATAAATTTTGTTAGCTATAAACCCCATAAATTTGATCTGGGTCCCATATTCAGCATAGGAGCCTATGTAACCTCTGCATCCCTGTAGGTCTGAGCTTACATTCTGTGGTCACAGCTAGAAATATGCCAGGCTGCACTAATTTCAGGACCCATCTTCAGGTGATAGGCAGAGTATGTTGTCCAACCTCCCTTCGAGAATGGAACATTCTCTACAATTGTTGATCCACACTGAGGGCAAGGTCCTAAAGGGGCCCACAAAGGGTATTGTGGTGTTCCTGATGGAGAAGACCAGTGACAGTGGTGAGAGGGAAACCTAGAACTTCTTTTTTTTAATTATTTATTTATTTATAAAAAGGAAACATTGACAAAACCATAGAATAAGGGGTACAACTCCACACAATTCCCACCATCAGAACTCTGTATCCCATCCCCTCCCCTTTTGTTGCCCTTGTTGTTTATTGCTGTTGTGGTTATTATTGTTGTTATTGTTGTCGTTGTTGAATAGGACAGAGAAACAGAGAGAGGAGGGGAAGACAGGGGGAGAGAATTATAGACACCTGCAGACCTGCTTTACTGCTTGTGAAGCGACAACCCTGCAGGTGGGGAGTTGGGGGCTCTAACCAGGATCCTTATGCTGGTCGGTCCTTGCACTTTGCGCCATGTGTGCTTAACCTGCTGTGCTACCAACAGGCCCCTGTGTTTCTTCTTTTTAATCATTTCTTTATTTATTACCAGAGACAGGATGAAATAGAAGGGAGATTTCAGGACACTGATCAGCTCTGACATAAAGTGGCACAACCTACAGCCACTGGGGCTTCAGGCATGCAATCAGTGTCCTGTAAGCAGGATGAAATATATCACCTGGTGTTTTTTATTTGTTTGTTTTTTTAATTTTTTATTTATTTAAAAAAGGAGACATTAACAAAGCCATAGGATAAGAAGGGTACAACTCCATACAGTTCCCACCACTAGATCTCCATATCCCATCCCCTCCCCTGATAGCTTGCCTATTCTTTATCCCTCTAGGAGTATGGAGCCAAGGTCATTGTGGGTTGCAGAAGGTGGGAGGTCTGGCTTCTGTAATTGCTTCCCCACTGAACATGGACGTTGACTGGTCGATCCATACTCCCAGCCTGCCTCTTTCTTTCCTTAGTAGGGTAGGGCTCTGGGGAAGTGGAGCTTCCTGGTGTTTTTTGTTTTGTTTTGTTTTTTAAATTTAAAAAAAGATTTATTTATGAAATAACAGATAAACAATCAAACATCTTGAAAACAAAGCAGTAATTCTATCTAAATATCCTTCAAAATTCTAAGCCTGAGACTTTATGACTATTAAAAGTGGAAGAGATCATAAAGAAAATATGGTATTAGACAGAAATGTTCTCTTTGATGTCCTAAGAAGGCCAGAAAGAGAAATGAAAATTCATTTTTTTTCTTTCTTGGTGATTCAACATTATATATTATTAAGATTAAGATGACACAATTATCTCCTGAAATAATTTTCTGTGCATCAAACTTCATGAAACATTAAAGTGACACTTTTAGAAAACTGTTGGGACTCTCTGGATGCTAGGGAGAGCAGAGTCTTGATCACATATAAGGGTTGAGAAGTAAACTTCACTAGACCATTAGTAGTGAAATAAAATAGGGCTTATGGAGTGGTGATCACATAGTATACATCTCAAAAGGAGGTACTGCCCATTTTCCTGCACACGTTGGCTGCCCCTTTCTACTGTTTACTGGGTATATGTGCATATAGCTATGTCAGGTATAATCATCTTTTTTTTAATATTATTTGTGATTTAATAATTATTAACAAGATTATAAAATAACAAGAGTACAATTCCACACAGTTCCCACCACCAGAGTTTGGTGTTCCATCCCCTCCACTGAAAGGTTCCCTATTTTTTATCCTTCTGGGAGTATGGGCCAAATTTCTTGATGGGGTACAGAAAGTGGAATATCTGACTCCTATAATTGCTTCTCCACTGGACATGGGTGTTGGCAGGTTGTTCCATAGTCCCCAGGCTGTTGTTTTTTTAAACTATTTTTTAAATTTATTTTTTGTTTAAGAAAGGATAAATTAACAAAACCATAGGATAGGAGGGGTACAACTCCACACAATTCCCACCACCCAATCTCCATATCCCATCCCCTCCCCTGATAGCTTTCCTATTCTCTATCCCTCTGGGAGCATGGACTCAGGGTTGTTGTGGGTTGCAGAAGGTGGAAGGTCTGGCTTCTGTAATTGCTTCCCCACTGAACATAGGTGTTGACTGGTCTGTCCATACTCCCAGTCTGCCTCTCTCTTTCCCTAATAGGGTGAGTCTCTGGGGAAGCGGAGCTCCAGGACACATTGGTGGGGTCTTCAATCCAGGGAAGTCTGGCCACATCCTGCTGGCATCTGGAACCTGGTGGCTGAAAAGAGAGTTAACAAACAAAGCCAAACAAATTGTTGAAGAATCATGGACCCAAAGGTTGAAATAGTGGAGAGGAAGTGTTGCGGGGGGGAGTACTCACTACAAACTCTAGTGTACTTCTGCTTTCAGGTATATATTTTGCACTAGTTTATGGATAAGTGTGAACATATGCTCTCTCTCACAGAACCTGGTGTATATCTAGGTTTTGGGAGTTAGGGAGTGAACCACCTGGTATGGAATTAGAGAATACTATGAAAGGAAAGGTCTCACTCGAGTAATGAAGCTGAAGGGTTGTCATTCCACACGTGAAGTCTCTGGACACAGTCTGAGGTGAAGCATGTTGAGGTGGCAATTGTTGTGTTGGTTAGGTTGTGATCGGCAGATGCAATATTATTTGATATGGATTGGGAGAGGCATAAGGGAAAGTGGGCCCTATCCTAAGGTTCCAGGACTAGGGGAAATATAGGCTCTATAGTGGAGCTGTGAGGTTCCTGTTGTCTTAGGGTTCAAAAGACAATGGATAGTTATTGTTATCATCACATTATTTGGTAATTGGGTTAACTTTGTAAAGTCCTTTTGTTAGGGTTTGCTGTATAGTACCCAGTATCTTGTATATAGCTATGCCATTGGTTGTTTCTGATCTACTTGTTGTAGGCTTTTGAGAGAGTCCACATATCAAATACACAGCCTATATTTTAAAAAGACTCAGTCTGTGTTTTAAAAACTTAGAGACATATAATCAGTTTCCCCCCTCATATTAATTAACTAGTGATTTATATGACTACACTTTACTAGGAGCGTACATAAACACCATTCCCACCACCAAAAGACTGTGTCCCATCCCACCCACCCACCCCCAGCCCCCACCAGCCCAGGAAGCTGCATGTCTACCCCTCACCACAGGGTTTTTACTTTGGTGCCCTACTTTCAATTTAGTCAGATCCTGCTTTTCATTTCCCTTTCAGATCTTCTTTCTCAACGTCTGTTGATGAGTGGGATCATCCCATACTCATCTTTATCTTTCTGACTTAGCTCACTTAACATAATTCCTTCTAGCTCTGTCCAGGATGGGTCAGAGAAAGTGGGTTCATTGTTCTTGATAGCTGTATAGTGCTTTTAGTTTTTAACCATATGAATTTTTAAATTTTATTGATTTAAAGATTGACAAAATTGTAGGGTAAGAAGAATACAGTTCCCACCTACAATTTCTGTATCCCATCTCCTCCAGCAGGAGCTTTCCTATTTTATTTTATTTTTTTAAATTTATTTATAAAATAAAAAAAGATTGACAAGACTATAGAATAAGAGGGGTACAATTCTACACAATTCGCACCGCCAGAATTCTGTATCCCATCTCCTCCCCTGAAAGCTTTCCTACTCTTAATCTCTCTGGGAGCATGGACCCAGGATCATTATGGGGTACAGAAGGTGGAAGGTCTGGCTTCTGTAATTGCTTCTCTGCTGGATATGGGTATTGTCAGATCGATCCATACTCCCAACCTGGTTTTTTTTCTGTTTTTTTTAATTTTTATTTTATTTATTCCCTTTTGTTGCCCTTGTTGTTTTATTGTTGTAGTTATTATTGTTGTTGCCGTCATTGTTGGATAGAACAGAGAGAAATGGAGAGAGGAGGGGAAGACAGAGAGGAGGAGAGAAAGATAGACACCTGCAGACCTGCTTCACCGCCTGTGAAGCTACTCCCCTGCAGGTGGGGAGCCGGGGTTCGAACCTGGATCTTTATGCCGGTCCTTGTGCTTTGCGCCACCTGCGCTTAACCCGCTGCGCTACAGCCCGACTCCCACTCCCAACCTGTTTTTATCTTTCCTTAGTGGGACAGGGTTCCAGAGAGTTGTGGTTCCCAGGTACATTGGTAAGGTCATCTACCTCGGGAAGTCATGTTGGCATCATGATAGCATCTGCAACTTGGTATCTGAAAAAGCATTAAGATATAAAGATGTACAGGAGTCAGGCGGCAGCAGGTTAAGGGCACGTGGCGCAAAGCACAAGGAACAGCAAGGATCCCGGTTCCAGCCCCCAGCTCCCCACCTACAGAGGAGTCGCTTCACAAGCAGTGAAGCAGGTCTGCAGGTGTCTTTCTCTCCCCATCTCTGTCTTCCCTTTCTCCCTCCACTTCTCTCTGTCCCCTCCTTTCTCCATTTCTTTCTGTCCTATCTAACAACAATGACATAACAACAATAATAACTACAACAATAATAAAAAGCAAGGGCAACAAAGGGAAAATAAATAAATATTAAACAATTAAAAATATATAAAGAAGTACAAATTGTTTAATAATCAGGAACCTAATGGCATGAATATAGCAGATGAGATTTGAGGTCTCTATTTTGACACATTGGTGAGGTCATCTGCCCAGGGAAGTCAGGTTGGCATCATGGTAGCATCTGCACCTTGGTGACTGAAAAACATTAAGATATAAAGCAAAACAAATCATTTAGGAATCAGGAATCTAAAGGCAAATATAGCAGATGAGATTTGGGGTCTCCATTTTGGACAAAGCTAGGAAGTCTACTTTAGGTATATTCCAAGAGGCCCATTACTTACTAATTTTTGCCTGAGCCCACAGCTAACATGTAGGTGGGCTAAAGGTATTGTCTGGGGAGATGGTGTCAGAGTTGGCAATAAGACTAGAAAACTGGATCAGTGCTGAGAGTATCTCCCAAATATGGGAAAAGTATATAAATATCATTAAGTATAGACCCCATCGATCTTATCTGGGGCCCATATCTATTCATGTTCAGCACTGTAGGTCTGAGCTCACATTCCATGTGAATAGACAAGTTTCAGGGCTGTGAATACAATAACATTGGCTTCAAATTTCATAGAGAAAAATGATCACTTATATTATTGCTATTTAAATTCTGTTGGTTTAGCACAAATTCTTCTCCTCTCACACTTGCATTTTGGGTTTGCTTGAGGCAGATAATCTTGCTCCTCTTAAATCTTATAAGATTCTCATCCATGTTGTTATAATTAATGAGTTCACTGAGATTCCACCTTAACATTTGTGCTATATATTTTCATTAATTAACTGTTGAATGTTAGATTTTAACATTCTATTTTTTTCTTTTTTATGCTTAAAAGGGTTGTTACTTCTTTACTACAAAGATCTGAAAAAGAGGATACTGCCTTATCATACAAAATAATACTGGCTTTTATTTACCACCACTACCAGAACATTTCTGTATGTGAATGTTTTATAATAGCAGTAGATTCCCAAGAGGAATTGTTGAAAACAATATGTGTATGTCTAGAAGAAGATACTCATCTCTTAGGAATTATTTAGATCACAATTTAATTGTTTTTCTAAAGAGAGGAATGATGTTTGCTTTAAAGAGTTCATTAGATTATAGTTCTCAGAACTTACACATAATGGTGCTCATTAACCTAAAATTCAATAGTGTTATCATTGTGAAGATTTCATGTGAAGGCATGTTTGTTTTTATTCATGTATTAGGAAGCTGGAGTACAAATGTTCTACTAACTACAATAAGGTTCTCTTTCCAGAATATCTTACTCAGTATTTGATAATTTTCCAAAACAATATTTTTCTATCTTTGAATGGATAGGACAAATTGTGTCAATTTTTTTTCCTTAATGCACAGTTGGAGAATCTGATGCTGGATAAAGATGGCCACATAAAAATTACTGATTTTGGACTTTGCAAAGAAGGGATTACAGATGCAGCTACCATGAAGACATTTTGTGGTACCCCAGAATATTTAGCACCAGAGGTAGGTCACACTATCATTCATAGAAATAAAAAAATAGCATTGACATAATATTTTACAAAGTCACTAAAAATCAAATTTATTTTTTTCTTGTTAAGTGTGACATTACTGTATAGCAAGAATATATGAGAAATTGAATTTGTAAAACTTTATGAACACAAATGCAGTACAGTAGAGAAAAATCTTTTTTTTCTACTTTTCTGGGGTTTTTTGTTTGTTTTTGTTTTTATAATTTGCCAGAGCAATGATCATCTCTGGCTTATGGTGGTGGCACAGGGCATTGAACCCAGATAGTCTGAGCCTGAGGCATGAGAATCTCTTTGTATACCATTATACTATCTACTTCCACCCTAAATCAATTTTTATTTCCTGATTCTGCTCATTCTGATTCATTTTTAAAAACAGAACAATAGAATGTTTCAAATACAATGTTTACATTTTCATAAACCATTTTGGATTTTCTTTAGAAACAAAAAATGATGACTACTTGAATTATCATGCTGTGGATTTTAATGCTTAATTATTGGAAAGTATTTCACTGGGGAAGTTAATGAAATGGCAGTAACTACATTTTGGAATTCATGCCAAAACAGTCTCAACAGGTGACCTCCCCATGCTGAGGGCTCTACAGTAGTTGATTAATTTGTTTATTCAACAAATGTTTACTATACTGCTACTGCATGTTTGATAATTTTTTACGTGATATGGTTATGGGAACAAGATATAAAGGACCCCTCTTTGAGGAAACTTCTTGGGGAGAGAGAGAATTAAAAACTAAATACTAATATAGCATATATAATCTAATGAATAGATATTAGGGAGAAAGAGGAAAAACTAGTTAAAGAGAAAATTATAATGTGGTGACTCTTTTAGGTAATAGTAATGTAAAACTAATGTACCAGTTGCTACTGCTATGTAACAAGCCCCAAAATCTAATGGTAAAAAGAAAAGAACCATTTGATGTGATGCGTTTTCTGGGTCTGTAATCTAACAGGTCAGCAGGGATGTGTTACTTCTGCTCCATAGTATTGGAGCCCTCATCAAGAAAGACTTAACTGCAGGTGGAGGCAGCTAATTCTATGGTTGGAGACTGGCAGCTGGAAGCATCTCATTCATCTGGCTGATAGTTGATGCTGGCTGTCTGCAGGAGTGCTCACACACAGCTTCAGCCTCTACCCGTGCTGGTACCATGTAACCCAGTATCTCCAGTGCACTCAGACTCCTGTAGTTTTAAATGTGAATATTTAAAAAGAAACAAGTTTGAAGCTATATTGCTAATTCTTCCTCCTTTCCTAGTAAACCACCAAATAGTGTTTTATTTTAAAAGTTATTTTAAAAATAACTATTTATTTCAAAATTATTTATTTTGTGGAGCTGGGTTCTTGTGTGCATGTGTGGTTTTTTTATTTTGTTTTTTAAGCTGCTTTTTTTATTCAGATAGAGAAATAGAGAAAGGGTGAGACAACACAGCACCAGAGCTTTCTGCATGCCACAAACCATGCTCAAGACCTCCCCTGCCCAAGTCAGGCATTCTATCTACTGAGCCACCTCCCCAGCTACTATTTCTTTTTTTAGAGAGGGGAGAAAAGAAAACAAACAATATCACTCGGCTTTGGCCATATGCTCTACTAGGAATCAAACCTGGGCTTCGTACTCAGAAGTCCTATGCTCTGCTGCTGAGTTGTCTTATCAGATCTTGAAGTTTCTATGTGTATGTAAATATACATAACTTTAAAAATAATTTCATTGGAACCCTCTTACCCCCCAGCTTAGGTCATTTTCTATCACTGTGCACCTGGACCTAGATACCTTTCACAGGAAGATGAGAAACTGTACCTGTGTACCAACAACTATACTGTAAACCATTACCCCCACCAATAAAACAATAAAAATAATAAAGTTTAAAATAATTTAGTGGGGGCTGGGTGGTGGTGCACCTGATTAAGCGTACTTATTACCAAGCATGTAGACCTGGCAGGGGAGGTCATGCTTCACAAGCTGGGAAGCAGGTCTGCAAGTGTCTTTCTCTCCTTCCTATATCTCTCTCCCTTCTCAATTTCTTTCTGTCCTGCCCAATAACATAGAAAGAAAAAAATGGCCACCATGAGCAGTGCACTTGTAATGCTGGCACTGAGCCCCAGCAATAACCCTTGTGCCAGTATTATTGTTATTATTTTGTTGGATACAAGTAACATACTATGAAATCCAGCCCATGATATAGCTGACTTTAGTGTGCGAGCTTTGCCCTGCCTGTAGCCCAGGTTCTTGTCCAGCCCCCAAAGCATGCTGGAAGCTTTGGTGCTGTGGTATTTTTTTCCTCCTTTGTTTCTTTCTCTCTGAAAAACTCGACTTGGGGGAGAGGAGATAGGTAGCATAGTGATTATGCAATGAGATTTTCATGTCTGAGGCTCCGAAGTTCCAGGTTCCCTGCACTACCATGATGAGCCAGGGCTGAGTAGTGCTCTAGAAAAAAAAAAAAAATCAACTTGTGGCATTGAAGCCCTGGCAATAACAACAAAGTAGTGATTTTTAGTGCACAGAATTAAGTGCAACTTTCACTACTGTTTTAATTCCAGAAATTTTTCACCATGTCTATAAGCCAACCCATAATCATTACTACCTCCCCAGTCGTTCCTCCTCCTGGGTAATTGCTAGACCACTTGACCAGTTAGATGTTCCTATAGTAAATATTTCACAGAAATGGAGTCGTACAGTATTTAGCCTGTCTTTTCACTTAGTTGAATGTTTTCAAGATTCAGATATGTTCTAGCATGCTATCAGTTCTTCATTCCTTTTTTTTTTAATTTGTTTTATTTTTTGCACACACTGATGTTTTATAATTTTAAAGTACAAATGTTAGCTACTTGATAATATTAATATATATGTATATATATAAATACATATAATGTATACTATATATAGATACTTAAACGTAAGATTGTACTATCCTGTACTTCTGCAACTTGGTTGTTTTGTCTGTCTTAATCTTTTTGTTGTTGTTGTTACACTGACAAAACCATAGGATAAGAGGAGTGCAACTCCACACAGTTCCCACCACCAGATCTTCGTATCCCATCCCCTCCCTTGATAGCTTTCCCATTCTTTTTTTTTTTTTAATTTTTTATTTAAGAAAGGATTAGTGAACAAAAACATAAGGTAGGAGGGGTACAACTCCACACAATTCCCACCACCCAATCCCCATAACCCACCCCCTCCTATGGTAGCTTTCCCATTCTCTATCCCTCTGGGAGCATGGACCCAGGGTCGTTGAGGGTTGCAGAAGGTGGAAGGTCTGGCTTCTGTAATTGCTTCCCCGCTGAACATGGGCGTTGACTGGTCGGTCCATACTCCCAGTCTGCCTCTCTCTTTCCCTAGTAAGGTGTGTCTCTGGGGAAGCTGAGCTCCAGGACACATTGGTGGGGTCTTCAATCCAGGGAAGCCTAGCCAGCATCCTGGTGGCATCTGGAACCTGGTGATTGAAAAGAGAGTTAACATATGAAGCCAAACAATTTGTTGAGCAATCATGGATCCCAAGCTTGGAATAGTGGAGAGGAAGTGTTAGGGAGGTACTCACTGCAAACTCTAGTGTACTTCTGCTTTCAGGTATATATTTTGCAGTAGTTTATGGACCCGTGTGAACATAAGCTCTCTCTCACAGAAACTGGTGTATATCTAGGTTATGGGACTTTGGTAGAAAGTGAACCACCTGAGATGAAATTAGAGTGTATTATAAAAGGAAAGGTCTCACCCGAGTAATGAAGCTGAAGGGTTGTCATTCCACACGTGAAGTCTCTGGACACAGTCTGAGGTGAAGCATGTTGAGGTGGCAATCGTTGCTTTGATTAGGTTGTGATCGGCGGATGCAATATTATTTGGTTTGGATTGGGAGATGCATACGGGAAAGTGGGCCCTATCCAAGGGTTCCAGGACTGGGGGAAGTAGGGGCTCTATAGTGAAGATGTGAGGTTCCTGCTTTCTTAGGGTTCAAAAAGACAATCGATAGTTAATATTATCATCACATTATTTGTTAATTGGGTTAACTTTGTAAAGTCCCTTTGTTATGGTTTGCTGTACAGTACCCAGTATCTTGTATATAGCTGTGCTATTGGATGCTTCTGCTTTCCCATTCTTTAACCCTCTGGGAGTATGGACCCAAGGTCACTGTGGGATGTAGAAGGTGGAAGGTCTGGCTTCTGTAATTGCTTCACTGCTGAACATGGGTGTTGACAGGTCGATCCATACTCCCAGCCTGCCTCTCTCTTTCCCTAGTGGGGCGGGGTTCTGGGAAATTGGAGCTTGAGGACACATTAGTGGGGTTGTCTGTCCAGGGAAGTCTGGTTGGCATCATGCTAGCATATGGAACCTGGTGGCTAAAAAGAGAGTTAACATATAAAGCCCAATAAATTGTTGGCTAATCATGAACCTAAAGGCTGGAATAGTGCAGATGAAGAATCGGGGGGGGGGGTGTCGCCTCTGTTTTGTAGGCATATTTTAGTTCTATTCCAAAGGGCTTGTGGCTATACTAGTCTTCATTCCTTTTTATGGCAAAATAATATAGCCTTGTACGGAATATGACACCTTTTATGTACTAAGCTACTGAAGAATATTTGAGTACCTCCCGTGTTTTGGTGTATTCATGTTGTGGATATTTATGTTTTAATGACCTAGTTTTAAAATTTTCACTCCCATCATTTCTGTCATATTCTTAATTGGTTTAGCAGCTCTAAACCTACCCAAGTAGAATGGTCAATGATACAGATTCTCCCACCTCCATCAATGAGAATGGGGCATGGGAGATAGTAGAACTATTTTTGGAAAATAGAATCTTCTACAAACAGTATGTTTTGGGAAGTGATGTTTAGCCAGAGATGTGAATGTTAAGAAGCAGAGAGAAAATAGAGGGGAAGAGATTTCTAAGTATAAGGTTAACTACTGTGAACTACTGAGGCAAGAACAAGTGTAATTTTTCCCTTGAACTCTAAAGAAATTGGTGAGCTTGGGGACTGGGCGGTAGCGCAGCGGGTTAAGTGCACTTGGTGCAAAGTGTAAGGACCAACTGGCATAAGGTTCCCAATTCAAGCCCCCAGCCCCCTACCTACAGTGGGGTTGGGTTGCTTTACAAGCAGTGAAGCAGGTCTGCAGGTGTCTGTCTTTCTCTCCCACTTTCTACCTCTCCTCCTCTCTCAATTTCTCTCTTTTCTATCCAACAACAACATCAGTGGCAGCAATAACAGCAAGGGCAACAAAATGGGAAAAATGGCCTCTGCGAGCAGTGAATTCATAGTGCAGGCACTGAGCCCCAGCAATAACCCTAGAAGCAAAAAAAGAAAAAGAAAGAAAGAAAGGAAATTAGTGGGCTCAAGATAAATACTGAGGCATTTGTCTTTGATGGGTTCTTACTATATACCTTCTATGAGCCATGTGTTATATAAGTATATTGCATATTTGCAGTGATAGTAAGCATTATTTCCTTAGGAGGGAATTAAGGACTATAATTCTTTTTTGATTTAATAATGATCGACAATATGGATAAGAGGGGTAAAATTCCCACCATGAGATTTATTCCACCTCTAGTGGAAGCTTTCCTATTCTTATCCCTCTGGGAATATGGACCCATGATCATTATGAGGTACAGAAGGTCAGGTGGGGAGGTCTGGCTTCTGTAATTGCTTCTCCACTGGATATGGGTGTTGGAAGGTTTATCCATACTCCTAGACTTTCTATCTTTCCCTAGTAGGGTAGGGCTCTGGAGAGGCGGGGTTCCAGGATACATTGGTGAGGTTCTCTGCCCAGGGAAGTCAGGTTGGCGTCATGATAGCAACTGCAGCTTGGTGGCTAAAAAGTATTAAGATATAAAGCAAAACAAATTGGTTAATAATGAGGAACCTAAAGGTAAGAATATAGCAGATGAGATTTGGGGTTTCCATTGTGAAAAAATAAAAAAGCTAGTACGTCTATTTTAGGTATATTCTAAGGATTCCATGACTTGACTAATTTTTGCCTAAGCCCAATAGTTAACATGCAGGTGGGCTAAAGATATTGCCTGGGGAGATGATATCAGAATTGGAAATAAGACCAGAAAGCTGGATCAAGGAAGAGAGTATCTCCCAAATACAGGAAAAGTATATAAATACTCATAAATTTGTCTGATCTGGGGCCCATATTCAGCACAGGAGTCTGCATCCCTGTAGGTCTGAGCTCGCAATCTGTGGTCATAGCTAGGAACATTCTAGGTTGCACTCATTTCAGGACCCATCTTCCCCGAGCTACAGAGTATATTGGCCCAGTTTCTCTTTGGAGAGTGAGGCAATCCCTACCATTGTCATTCCATATTGAAGGCAAGGTCCTGGAGAGGCCCACAAGTGGGTCCACTGTGCTGTTCCTGATGGAGATGACCAGCGATGGTGGAGAGAAGGATATGTTAGAGGTCCATCATATCTATGTAGAAATCCCAGGATTCCCTGACTAGGGCCCCAGATGACAGGGTGGCCTGGTAGTGATCAAGAGAGTTATCTTTAAAGTATGCCAGTCTCTTGCCCTTAACCAGCTTTTGTAGTCTTTACTTTATCTGACAAGGTTAGCCTTAGAGTAATTGAGGGAAGTGAAACAGAAAGTGGATGAGGAGAGTATCTAGGTAGGTCTAAGGAGAAACTATTTGATTAAGTACTTTATGGTGTCTTTTTTAGGTCTTTATGCTTGCTTGCTGCACTTATTGAGTCACTGCAAACTATTGTGCACTTTTACTTTTAAGTACATGTTTTCCCTTAACTTACGAATACATGTGCACATATTCTCTATCACATGGGCTCTGGTCTATATCTAGGTTCTGTGACTTTGTTAGGAAGTGCACCACCCAAAATGGAATTCAGGAGTCCTATGAGCTAAGAAATGTCTCATCAGAATAATGGAGATGAAGGGTTGACATTCCACACCTGACATCTCTGGACACTGTTCGAAGTGAAATATGTCGAGGTGGTACTGATTGCATTGATTTGGTTGAGATCAGCAGGTGCAGTAACAAATGGTATGAATAGAGAGAAGCATGAAGGAAAATGAACCATGCCTCAGAGATTCTAGGACTGGGAGAAATTTATGTCATTTGATACTATTTATAATTAACTGTAGCTTCTGTACTGACAAGACCAGTTGCTTCTGAGGACCAGAATTTTTTTTTTTTTTTTAAGAGAGCTGATACATACCTAAGAGGTGGTGGAGAATCAGTTTCTAACTTGGTTTGTCTTATAAAAGCTTATATGCCTAAAATACATACATCATGCCCCCCAAAAGTCACAGTTTGAATGTCATTTACAGGTATAATTCACTATAATTATTAAATGGATACTTTGTGAATGCTTAATAAGAAAAGATGATTGACAGAAATTAGGGTTTGGGGTAAATAAGTAGAGGGGCACAGAAATTTTGGTATTTTGTTGATATGGTGAATTGTAGACATACACATCACACACTTATGTATGTGAAATTTCTTAATTTTAAGTCAATAAAATAGATAAAATAGAAGAAACTAGAAATTAGAAGTAAATTTAGAATAATACTAACTTATTTGGTATGTGTGAGAACCTAGTTTTTTATTCTTTGCAAGTTCATCTATTATTTTTTTTTTTATTTGATATGACAGACAGAAATTGAGAGGGAAGGGGAAGTAGAGAAAGAGAAGCAATTGCAAGACTATTTCACTGCTTGTGAAGTCCCCCACCCCCACAGGTAGGGGGTCAAGGTCTTGAACCTAGGTACTTGCTCATGGTAGCATTTGTGCTCAACCAGGTGTGACACCAACTGGCCCCCCAGTTTATTATTACAACATTTTTCTTCATTAGGGATTACACTGATGTCTCAAGAATGTTGAGTTGAATTTAATACAAGAAGAGTTCCAATTATTTCTAAATAGAAGTTTACAATTTACAAAATTATTACTTTTTTTTTACAAATAACTAAGAAAATGTTTATCTTTTAAAATATTGTAAAATTCCGGTTTTTTGAAAGTAGCTTATATATCCATGGTCATATCCATGGCTAATAATTTACTCAAGGGTAAAATATTAAAAGACTATTTTTATAGAGTAGAGTGATCATTGTAGTTAGGATTTGAATATGACAAATCTTGAAGCAACTAACTTTTCCTGAAATTTTAATTCTTAAAGTGTCTAGCAAACTTTTTTTTAAATAAAGATAAGGCTGAATGTGCTCACTCTTACTTTTTAAAGCAAGAACTTGAGCCCACTCTGGTCTTCATTATGAACCATTTCTATGAAGAAAACTTAATTTGTTTCATTAAAGAAAAGTTTACTAGATACCAAAGGTTTTTATCCTCAGGTAATTTTCTGTCTTTACTAAAGTAATTAGATATGAAAAATAATTATTGTTGTATAAAAACTAATTACTTTACTGGAGTAATGTGCAGCACAGAAAAATAAAAAGGACAAGTACATTAGTCTGTGAGAATTCACTGCCATAAGACAAAGCAGGAGAAAAGGCTGGACTCAGATCTGGAACTTAAATTTGATCTCATGAATAATAAAAAAAAATCACTTTTGAGTTGAAAGCAAGGCTTTAATGTAACAAATATACATTAAATTAGAGAAGTATCAACGAAGATGAAACGATTAACTTCTCTCCGTTAACAGGATCGTTGCTCAGACCTGGAACATATTCTCAAGTACTATTGTGAATGACACACTATCAGTATTTTCTCTTTTATTTTTCTTTCCTTTCTTACACATTACAGAAAATCTTATTGCAATCCATATTCATCTAGTGGTGGCCATCTTTTACCTCCCCACTAATGTGTCCTGGAGCTCCGATTCCCCAGAACCCTGCCCCACTAGGGAAAGAGAGAGGCAAGCTGGGAGTGTGGATCGACCTGTCAATGCCCATGTTCAGTGGGGAAGCAATTACAGAAGCTAGACCTTCCACCTTCTGCATCCCACAATGACCTTGGGTCCATACTCCCAGAGGGTTAAAGAATGGGAAAGCTATCAAGGGAGGGGATGGGATACAGAGTTCTGGTGGTGTGAATTGTGTAGAGTTGTAGCCCTCTTATCCTATGGTTTTGTCAATGTTCCTTTTTTATAAATAAATTTTAAAAAATTAAAAAGACTTTTAATTCCATAGAAATGCTTTTTTTTGCTAAAAGCAAAAGAAGTACGTTTAAAAAATGTTCTTATAAGAATGTTGAAATCAGCTTAAAACTGATTTGTAATCTTCCTTAAATGTTAAATTTATATTTACTTTTAAAATATCTCTTAATGAACTTCTTTTTCTTGTAACAAGCTACCAGAAATGGTAAGTTTTATAGTTCAACAGTTACACTTGCTTTCATACCTCTTTTGATAAAGAATTGTGGGTTTTTATTGTCTTTTTAAAAGAGTTTTCATAGACATAGTCTAGCAAACATATAAACTATGCATTCAGGATGAATATATTCTCTAAAATGTATTTGTGTATATAGTTGATTGTGGTTTTACTCTCCTACTAGAATAAATAAACTTGACCTTCTATATTACAGATATTTCAAGAGTTTGATTTTATAATCCATACTATATTTTCACACCTAGAAATTATAAGATAAATTAGAAATCACATATAAAATCTTACTGTTAAATTTTATTTTTTTGATTTGGCTCTCATTGAATCCAAACCATTTTATGCAGTGCTAATTATTTAGAGTCTCAGCTTTGCTCTTGAGTTAGCAGTACCTGATCAACTTTCCAACTGTAAAACAGTTTGAAAATCAAATGTAGCTTACATGCAAGACCCAACAAAATTAAAAGTGTTAAGTACGTTTTGGCAGTTCACTTTTATTATGCCCAGTCCTCAAATGTACCAGCAGATAATCATCTGAATGTTAGTTATTTTTCACATGCTTATGTGATCACACAAAAAGTACATGCTAAAAAGAAGCAGATGGTGACAGATGGGGAAGGTTGAATAAGGTGGTTTTGGAAACCTAGAGAAATGCACTTCTGTAATAGTGTAAAAATAAAAATTATTTGATAATCAAGCTAGAATTAACAAAAAAGATGGCAAAAATGACTTGATTGTTGGAAAATATATAGTGTCTATTTGTGGTTGCTATACCAGGAAATATATATATATATATATATATATATATATATATATATATATATAATTTCTGTTAAGTGTAAAATATTTTTTCAGTGGCTAAAAGTACTTTCTTATGCACCCTTGAGTTTTAGGATTTCATTTAGAGAAAACGCTCATTTGTCATTTCACTGTTTAGGGAAGCCTGCTAGCTTTAGTTTTTCACATACTGTGTATTTAGAAAGTATATTAAATACACAAGACTATTCAGTAACTATTTTGATACAAAGATTTGCTCAAAATCACTGTACAATAGCACAAATGGAAATTAAATCCCACATAAATTTAAAGCCCGAGATCTATATAAACTTCTTCAGACAGAATTGAGAAAGAGGCTAAATTAAGGGTAAAGGTAGTCTCTAGCATATGGAGTAGGGTATTTTAATTTTTATTTTAAATGGAACTTCATTTATTATAGAAACAGCAATTTATCTTTAAAAGATTTCAAACAAACGAGGCCAGAGTTATATATGTTTACACATTTAATCCCTAAGTAAAAGTAGTTGCACCCAGTGGCATTTTCATTAGCCCTTGGACAAAATTCTACTGTTTTGAACAGATTTTGAAACTAAGTCTTAAAACATCTAAGCTTTTTTGGTAAGAATAGAAGTTTTGAGTCCTTTCTAAAATCATGTACATCCCTAAAATTGTTAATCATTTATTTAACACCTATTCTCTTAAGATATATTTGGCCCTTTTCTATCTCCCCTGCCCCTCTCAATTTCTAGCCTTCGCTGTCCCATAAACAAAGATTTAAAAAAAGAAGATATAACCAGTAGTAAAGGGGAAACTAAGTAAAAGATGATAGTGATTAGTTCAGATAAAAGTTGTTTACAGTCAGACTTTATAATTTAAAACTTTTGTCATAGGGAATGGATTACTGCTTATACTGTTTCTGAATAATATTAAAATATTTCATTTTCCCCAGAAATTAAATATTGCTTAAATAGGGGCAAAATGGTGTTTGTGTGTGTGCTCATTGTTAGCATCTCTCAATGTTTATAAGCTCTTCTACTTCCCTAGAGTTCTTCCATTTCTTTTATTAGCTATTTTTTACCTGAAGTTATTTCTGGTGTTATATGTTCTTTTAGCCTAACAGTTGACATATTTACATTTCATGCTTTGGAATGATTCTACTTCAAGTTAAATTTTAAGTTCTCTGAAGCATAAGAATATATGCAGGACTAATGGTGACTGGGAACCCTTGTGATTACCTGTAATGTTTTTCAAAGAGTGTTCATATTTGGATTTAAAAAAAAAAGACAACAACAGTTCTTGGAAAACCATAGTGTGTGTTGCATCAAAATAAAAAAGAACACATAGAAATCTCTGGGAAGATAGCTAGTGTGATTTAATCACCAGTATATGTACATTTAGCTATTTTTCTATCCAAGAATGTTGCTCATTCTACCCATAGTTTGTTTTTTCAAAGTGTGATGTTAGCTAATTGCATATATTTGGCTGTACCTGCTAAAATTGAGAACTAGGTAGAAAATAGGTGTTTATGAAAAAACAAAGACTAAGGAACTGTGAAGTTTGTAATCCTTATAAATAAAACACATACTTTTCCTGAGTTGCAATATATTTCAGAATCTGAGTTGGGAAATTCATAGGTCTTTTAAGTTAAGCAAAATCCTGTGATATGTATGCAAAGGATTTGCATACATGGTAAAAGTACATGAATGAGTACATACAGTACTAACATATCAGTTACCTGAAATACAAAGTTACCAGGGGGAAAATTGAATTAGCGGTAAATTGGTCCATGCAAGTTCTCAGTTTACTTTCACAACATAGGTGTGCAGACAGTTTGTTTAGATGTTTAATTTTTCCCCCATCTGTTCTGTCAGGATTATTGATTGAGCAGTAAGCCACTCCAGGGCATACATAGCCTTCTTATAATTGCTAGCCTAGGGTGCAATGTGTGACCTGGCAAGTAAGCTGAAAGAGGTGTCCCCTCAACCTCTTAGTAAGTCATAATTGCTAAAATAATATTGTAATGGATATATTTTTGAAGTACTCATTAACCAAATAAGTATTTACATTAAGAGATGTGATTGGTAGTGTCATTTTAAAATGTTATTTTTTTAATTACTGTTTAATTTTTTCTTTAAAATTACTAGCCATTCATGGCTAATTCAGGACTAAAATGGTTGTTCTGTAAGTGGATGGAAGGAGCCACATCAAATATTACTAAATGTTAGTCAAATAATACCAGAATGCCTAGTAGTAACTGGTACCTGCTATGACATCCTTGAATCTTGGGTTTTATAAAGTGAAGCAATCCGGCACGTGGTGGAAAGTGAGACTTGTTTTCTGGAGTGTTATTCTGTTGGATGTTGATTTGAGATACCTTTGTCTTTTTTTTTTTAACATGTATATTTCCTTTAATGTTCTGAATTCCATCTTGCCATTATAACTCTTTGGGCAATTGTGTTAAATATAGTTAAAGAGTGAAGCTACATTTATGCATACAGAAGACAGATAATAGGCAAGAAGGAAATACCATATATCTGCATTCATCCTCAAATTTAGTTTAAATGTCAGTAACATTGATTTAATGTAAAAGAGACACTTACTTTTTAGACTAATTCTTCCAGTGAATTACGGAATTATTTCTCTAGAAACAGCTTTTTAGTTGTATTTATTTTAAGACTATATAAATTGTACTCTAACGAAGTTGAAATTTACTTTACTATTGTACCTTCTGATAGCCATTAAAGAAATTGGTCTTTTTGGAAGAAGACTAATCATAAGTATCTAGAAGACTAATCATATGTATCTAGCTCTTTGGCTAAAAAATGTAAATTTTTATGTTATATAATTTCAGAATTGCTCAAGTAAGACTTTGAGTAATCCCTTAAAGAAAAATTATCTTCCAAAAATAATATCGCAGAGGCTGTGAAATTTAATCTCACTTTGGAATTTCTAGCATTTACAAATATTTTGCTCTGAAATAATTTAGATTTCTGGAAATAGAAAGAATGTTCTGTGAACAGGGGTGGCATGTTTTATGTATCTACATACAAAGTATTCTATTTACCTATATGTACTTTTATTTCATATGTATTGCATCTTCTAACTGGTTTATTGTTAATTGCTTCTAAAAACTCTTGGGTAAGCCTGGCTGGCTTGATAGGCTATTTTCTCTTCAAAAGTGGCTTAAGTTTACATATCAGTAAGATAATACATCACATCAATTTTCTGTAATCCAAAGAGTTCTCATTGTGGCATTATGTATTTATTATCAATTAAAGCACAAATGTTCAGAAGCAAAATCAATTATTTGAGAATCAGTGTTCATTTTACAAAGTTAAATAAAATCTATTTTATCAAACAGATTTTTTTTACAGTGTCATTTTAGTTTTCAGTTGCTTATTCCTCTTCAAAAATAAAACCCTTTTTTATGTACTCACTTTCACTTCTGGCTGCAAACCAGGTATTTAAGCAAAAATAAAGGATTGCCAGTTTTGCCAGCTGGGGATGAGAACCCGGCTGGTGAAATGTGGGTTCAGGAGGCACTTAATCCAGCTTTTATGCTTTTTATGATTTTGTGAAAAAAGAGGTTAAAAACCACATTTGTCTCTTTTTCGTGTATGCTATGGTTTTGTTGGTGTTGTAAGAATGTAGTCAAAGGTTACTTAGATTTAAAACTAATTTTATCATTAAGTAAAATTATGATTGTATTAGTTAACAGACATTAGACAGTACATTCTAATTGGATATGAGACAGATTCTTGAATCCTCAAAAGTCCCTGGTATTTAAAACACATATACAGCATATTATTATGTAAATACACAAAGCAGAATTCCTTCTGATTCTCTAGGTTATTTCTTGTCTTCTATATATTCTTATAGTAATCATCCCAAACAAGTAGAAATTTTAAATAAGTTTAGAGGTAGAGACAAGCTATTGCACAATTATTCCCTTAGTTTGTGGTTTACAATTTTGGGGAAAACAGAAACTGTTCTTGTGTTCATATCTTGTCAATCAGTTTAGCCACAAAATAGTATAATTGAAATAAAAATACTTTACAAGACCCATGCAATGATATTATAGGAGACACTATTGGCCATACATGTAAGAGTACTTTTAAAATATTTATTTATGTAGAAGAGAGGGAGAGAGAATCAGAGTATCACTCTGGTACATATGTCATCAAGAATTGAAACTAGAACCTCATGCTTCAGGGTCCAGTACTTTACTGCAATACCTCCTAGATCTCAGGATAATATTTTAAGACTAAATTCTCCATTTTGAAATACCTTGTCTACCAGATTATTTTTCGTAGTAGTTAATAGATAATCAGATTATAACTGCACCCAAAAAATGTAGCATATACTCCCCTCCACCCCCAGCCAACATGGTCATTGCTGGGGTTGGTACCTACACATGGCTCCACTGCTCCTGCTGGCCATTTTTGTTGTTGTTGTTGTTTGTTTGTTTCCTTTCCCTTTTGTTAGAGATAGGGAGAAGTAGAAAGTGGGTGGTGAGGACAGAGAGGGATAGAGAAAGAGAAACACCTGCAGCACTGTTTGCTATTCATGATGTTTCCCCTCAGCTATACCAATACTTGGACCCATGGCGTATATTTCTATGAAATTGTTGGTAAATTCTAAATGAAAGTTGCATTTGAGTGGTCTTCAATAAAGTACTTACTTAATTCAGTAAGAAATTTTGAAATATTTTTTAAAACATTATTTATTGATTGGCTAGAGACAGACAGAAATTGAGAAGGGAAGGGAGTTGAGAGAGAGAAAGAGGGAGAGAGAGAGAGACCTCCAGCACTGCTTCAGCACTCATAAAGCTTTCCTCCTGCAGGTGGGGACTGGGGTCTCAAATCTTGCTCCTTAGGTGTAGCACCCACTGGTTCCCTCTTTACCAAAATCTTCTCATCTAAATATAATTATAGTAACTTATTAATTAATACCTCCCATCTCATTTTCTCGACCTCTTTAATCCATAGCTAAGAGGGTCAGATAAATTCAGTCAAAATATTCAATATAGATTTTGTTTTTCAAGTATAAATTAAAATTAAAAATTGAAAATAAATAATCAAAGAAGGTTCCAACCGTAAGGAACATATCTGATAAAAATGTAAAATAAACTATCGGGAGGGCAGGGATATGGAGTTCTGTTGGTGGGAATTATACCCCTCTTAGCCTATGGTCTTGTCAGTGTTTCCATTTTATAAATAAAAATTAAAAATATATAAAGTCAAAATTTTCCTGGGACAAATTGGCATGTTCTGATTTGAATAGGTTGTTCTGTATAGCCTGATAATTTGATATCATTTCTTACTAAGTTTATTTTGTATGTAATATATTTGGGAAACTTCTTTGTTGGAGCCTGGGCTCACTTCTTTGTTCAGGTGTAGTGACATAATAGCATCAGAACTTTCCCAGCACTGTCTTGTGGTGCTGGGACCCAAACCTAGGCTGGTATATGGCAAGGCACACCCTACCTGGTGAGCTAGCTCTCTGACGCTGGGGAACTGATTTAAAGGTATAAATCACACAGATGTAAAGCTCATGATTTTTTATTTTTTTGTTTAATGGCTTTTTATTGTGAGCTACCAGAGTTCAATATGCTTCAAATGATAGATCATTTTATTCACTTTGTTGACTAAATATTTCATGGAATAATATATACACGTTGGGGACTCAAATTTTTTTCTTCAAATTTACTTTTACTATTTTTCATTGCCACCAGGGTTATCACTGGGTCTTGGTGCCAGCAGTACCAATCCACACTCCTGGTGGCTGTTTTTCTCTTTTTCTGTTTTTACCCTCTGTGTAGGAGGGTTCCTTTGACCCCACAACCTCTCCAGCATTTACTGCTGCTACCTTTTCTGATGTATGACATTCTCACAGGAGTGAAGTGGTATCTCATTGTTGTATTTAGCTGCATTTCTCTGACAATCAGAGACCTGGAGCATTTTTTCATGTGTTTTTCAGCCTTTTGGATCTTTCTGTGGTGAATATTCTGTCCATGTCTTCTCCCCATTTTTGGATGGGGTTATTTGTTTTCTTGTTGTTGAGATTTGCAAGTTCTTCATATATTCTGGTTATTAGCCTCTTGTCTGATGTATGTCATGTAAAGATCTTCTCCCATTCTGTGAGGGGTCTCTTAGTTTGGGTAGTAGTTTCTCTAGATGTCAGAAGCTTTTTAATTTGATGTAGTCCCATAGGTTTATGCTTGCCTTAGTCTTCTTTGTAACTGGATTCATTTCATTGAAGATGCCTTTAAAATTTATGCAGAAAAGAGTTCTGCCAATATTTTCCTTTAAGTATCTGACAGTTTGCGGTCTAACATCCAAGTCCTTGATCCACTTGGAATTTACTTTTGTATTTGGTGAAATATAGTGGTTCAGTTTCATTCTTCTGCATATTTCAACCCATTTTCTTTCCAACACCGTTTGTTGAAGAGACTCTGCTTTTAATAGTCTGGGCACCTTTGTCAAAGATTAGATGTCCATAGGTATGGGGGACCACCATAAAAAGTCCTAGAGACAACTTGTTTGTTTTGTTAGGATGGGTGTGTGTGTGTGTGTGTGTGTGTGTGTGTGTGTGTGTGTGTGTGTGTGTTTCAAGGTCATGAATTTTCTTAGTTTTTAAACATACCATACTTAAAACTACTGAGCCAACTTACAGCCGCTCTCCTTTGTTCATTATTCTGTTGAGAAAGAGAGAGAGAGAGACAGAGAGAGACACAGAGAGAGACAGAGAGAGAGAACAACACTGCATTACTATCCATAATGCTTTCATTTGCTGCCAGCACTCAAACCCAGGGCCGCAGACATGGCAAAGTGCCTTCTCTACTACGTAAAATATCTCAGGCTTCTCATATATTTTCATGACTACCATGTCCTGTGCACTTCCTCTATTATATTTCACTTGCCTACTTGTTCCATCCACTGTTTGATTTTCATTACTTTGTAGTTCTTAGGTCGAGATGTGTAGAACTCTATAATCAACCTGGCTTACCTCTGTACTGTGATTCAAAGTCCATAGTAGTAGAACCAGAATGAAAAATTAAGTAGACATAAGAGGAAGTCTACTAATATGTCAGTGTTTTTCACCTAGTTGTTAGTTAACTCATCATTTACTTGAAGTTTGTTGTGTGACAGATTACCCTTTTTATTTATTGTTCAATATGTATATATTTAACTTTTCATACATTTGTTATGATTCATATTTTCTGTAAGATTTTCATAATTTAAAATGGCAATCTCTCAGAATACCATACCTAGGCTTTGAAACTTAAGAGTTGTCTAGATAATGGTTTTAAAGTTAGTATGTAATAATTAATCTTTATATTGGCTTTACTTTTAGGTATTAGAAGACAATGACTATGGCCGAGCCGTGGATTGGTGGGGCCTAGGAGTTGTCATGTATGAAATGATGTGTGGAAGGTTACCTTTCTACAACCAGGACCATGAGAAACTTTTTGAACTAATACTAATGGAAGACATTAAATTTCCTCGAACACTGTCATCAGATGCAAAATCATTGCTTTCAGGGCTCTTGATAAAGGATCCAAATAAACGGTAAGACACAAATAACACTCAGTGAGTTACTGATGAAAGTGGTTAGAAACTGTGATTTGGAAATTAACTCAAATATGACTAATTTGAAGAAACGGTAGATAAAGTATAAACATTGTCTTACTGAGTCACTGACTTTTTAACAGTACTGTGTAAAGCACTTGAAATTTTTTCATCAACTCTTATCAGGGATATTTTATGAAGATATTCAGTCTTATTATCCATATTAGGAATAAATAATTTCATACTAGTATTAGCTCTTGGTATTTTGCAGATTGAAGGAAACCTTTGTATTTTACTTTTAGTCAGTGAGTCTTTATAATTCTACTGATTATATATTATGAAAAGGACAAAGCTGTCATATCTGTATTCTCCTCCTACCTCATCCTGTGCTAACATACCAAACAAACTACTGGTTTGGAGTTATCATTTGAAGATATTTTTCCATTGGATTAATAACAATTAAAGAAAGCTTTATGACCCTATTTTTCATAGTTATCATCTGAAGAATCTTCTAGACTTAGCTGCTTTGCTTAGTGATTTACAGTGTTCTTCATTCATACTTACATACTCTGTTACATTACATTTTATAAGT
Organism: Erinaceus europaeus; assembly: GCF_950295315.1. NCBI lineage: Eukaryota > Metazoa > Chordata > Mammalia > Eulipotyphla > Erinaceidae > Erinaceus > Erinaceus europaeus. The sequence continues at coordinate 40,314,143 of NC_080167.1, read as the reverse complement.
TATATATGAATACCACTTAATATGTTATATGTTATGCAGATATAATTACCATTCATCTAGATATTTATGTGTTATTTTTCTGAAAATCTCCTGAATGTGAGCATCTTGAGGAAGAACTATTTAATATACTACTGTATAAAACACCTCATATTTTACAGTATTCTGTTTGTGGGTGATTCTCAGTAGGAATAATTAAAATACTGATTAATGAGTGAAGTAATAACTGAGTCTCAAATGCCTTTCATAAGCCCTCCTACTTACTTTGACAACTGTTTTCTTATGTGACTCCTTTTATAACATGGGTGACTGGCAGAAAAAAAATTTTTTTTTTTCTTTTCATGTCTGTCTCATGCATTTTTATGTTCTCATTCCTCCTGCCCTCGGTCACTATACTAGACCTCTATGGGTTGCCCATAGCTTGTATTGAATAGTTGTTGAGTGAGTGTGAAGTAAAACTCTATGAGTGCTAGGATCTGAGAGGTAGGTCAATTCTTTTTTTTTTTTTTAATTTTTTAAATATTTATTTCTTTTCCCTTTTGTTGCCCTTGTTTTTTATTGTTGTTGTAGTTATTGTTGTTGTCATTGTTAGACAGGACAGAGAGAGGAGGGGAAGACAGAGAGGAGAGAAAAAGACAGACACCTGCAGACCAGCTTCATCGCTTGTGAAGCGACTCCCCTACAGGTGGGGAGCCGGGGGCTCGAACCGGGATCCTTATGCCAGTCCTTGCGCTTTGCACCATGTGTGCTTAACCCACTGCGCTATCACCCGACTCCCTGGTAGGTCAATTCTGAAAGCTTTTTCCTCTCAAAAATCTGTGTGTCTAGAGCGAAAATGCAGTCTTTTCAATGAATTTTAGTGATATTCCTCCACTGCTGCATTCGAACATTAGTGAAAAGGGAGCAGGAAATAGCTGACCCTGCAGAATGCATTCCCTACCATGCAGCACCATAGGTTCTAGACTCAACACTGCATGGGAACACCAAGAGAAATCGGATGATGGTGCATCTCTCTCCCTCTCTTCTCTGTATGTGTGTCTATCTCTTCTTCCCTCCCTCTAAAGGAAAATAAAGAATGCAAAGTTTGGTCCAGGAAGACTATTCAGCAGTGGTGTTTTGTATGCACAAGGCCCTGAGTTCATTCCCTGGCACTACAAGGGGTTGGGGGGGAGTGTGAATTAAAAAAAAAAAAGGCTAAATAAGATGAAATCTGTGCTCTATAGAGGACTTTTAGACTATAAGACCATATCAGTGATTACCAGGAGGGAACAGGAGGTGCAGTGGGTAAATCAAGTAAAAGGATGCACTTGTTTGTGAAGGAATAATTAAACATTTAGTGGCAATAATAATACAGGAAATATAATGTAAAAGTTAAAATCAGTGTTTTAATAAATACTGTTTAAAATTTTTTATTGGATACAGACAAAGATAAAGTGAGAGAGGAAGGGGAGATAGAAAGGGAAAGAGACAGAGACACCTGAAGCCCTGCTTCACCACTTGTGAAGCTTTCCCCCTGCAGGTGAGGACCAGGGCCTTGAATCTAGGTCCTCACACACTGCAGTGTTTATGTTTAACCAGATGTGCCACCACCTGGCCCCTTTAATAAATACTTTAAAAGAGCTACTAGATTTGCAAATTAACACAGCAGTTGAGAAGTTCATTGACAAAGGTGTAGAATATGAGTTGAGTAGTGCTAGAAGTTGAAGCTGGTATCTTAGATTGAGGATCTAACTTTTTCAAGAAAAATTTTAATCTTTATTCAGAAAGGAATGAAAAGCCACACAATTATTGAAAATAAGGAATGGTATAATCGTATTTGTGTTATTAAATGTAATGACAGCTTTGTCATGGATGTATTAGAATAGTGAAAGGCCAGCAACAGATTGACAGAATATTTGAAAATGTGTATGGAGTTGTCCCAACAGAAGACGGGATACTCAGGTTCAATCCCTGGCCAGAGCCTAGCAGTCTTCTGGAAAGAAAGAAAAAAAAAAGATGATGATGAGTACTTCCTGAAATAATAAGAAATGACAGATAAGTGGAACTTTATGAAAAATTAAATAGGGGTGATCAGGAAACAGGAGGAATCCAGGAAATATATGTGAGCTTTCCATTGTGTGTTCTGAATGGAATATTTTATTTTATTTTTAGTTTTTATATTTATTTATTTATTTTCCCTTTTGTTGCCCATGTTTTTTATTGTTGTTGTAGTTATTGTTGTTATTGATGTCATCGTTGTCAGATAGAAAAGAGAGAAATGGAGAGAGGAGGGAAGACGGGGAGAGAAAGATAGACACCTGCAGACCTGCTTCACTGCCTGTGAAGTGACTTCCCTGAAGGTGGGGAGCCGGGGGCTTGAACCAGGATCCTTATGTTGGTCCTTGTTCTTTGCGCCACCTATGCTTAACCCGCTGCGCTACAGCCCAACTCCCCATGAATGGAGTATTTTTAATAGAAATAAAGACAAAGGAAAAGACTTAATGGAGTAGAAGTTGATACTAGCATTAGCTAAACCAAGTCAATATTTTCTAAAGAAAATCCAGATAGAAATGACAAGCAAACAGCTGAAAATAATACCAGTGTATCATAGTAGGTTGTTACAAAAGCCATGACATGTTTTTCTGTTTTTGCAGCATGTTTTTGTTTGTTTGTTTCTATGGTTTGTTTTGCACTAGTATCTGAATATATGGATTTGAATCTGTAGAAATTTAGGGGCTAACTGGAGCAATGAGAATAGTGGAGAGAAACAACAAGAGGTAGAAAGAAAAGGAGCCAGGTGGGGGAGACAACATAATGGTTATGCAAACAGACTTTCATGCCTGAGGCTCCTAAATCACAGGTTCAGTCCCCCGCACCACCATAAACCAGAGCTGAGCAAGTGCTCTGGTCTCTCTCTCTCTCTCTCTCTCATTTTAAGTATTACCTAAGTTTTTCTTAGTCTCTTTACTGTTAGTTCTACTTAATCTCTACTGTTAGTTCTACTAAAGGATCAACTATTCTGGGGCTGAGTGGTGGCTTACCTGGTAGAGCATACACTTTATGTACTATGCAAAAGGACCCAGGTTTAAGGCCCCTGGCCCCCAACTGCAGAGGGGAAGCTTCACAAGCAGTAGAACAGATTACTTAAATCCCTTTCCTTTTTTTTTAAAGATTTTATTTATTAATGAGAAACATAGGAGGAGAGAGAAAGAACCAGACATCACTCTGGCACATGTGCTGCTGGGGATTGAACTCAGGACCTCATGCTTGAGAATCCAATGCTCTGTCTACTGCACCACCTCCCAGACCACAAATCGCTTTCCTTTTCTCTCTCCTTTTCTCTCTGTCTCTCACCTCAAAGGAATGGCCGATGCAAACAGTGGAGTCATGCAGGCACCAGTGATAATCTTGTTGGCAAAAGTATATAAAGGGTCCTTGAACCTTTTGCTTTTATTTCTTATTGCCTATTATTCAATACTTTATAGTCATTGTAGAGTATGTCTATTATTTACCTATGCAAAGTGTGTAGAAAGAGCATAGTCTCATGTTGTGTTCAGTTATACTAGGAAAATATGAATTCTGTGTTGTTTTTAATAATTGCAAATCTATAGTAGCTCAGGATTTAGTTCGGCATTCTGGGTATTTATTCTTAGACATAAATATCCTAGTGCAAACTGTATTTTGATATTATTTTGATATCTTACATTGTATATTAGGAAATCATTGACATTGACATTTTTGACAGTTTCACACTTTGAGGAAACTTCTGTTACAGAATCTCTCCAAGCTTCTAAAATGGCAGACTAAGACTATATTCTTAGACTTTGCATAATATTCATAGCCAATACTTAAGTTGTATGTACATTTGATAAAAATAGATTCAATCCTGGCTATGTCCAAAGACAGACTTGTTGGAGAGCTGAGAATTGACACAAAAATGAATAACTGAAGTTGGATTAAAACTTTTATTTACTAAATGAGTATGCTTCTCCATTTCAACTCCTGTCTCACCTATCATCTCATGTATAATTCAGAAAGAATGCATTATTAGGTTCTCAGCACTAGCTTAAAATATCAGTACTTTCTGATAATCTAGTGCTGATCTCTATCATCTAAAAATTTACTGTGTACATAGACAATGTGGAAAGAATTTAGAAAATGAGATAGAGCTAAGAATAAAAAAGAATGAGATATAGATAAGTGCAGATTTAAGGTTAAAGTTTCAAATGTGAAAAAGACTAATATATGATCCAGGTTTAGCCGTATGTTTCACTAAACAGGAAACTCTAGGGAAAGGAGACCTCGATGGTGGGTCCACTGATCACCACTAAGTACATCCAGATATGTGATGATTTTCTCTCTCTCTCTCTCTCTCTCTCTCTCTCTCTCTCTCTCTCTTTGCCTTCAGGGTATCACTAGGCCTCCTCCTGGAGGCCATATTTTTTTCTCCATTTTATTGGATAGGACAGAGAAAAATTGAGAGGGGGGGTGGAGAGGGAAAGACAAACACCTGCAGACCTGCTTCACTGCTTGTGAAGCAACCTCCCTACAGGTTGGGAGTGAGGTTCAAACTGGGATCCTTACTTGGGTCCTTGCTCTTAACCCAGTGTACCACTGCCTGACCCCCAATTGTTATATTTTTCCATTCTGAAAGTAGCTCAGAGGATTCTGAATTCTACTCAACTTTTTTTTTAATACTTGCTAATAACCAGATTTAACTATAATTGTACAGTTTTTTTCTTTTCTATGACCTATTTAGTTACCTAGTAATGTATTAAATTTGGCATTTACTTGCTCATTGGAGGTACTTGTTAAGCTTCAGAGATTTTTTAATTGTGTAATAGTTGTTGCTAAAAATATATTACATAAATTTATAAACTAAATAATATTAAAATCAAAGAAATTGATCGTTACTCCTTAGTAATTCTGTAATATTTGGCTGTTGTCTGTGCTTTTGAAGTTACTTGTACTTTTTGTACTTGAACTGAAGTAATATAGAATGATTTTCTCTTCTCAAACTTCTGTATTGAATGACATCAGGGCAATAATTTTAAATTAGCCAGGGTGGGAATATTTACACTAGAAAAATAGCAAGACATTGTTAATTCAGGGCTCAGTTTGTTTTGTTGATTATTAAGACCTAACAAAGTGATACAGAAAATATTATTACAGCTTAAAGTTTGAAATGCCTGGTGTTTTTATTCATGTTGTGTATAACATACACAGACACACAGACACACTGAAATTTTCTCCCAGTCTTCCAGAGCTATTAACCTATTAACAAAGATGTCACCTATTTAGTTGACAAACAAGTGAAGTTCTAGCATATGTCTTTACTGTTTAACTTTCATCTTTGTCTTTAAGTTAAACAAGAATATCAGTCACTATTCATGTTGTTATTACTAGGTGGATTTGGAGGTCAACAAAAATTAACCAGAGTTTTCTGGGGTAATCATTTGGCAAAATAGCAATAAAGAATGTTGTATATTTTGTTTATAACTTTATGCTTCTCATTCTTTGTATCAATAAATATGTAATAAATTAATATACACACAGAGAGAGACACACGCACAAGTATGTGCTTAATTTCTTCCAGAGCTTGTTGTTAAGGTTTTACCAGCACACATCATTCCTAACCTTGAGCAAGTTCAAATCTTGATATCTGAAATTCAAATTTCAGTATATGTTTTAACTCTTTTCCTCATTCTTTTTTCCCTCTCTCCTTACTTCCCTCTTCTTTTCTGTTTTACTCATTACTCTTAGTAACTAGTATATACTATATAAAACTGAGCAAGTCAGAAAACACCTGAACTTCACCAGTGTCAGGTATCAATTGGCCAAGAATAACTTACATGAGGGAGTATTTTTTTAAATGTTAACTTATGTTGCAATTTGCTGAGCAAGTACATCACAGAAGTATTTCATGGGTGGACTGTCTCTACAAAAATTCATCTGACATTTAAAACAGTCTGTAGCTGTTTTCAACCTGTTAGCAAAAACTCTGCAAATTATTTTTCTGACCAATTATTTAGGCATTCCACAATATATGTTAAAATTTTTACTCTGATCACTCTAAATTTCGTTTGTAGAGTTGTGATTTTTTTTTTCTTATGTGACCTCAGGCACTCCATGCATTCCTGATACCACATTCAGTGGCCCAACTCAGGCCAGTTTTTCTATTCTATTTCAGAGGAGCAAGAGGGGAGGGAGGAGGAGAGAGAAACAGAGAGAAGACACATCACAGCACTGCTCTGCCATCTGTAGAGGTCCCTCTGTACTAGCCTATCGTGCTTCCCTGTGGTGCATGGGCTAAAACCCAGGGTCCTGCATTCAATAAGATACACACCTCAGAAAGCTTATTTCCATGAATGTTTATTACAAGAACTGTTTAGCATACCAAAAATTCTCCAAAAAATACTTTTGTTACATTGGTTTATACTCACTTAATTTTATTTCTGGCCCCTATAGCCTTGGTGGAGGACCAGATGATGCAAAAGAAATTATGAGACACAGTTTCTTTTCTGGAGTAAACTGGCAAGATGTGTATGATAAAAAGGTATGTTTTATTTATGGCACAGTGCTTATATATTTTGGCTTAAAAACAGCAAAATGTTAAAAGTAAATATAATTTGATAATATAATATTTTCCACTTCCATTCTTATCAAATTAATTGGATATAGAAAATTAGCACAAAATTTTATTGATGATTTTACTCCCACAATGAATCTTGAAATTGTATTCAGTAGTTTGCTAAAGCAGTTAACTTTCTTACTGTCACAGTTTGATAATTTATGTCTGATTGTGCCCTCAGTTGAGGAAAAAAAAATTGTTTAGATATATTTTAGGAAAACTGAGTAGGAATGAAATTACTTAAATTTTTGTCTTTCTGCCTTTAATTTTAAAGTTAATTCTTCTGGATTAACTGTAAATACCCATTTTAAAAAGGAAACTGAAGCAATGTTTTGAGATATCCAGACTGTCTTCCATAAGGATTGAACCAATATTTCCGCCAGCAGTGTAGAAATGATCCTCTTTCTCCACTTCCTCTTCATCACTTGTTGTTTTTGTCCTTTCTGGTATATGACATTTTCACAAGTGTAAGGTGGTATCTCCTTATCTGCTCTGTTTGCATTTCTCTGATAATCTGTGACTTTGATCAGTCATATTTTCCATATGTCTGTTGGCCATCTGAATATCCTCTTAGGTGAGGATTCTGTGTGTCCTTTCTTCTTCTTCTTATTTTTTTCCTCCAGGGTTATTGCTGGGGCTCAGTGCCTGCACTATAAATCTACTGCTCCTGGAGGCCATTTTTTCCATTTTGTTGCCTTGTTGTTTTTATTGATGTTATTGCTGTTGTTGGATAGGACAGAGAGAAATTGAGAGAAGAAGGAAGACAGAAAGGGGGAGAGAAAGATAGACATCTGCAGACCTGCTTCACCACTTGTGAAGTGACCTCCTCCCCCCACCCCTGGAGGTGGGGAGTCAGAGGCTTGAATGGGGATCCTTGCACAGGTCCTTGTGCTTCAGGTCATGTGCACTTAACCCTGTGCACTACTGCCCAGCCCCCCTTTCTTCATTTTGTAATGGGGTTCTTTGTTCTTTTTTTTTTCTTTGTTCTTTTGTTGCTGATTTTTGTGAGTTCTTTATATGTTTTAGTTATTTTAAGTCGTGTGTGTGTGTGTGTGTGTGTGTGTGCACGCACGCGTGTGTGTGTGTGATGTAAAGGTCTGCCATTCAGCAGGGTATCTTTCTACTTTGGTGGTAGCACCTTTCACTGTGCAAAAGCTGCTTTAAAAGCTTTTTTCTGTTCTAGTATCCAAGTCTTTGATCATTTGAAGTTGACTTCTGTGCATGGTGATATGCACAGATTCCCCCACCCTCACTTTTTTTTTTTTTCAGGGCAGTTTAAGCACAGTTTTGAAGACTTTCTTCATTTAAGTTTTTGGCCTCCTTGTCATAAATTGGTATCCTGTATGTGTTATAGATTATTTCTATGCTCTGGATTTTATTACCTTGGGGTGTGTGTGTGTGTGTGTGTGTGTGTGTGTGTGTGTGTGTGTATGTGTGTGTGTTTTCCTCTCCAGAAGTAGGATAGCTGAGTGTGATGATACTTCTGTACTCCATTTTTTAGAGATTTATTCCTACTGTTTTTTTACTATACCAGTTTACATTCCTCACCAATACTTGTTGACTTTTGAATAATAACTATTCTAAGAAATCTGAGGTATTATCTCATTGTGATTTTCATTTGCATTTTTCTTCAAATAAATAATGATGAACTTTTTTTCATGTGTCTGTTTGCCATCTGTATGTCTTCACTGAAATGTGCCTAGTTCTTTGTCTACTTTTTAATTGGATTATTGTTTTGCTTTTCATTGTTGAGTTGTATGAGTTAATTCAACTAGTCCTCACATAGTGACCTAGTTGTTTATTGAATGCTGTTGCTGAGATTAGTTACACCATTCCCTCTGAACAATCTGTACTGTGGTGATGTATGAGAACTCTGACCATGGGGTGGGTAGTGCAGTGGCTCAGCTTTAAGACTCTCATCTCAAGTCACCTCTTCTCAGTTTCAGTTCCTGCACTCAGTCTGTGTATACTTTGTGCTTCCGATGAGGTTGGGCATGTTCAAAATGGTATAACCATAGATGTGTTCAGTGCACTCTACAAGATAATACGAGACTTTTCCTTCTCCACTTGTCCCAATTTTCTACAGCAAATTCAAACTGTTTTAGAAAATGTGCAATTTCTTTTGTAAATGACAAATTTAAAAATAGCGCACGTGAAGAGTACATATAGAATTTTCCAACCCTAATGACAAGGGAGAAATGTGCATATATTTGAATAGCCTCTTCATCAAAGAAAAAATAAACTTGTGGGAAAACCATTTTTAATAGGGAATTGTGAATTAAAACCACAGTAAAATGCCACAACGTAAAATTTCTGATGTTAAAAAGATTGGTGAAACCAGTGTTGACAAAAATATGGAACAACTAAAATTTCTATATATTATTGATAACAGTGTAAAATGATACAGCTGATTTTGCATATAGTCTGGTAATTTCTTACAGTTATGTGCACATGTCCTAGATGATCTGATTATTCTACTCCTTTGCACTTGTTTAAAATAAAGTTGTATGACTATTCAAAGAAGTGAGCGTAAAGATTATTAACATCCCCCAAACTGATAGCACCCCAGTATTCATCACCACCAGTTGGTTACATCAGCAATTTACGGTATATATGGACTATAGTATGTATAGTATATTAACCATCTCTAAAATGAATGACCTATTAATACATGCAATGGCATTAGTGAATCTCGTGGGGTATTTTTGTTTGTTTGTTTGTTTGCTTTTTTTTTTTTTTTTTCCTCAAGGGTTACTGCTGGGGCTCAGTGCCTGCACCATGAATCCACTGCTCCTGTGGCTTTTTTTTTTTTTTTTTTTTTTTTTTTTTTGCTAGAACAGAGAGAAATTGAGAGGGGCAGAGAGTATAGGGAGAGAGAAAGACGCCTGCAGACCTGCTTCAGCACTCGTGAGGCAACTGACCCCCTGCAGGTGGGGAGCTAGGGCTAAAACCAGCATCCTTGCTTGGGTCCTTGTGCTTCATACTATTTGTGCTTAACCTGGTGTGCCATCACCCAGCCCCCTATGAGTGAATCTCAGAATAATCATGCTGACCATCAGAAACCAGGCTAAGAGCACATACTATATAATACTATTTCCATAAAATTCTAGAAATAAAGACTTACCTGTCACGCAGAAACCCTATCAGTATTGCCAGCAGTGTGATAGAAGAGATAAGATCACATAGGGTCATGAAAAAAATGTAATAAACATGATGTTTATCATCCTGATTATGGTGATAGTTTCATGGATAGATATGTATTTCAAAACATCAAATTATACACTCTTAATATGAACAGTTTACTACATGTCAGTCATCCATCAGTGAAATTGATAATTAAAAGTTCTTGGTGTCACAGAACTTATATTTTGTTGGAGAGAAGTAGAAATGGTGTGGTGGTGACAATGAACAAATATCTGTAACTTTGCATGTATGCAAAATATCAAAGATATATGTGTCATATGCTGAAAAGATGAAGAAAAATGAAGCAACATAAGGGTAGAAGTTATCAAAAGGTAACTGACCTATGTGATCAGGGAGAACTATTGTAATATTGCGATATTTGAACAGAAATGGTTTTAAGCTCCCTTTTAATCTTTGGAAAGCTATCTTAAGACTTGTTTCAGTTTTTCAAAGTATTAAGAGAAGATTTTTCTCTTATCTAAAAGAATAGCAGTTTTCCCTTAACTTGAAGACAGATTTAAGTTTGCCATCAGAAAGGAACAGATGAAAATGGTGGCCAGCAGTAAGCAAGTATCTACTCCACATGCCCAATAGAAGCCCATTTCTGCTCAAAGAATTCCTTATGGTTAATTTGTGGTTGGAAGGTTGAAGATTAGTTTTTGAACATTGGTAAGATGGTGTCAGAAAGAAAGTCAACAACCAGAATCCCATTCTCCGAGTTTCTTGCCAGGAAAAGACAGTTACCCCCTCAGTTTTCTAAAACTGAAGTATGATCCATTCTGTGTGTGTCACTTTTGTGTGCATATGTATGATGCCAGTGAAAAGAATATGCTTGGGTTTAAGAAAGGAAAGATTTCCACCAGTGGAGTTAAGTGTTTCCTTGTGTCCAGCCAATATAGCAGCTAGAAGGGAACATGTTCTGGGACCTCCTGGATGTACATCAGCAGAGGAAATTGTTCCAGGTGGGATTAAAGGTTTTAAGAAGGGGGTTGGGCAGTAGTGCAGCAGGTTAAGCGCATGTGATTTGAAGCACCTGGTGCAAAGCACAAGGACCAATGTAAGGACCCCAGTTCGAGCCCCCGGCTCCCCACCTGCAGGGGGGTGGGGGTTGCTTCACAAGTGGTGAAGCAGGTCTGCAGATGTCTGTCTTTCTCTACTCCTTTCTGTTTTCCCCTCCTCTCTCCATTTCTCTCTGTCCTATCCAACAATAACAATAATAATAACCAGAACAACAATAAAACAACAAGAGCAACAAAAGGGAAAAAATAGCCTCCAGGAGCAGTGGATTCATGGTGCAGGCACTTAGCCTCAGCAGTAACCCTGGAGGAAAAAAAAAAAACAGGTTCTAAGAGAGGAGCCATCTTGTCCTTAGCAGTCATTGACAGCAATCAGTGGTTCTGTGGGTATCTTACTCTTCATTCTTGTTTGTTCTGTTTCACTTAATTCTTTAATTTTTATATAGAGCTTGCATCTCCCCACTGTGTAGTTTAGACTGTTGACTAAGTACCACATCTGCCTTAGAGAGTAATTCAACAGTTTGTTATTTTTGCATAGAAAAAAAAGTGTATCGGGGGGTCGGGCGGTGGCGCAGTGGGTTAAGCGCATGTGGTGCAAAGCGCAGGGACCGGCGTAAGGATCCCGGTTCGAGCCCCCGGCTCCCCACCTGCAGGGGAGTCGCTTCACAGGCGGTGAAGCAGGTCTGCAGGTGTCTATCTTTCTCTCCCCTTCTCTGTCTTCCCCTCCTCTCTCCATTTCTCTTTGTCCTATCCAACAACGAATTGCGTCAACAAGGGCAATAATAATAACCACAACGAAGCTACAACAAGGGCAACAAAAGGGGGGGAAAATGGCCTCCAGGAGCGGTGGATTCATGGTGCAGGCACCAAGCCCAGCAATAACCCTGGAGGAGGGAAAAAAAAAAAAAGTGTATCATGACTTTTCCGAAAATCCAATAACTTCTTGCATGTTTGCTTAATTATTCTCCAGTATTTCATCCTACAAATGCATTTTCCTAAATTGAAGTTTGCTAAAATTCATCTTTTTTTTTCTGCTTACAGCTAGTACCTCCTTTTAAGCCTCAAGTAACATCTGAGACAGATACAAGATATTTTGATGAAGAATTTACAGCTCAGACTATTACAATAACACCACCTGAAAAATGTAAGTATATCTAAAAGACAGTCTGTAACATTACTATGTAGTTGAAAATGACAGCTGTATTTTACTTATATTCAAGATCAAATTGCACACTGACTTATTCCATTAGATGTCAGAAGATGGGATTCATACATAGAAATATCTAGACAACCCAGAGGAAAATCTATGAATTTAGTATTACAAACTAGAACTTCTTACTGCTCTCTTTTGATGTCAGATGAAAGATTTTTGAAATAGAAACTTCCCATATTTCCTGGAGAGCTCATTCACATACCACTGTCAGAATTTTGCTAACTCTGGTTTTCTATTTACTGTTTTTAAATTGAATCACTCTTTTTACTTTGGTTAGTCATAATCAGTATTATCTGTGAAGACATAATTCATTTTGCTAGTAATTTTGATACATATAAATTGCATGTTTTAACTCTGTATGTTCATGTACAATCTCAAATCATTGTATATAGAGTAGTGTGTTTTCCACACTTCAGTAAGTTAAATGGGCCATAGTAGCAGGCACAGTTAGCAGACATACTTTCATCATTAGCTTAGAAATCAATTTTAGGGACATAATTGGATAAAGATTTCCTAAAGTTCGATGGTTTTTGACTCACACAATAACATCATGTTGGTTTTCTCTTTTTTCTCTCTCTCTCTCCTCCATTTCCTCTCCCCTCTTTCTTTTCAAAAAGCAGATTCAGGAGTAGTCCTCACGCACAGTGAATAATCCAAAGAGGGAAGCTTAAAGTGAAGTGTTCCAGTTCTGGAGTCACTTAGACCATGGTCTTAAAGCACATGCCTGTGGGGCAGCTGACATAATAATATAGTTTGTTATATATGCTCTAAGCATTTTCCTCTGTAACTTGTAAGAAACTCTTCCCTTGTAAGGGAAGAAACTGAAACCCAGAGAGAACTGAGACTTCCTCAAGTTCCCATCAGAATCAACCATATCCAAAGGCAGCATTCATCAGCTTGGCTGATGCCCATTGAGTTGCAAAGTATCAGTATATTGAAGAACTACTTGTGGTCTGTCCCAGTGATAGGACTGAGCTTCCATTCTTTTTGTGTGCCTCTGCTAAGTCTTTGGAGTTACGGAAAAGTACCGGAGGACTGAGTAAAAACAGTTGGTACAAGTCTTAGCATAGTTTCCCCCAGCCCCAGCATGGACTCTGCTAAAACAGTTTATCTGAAATGCTAAGTATTAGCAAGCAACTATTGAATTGATACCTGAGTATTTTCTACTATGGGGCATTAACTAACGTTGAAATATTAACTTACCTGTAATCCTACTATATTATTATTCTTCTTACGCTCTCCAGTGACTTTATTACATTCTAAATTTATACTATTCTCATAGGCTCACAGGCTCACAGCCTTGTTGGATCTGGGCCCCCACCTGCCTCCTTGAACTCCCCCTCTCCTCACTGTGTCAGTGTTCCAGCCACATCTTAAGCATGCCTTGCTTCTCTGTATCTCAAAACTTATTTTTTTCCTGAAATACTTTTTCCTGGACATTTCCATGAATAGCTCCTTCTTGTTCATTAGATCTCAGCTTCATCAGAAAGCCTTCAATCTCAAGAAGCCCATCATCAGACAGTTTCTTTAGAAAAGACACCTAGTGTTCTACAAATTTGAAAGAATTTTTTAAGTTTATTTAAGCACCAGATTAATTGATGCATAGTGTTTTTTTGAAGAGTAATGAAAGACTTGATACAATACATACTAAGTTGTAGGAAAAGTCATGATGCATTGATAAAATATGTCATGACTTTCCTGCAACCCAGTAATTAGCAAAAGAAAAAAGGAGTAGGCATGAACAGAGAGGTATGGGAAAGAAAGTCACTGATTTATAATTGTAGGAAATGTAAAACTAAAAAAACCATTGTCACACCATTTAAAAATGTGTTTGTGGGAGTTGGGCAGTAGCACAGCGGTTTAAGCGCACATGGCACAAAGCTCAAGGACTGGCATAAGGATCCCAGTTCGAGCCCCTGGCTCTTCTCCTCTCTCCATTTCTCTCTGTCCTATCTAACAACGACAACATCAATAACAACAATAATAACTACAACATTAAAAAACAAGGGCAATAAAAGGGAAAATAAATAAAGTATTTGTTGGGGGCTGGGCAGTAGCACAGTAGGTTAACTGCACATGGCGCAAAGCACAAGGACTGGTGTAAGGATCTGGGTTCAACCCCCTGGCTCCCCACCTGCAGGGGGGTCACTTCACAAGTGGTGAAGCAGGTCTTCAGATGTCTATCTTTCTCTCCCCCTCTTTTGTCTCCCTTCCTCTCGATTTCTCTCTATCCTATCCAACAACATGACAGCAATAATAATAATAATAGCAACAATGATAAACAAGGGAAACAAAAGGGGAAAAACTAGCCTCCAGGAGCAGTGGATTCATAGTGCAGGCACCGAGCCCCAGTGATAACCCTGGAGGCAAAAATAATAATAATAATGTGTTTGTTAATAGTTGAAGTAAATTCAAAGCTTTTGAAATATATTTAGCCATAAGCTTGTTTTTTTATAATACATAGTTCTTTTTTTTTAACAAAAGAGACATTAACAAAACCATAGAATAAGAGGGGTACAATTCCGCACAATTCCCATAACCCGATCTCCATATCCCATCCCCTCCCCTGATAGCCTTCCCATTCTCTATCTCTCTATCCCTCTGGGAGTATGGATCCAGGGTCGTTGTGGGTTGCAGAGGGTAGAAGGTCTGGCTTCTGTAATTGCTTCCCCACTAAACATGGACGTTGACTGGTCGATCCATACTCCCAGCCTGTCTCTCTCTTTCCCCAGTAGGGTGGGGCTCTGAGGAAGTGGGGCTCCAGTACACATTGATGGGGTCATCTGTCCAGGGAAGTCTGGTCAGCATCTTGCTGGCATCCGGAACCTGGTGGCTGAAAAGAGAGTTAACATACAAAGCCAAACACATTGTTGAACAATCATGGACCCAAAGACTGGAATAGTGCAGATGAAGTATTGGGGGGTATTCCCTGCATGCTCTTGTGAACTTCTGCTTTCAGGTATATATTTTTCCCCTAGTTTATGGGCATGGGTGAACTTATGCTCTATCTCAGGGGACCTGGACTATATCTAGGTTTGGGGACTTTATTGGGGAGTGGAACACCTGGAATGGAATTAGAGAATACTATAAAAGGAAAGGTCTCACCTGAGTGATGAAGCTGAAGGGTTGTCATTCCACACCTGAAGTCTCTGGTCACAGTCTGAAGTGAAGCATGCTGGGGTGGCACTCATTGCGTTGATTAGGTTGCGATCCGCGGATGCAATATTATTTGATTTGAATTGAGAGCAGCATGCAGAAAAGTGGGCCCCACCCTAAGGTTCCAGGACTGGGGGAAATATAGGCTCTATAGTGGAAATGTGAGGTTCCTGTTTTCTTAGGGTTCAAGAAGACAATGGATAGTTATTGTAATTGTCACATTATTTGGTGATAGGGTTAACTTTGGAAAGTCCCTTTGATAGGGTTTGGGGTATAATACTGTGCTACCGGTTGCTTCTGTTCTCCCTGGTCTAGGCTTTTGGGAGAGACAACATATCAAAGACAGCCTATGTATTAAAAAGACTCAGTTGGTGTTTTAAGAAGTTCTAGACATATCACCAGTTTTTCGCCTCTCATATTAATTAAATAGTAGTTTATATGTTTACACTTTAATAGGATTGTACATAAACACCACTCCCACCACCAAAAGACTGTGTCCCATCCCCACCACCCACCCCCGACCCCCCACCCTCCGCCGTGCCAGGAAGCCCAATGGCCACCCTCCCCTTCACTACAGGGTTTTTACATTGGTGCCCTGCTCTCGATTTAATCAGATCCTGCTTTTAGTTTCCCTTTATCTTATTCTTTCTCAACTTCTGTTGGTGAGTGGGGACATCCCATACTTACCTTTATCTTTCTGACTCATCTCACTTAACATAATTTCTTCTAGCTCTGTCCAAGATGGGTCAGATAAGGTGGGCTCATTATTCTTAATAGCTGCATAGTATTCCATTGTGTGTATGTACCACAGCTTTCTCAGCCACTCATCTGCTGTTGGGCACCTGGGTTCCTTCCAGGTTTTAGCTATTATGAATTGTGCTGCTATGAACATAGATGTGCACACATCTTTTTGGTTGGGCATTATGGAATCCTTGGGGTATATCCTCAGGAGAGGAATTACTTGGTCATATGGAAGGTCTATGTCTAGCCTTGTGAGAGTTCTCCAGACTGCTCTCCAGAGAGGCTGGACCCATTTACATTCCCACCAGCAGTGTAAAAGGGTTCCTCTGTCCCCACAGCCTCTCCAACATTTGTTGCTGCTGTCCTTTTTGATGTATGCCATTCTCACAGGAGTGAGGTGGTATCTCAATGTTGTCTTTATTTGCATCTCTCTGACAATCAGCGACTTGGAACAGTTTTTCATATGTTTGTTAGCCTTTTGGATCTCCTCTGAAGTGAATGTCTTGTTCATATCCTCTGCCCATTTTTGGATGGGGTCATTTGCTTTTTTTGGTGCTAAGTTTGCTGAGTTATCTGTATATTTTGGTGATTAGTCTCTTGTCTGATGTTTGGCATGTGAAGATCTTCTCCCATTCTGTGAGGGGTCTCTTTGTTTGTGTGGTAGTTTCTTTGGCTGTGCAGAAGCTTCTCAATTGAATGTAGTCCCATTGGTTTGTTTCTGCTTTAGTCTTCCTTGCAATTGGGTTTGATTCATCAAAGATGTCCTTGAGGTTTAGGTGGGAAAGTGTTTCACCAGTGTTTTCCTCTAAGTATTTGATTGTTTCCGGTCTGACATCCAGGTCTTTGATCCATTTGGAGTTGATTTCTGTTTCTGGTGAGATAAGGTGGTTCATTTCATTCTTCTGCATGTTATAACCCAGTTTGCCCAGTACCATTTATTGAAGAGAGCCTCCTTCTTCCATTTAATAGTTTTGGCCCCCTTATCAAAGATTAGATGTCCATAGGTGTGGGGGTTTAGATCTGTGCTTTCAATTCTGTTCCACTGGTCTGAGTGCCTATTTTTGTTCCAGTACCAGGCTGTTTTGATGATGATGGCATTATAATATAGTTTGAGATCTGGGAGTGTGATGCCTCCATTTCTGTTTCTTTTCCTCAAGATGGTTTTGGCAATTCTAGGTGTTTTCTGGTTCCAGATAAATGAATGTAGTTTTTGTTCTATTTTCTTAAAGAAGCTTGGTGGAACTTTGATGGGTATCGCATTAAATTTGTATATGGCTCTGGGGGGAATATTCATTTTGATGATATTTATTCTTCCCATTCATGAGCATGGGATGTCTTTCTATTTCTTGGTATCAGTTTCTATTTCCTTGAAGAGTAACTCGTAGTTTTCAGTATACAAGTCTTTCGTTTCTTTGGTCAGCTTTACTCCCAGGTATTTTATTGATTTTGATGCAACAGTGAATGGGAGTGATTTCTGGATGTCTTCTTCTTCTGTTTTAGTGTTTGCATAGAGAAATGCCACTGATTTTTGTACATTGATTTTGTAGCCTGACACCTTGCTATATTGCCTAATAACTTCCAGTAGTTTTCTGCTGGATTCTTTAGGTTTTTCTATGTATACTATCATATCATCTGCAAATAGTGAGAGTTTGACTTCTTCCCTTCCAATCTGTATTCCTTTGATTTCTTTCTCTTGCCTGATTGCTATGGCAAGAACTTCCAATACTATGTTGAAGAGTAATGGTGATAGTGGGCAGCCCTGTCTAGTCCCTGATCTGAGGGGAAATGCTTTCAGCTTCTGTCCATTGAGTATGATATTGGCTGTAGGTTTGCTATATATAGATTCCACTATCTTGAGTAATTTCCCATCTATTCCCATTTTTTGTAGAGTTTTGAGCATGAATGGGTGTTGGATTTTGTCGAAGGCTTTCTCGCATCGTTTGAGATAATCATGTGGTTTTTGGCTTTGCTTTTATTGATGTGGTGAATGACATTGAAAGACGTATGTTGAACCAGCCTTGCATTCCTGGGGTGAATCCCACTTGGTCGTGATGAACAATCTTTTTGATATGCTCCTGTATCTGGTTGGCCAAGATCTTGTTTAATATTTGGCATCTATGTTCATCAGAGATATTGGTCTGTATTTTTCCTTTTTTGTTGTGTCTCTATCTGATTTTGGTATCAGAGTGATGTTGGCTTCATAGAAGGTGGAAGGGAGTGTCCCTGTTTCTTTGATCTTATGGAAAAGGAGTATGGGTATTAACTGTTTCCTGAAGGTTTTGTAGAATTTGTTTGTGAAGCCATCTGGTCCAGGACTTTTGTTGTTGGGGATAAGCTTGTTTTTTAATAACTAACTTGTGTTTTAACCTCTTAACAGTCAGGGGCCAGGCAGTGTAAGCACTCAGTGCTCAAGGACCTGGGCTCAAGCCCCTGGTCCCCACCTGCAGGTGTCTCTCTGTCTCTTTCCCTTTATACTTCCCCCTGCCCCTCTCAATTTCTCTCTATCTCTATCCGATAACAAATAAATAAAAATATTTTTAAAACAAAAAAGATTAATCTGACTTGCCTCATCCCTGACTGCAAATTCACAAAGCAGTTGTCATGAGAAAATGCCATCAGTAGGCATTTATTGTTCCAATTTCTATAATTTCTAAAATGAGATAAAAATGGTGAAAATTTTTATTTTTGTTTTATTTCTTATTGGGGGATTAATGGTTTACAGTAAATGGAAGCTTTTTTTTTTTTTAATGAGAAAGATCAGAGCACTTTTCTGTCATGTATAATACTTTGTTTGCTTTTGCCTTGCCTTTATGTGGTGTAGGGGAATCAAACCCAGAACTGTACACCCTTCCAGTAAGCTACCCCTGACCTTAGAAAGTATTTCCAATCACCCAGAAGTCTTTGGAATATAATCTAAACCTAGTGTCTCAACTCTTTGATGCAAATGTAGCAGAACTCAAAGTTATCAAATAATATTTTATTGACACATCTCCTTTTATCACTAACAGCAGTGCTGTTCTTGAAAGAACAAGCACTGAAATACTATTTCCAGTGTGGACAGCTCAGTATAAGTATAGTACTTAAAAGGAAGTCAGTCTGTTTTTAGATGGAGGCCTATAGATTGTCGTAGTTTAATTACAAGGTGTATCAGAATCTCCCTACAGCTGTAAGCCTGTGCTTATAGGCTTTTATAGGCATTTAATGTGGGATGTGGTACTGCTACATGGTACTTTGCCCTAGACTTCCCAGAAGTGTGAGTCCAGCAGTGCCATCTCTCTGACAGGATACACCACAGTCTGGGGTCAAAATTATGTGGACTTGCTACCAGATTTTCTGATTCAGGGTCTCTAGAGAAGAATATAAGATGAAATAAATCTAGAGTGGGCCAACACTCAGCCAGCCACCAGCAGCCTGTCCTGTGTGGCTTGGCTGTTGGCATTGGCCTTTGGCCTCTGCCCTCTAGTTCAGGATGTCATATCAGCAGTTCCTGGCTTCTTCTAGGGCACAGGAACTGTGTTTTGAGTTTGACTGTCCCTGCATTCCCTTAAGAGGGGTCAAAGTTAGTAGAACCTTGAACTATAATTCTGTTTAACATAAGGTATTTTTCTTGCAGTTATGAATACTGTTGCCCATGAGAAACTCCACTGGGTTCTTTCGCCAAGCAAGCATAGAGGTTCTGTTCATAAAGGCTTACAGTACTTCTAGGTAGTGATTGTCCCACTCTACACCTTGCTTTTGTATAAAAAAAAAAAAAAACAGAATGGGATTATTTTTTAGAACAAATCAGCAGTTATAAAGACAAGATGTTCCTTTTCTATAAACAGCTGCAATGAAATGCCAGATTGTCCTCATGGTGTTAATTAATTGAACAGATTCTGGAATGTGTAGCCTTGCATTATACCCATTAGTGGGCCTCTGTCTCGCTGTCACAGAACAAGAGGATTTCTTTGAGATCTAGTAGCTTCTCCTGCCAAATAGCTACATTTGTTAACTGTTCTAAGGAAATTTAGCAACTGATGCTGCTTGATCCCAGTGAGATTGTAGAGCTGATCATTCTGTTTTCTTTTCAGGGTGTGTTTTATATTTTTTGTTTTTTAGCATAGTTCATGCTTGGAATGGTCATTCCCTGTGGCCTCCTTTCAGAGCAGGAATCTAGAGAGCTGTTGACTAGATATGACAATCTCTGATCCTGGCAGCTGAGTGCCACTCATAACCTCCTCTCTCCATTATCCACCTCTCCAGCACCACATTGTTCATGCAACATTGGGGACCTTGGGGAACCTTCATTCCTGCCCTGCACCTCCCCAGGCTCTCAAACCCTCCCAGGGCCATGATCACATACTTATCTCTCTCACTGACACCAGAAGCAAAAGAATAGGTGAAGAGGGAGAGAGAATGAGGAGACAGAGATAATGAGCTTGAGATATCAATATAGTCCCTTCTGTGATTATCTAAGAGATTTAGATTTCTTTATATTCAAGAATGTGATGGATCTGTTGCTGAAGTGATAGAATAAATACTCTCCTTTCATTCTCAGTCATGGCCATAAATACTCCTAGGAAGAAAACCCACCACCTCATCCTGTTCAGATCCCAGCTGGCCTGGGCTCCACCCCCACAGGCCTGGTGTGAGGCCTGGCCGAACCAAGAAAGTAAGGGTGACTCCTGCCCATCTCTGGCTGAGGTTGGACAAGAACCAGGTTCCCTCTGACCCCCACCTGCCCCTCTGTGCTGTCCTGGGCTCTCTCTGTATTGACTGTGCAGAAACACATTCAGCAAAACAAAGCTGTTAGTAGGGAAAACTGTTTCTTTGAAATATTATTGACACATGTCAGAATCTAAGGATTACAATTTTCTGCCTTTTCTCCAGAGAGTTTTTATACTCTGACTCAACAACAGATATGCCATCCACAACTCCTACTGTCTTGGATATAGCTAAAAATACCACAGAAGGTATCTGATCTAAAAGATGCATGTGGTTTTCTTGGTGCCAAACCCAATACCGTATAAGAAAGCTAAGATTTCCCTGAGTCTCTGTACTGTCTAGAAATGTTACTGGTATTTAAAAGTTACTGGTATTTAAAAGTTTGCAAAAGGACATTGGCCTTCAGGTCAGTGATCTGTGTAGAACAGAGAGTCCCAAATACTTCTTGCTGGGCTAATTCCCGCCTATATAATTGGGTTTGGGGAAGAGTCCACATATGTTTGTTCATAACAACCTAATTTCCAGAAGATACCTTCTAGTATTAAAAACAATACTGGGAATTGGGCAGTAGTGCAGTGGGTTAAGCGCATGTGGCGCGAAGCTCCCTGTTTGAGCCCCTGACCTGCAGGGGAGTCGCTTCATAGGCGGTGAAGCAGGTCTGCAGATGACTATCTTTCTCTTCCCATCACTGTCTTCCCCCTCTGCTCTCCATTTTTCTCTATCCTGTCAACGACATCAATAGCAACAACAATAAAAAACAAAGGCAACAAAAGGGAAAATAAATAAATATAAAAATTAAAAAAAACAATACTAAAAAGGGGAAAAGCAGAAATGTTTGTTATTCTTGAGCAGTGTGAAACATCTCCCTTTGTAGTGTGGCAGGGTCAGTACTCACGATATAGAGGAATTTAGCCTGTGTTTTTCCTTCAATTACTTGAAATTGATGCTCCCTGAAGAAACTGAAACATTAAAGAATTTGGTGATGTACTTCCCGTCTGTATTTGAGGAGACTGAAGGAAGGTGGATCTTTGACAGACTTTCATTTCCTTCCCTGTAGGACAGCATATGAGCATATGCACTTGGAACTGAGCAGGAGAGATGTAATGGAGTACTTTTCCCCACACAGGGAGCCGGAGAGTTCTTGTGGGTCAGACATCAGACCACATATAAGGAAGAACATCCTCAGAGTGTTTTTAATCATTAGAACAGTTACAGAATGGGACCGGGTGGTGGCACACCTGGTTGAGCACAAATGTTACAGTGCACAAGGACCCGGGTTCAAGCCCCTGGTCCCCACCTGCAGAAGGAAAGCTTTGCAAGTGGTGAAGCAGGGCTGTGGGTGTGTCTCTTTCTCTCTCCCTCTCTATCTTCCCTACCCTCTCGATTTCTGACTGTTTCTATCCAATAAATAAAGATAATAAAAAAATTTAAAAAAAAAACAGAGGTTGGGTAATGACTTGAAATCTTTTATTTCATTTCATTGGAGGATGTGGGAACTCACTGCTCTAAGCCACTTTTTCATTTGGATAGAGAGAAGGGGAGAATGAGAGAGTCAGTAAGACTAAGAGACATTATGGCACTTGAACTTCCTCTAGTGAGTACCATAGCACCTCCCATCTGATATTAGGCCTCAAACCTGGGCAAGGCACTAGCCCTACTTGGTTTTCTGTCTTCCTACTCCAGTTTTTTCATATTTCAGTGCAGAGAAACTATTGGGTTGTCAGAAAAGTCATGATACATATATACATTTTTTTTCTTTTACTGCCGCTAGGGTTATTGCTGGGCTACAGTGCCTACGCTATGAACCCACCATTTTTTCTTTTTTTTTTTTCCCTTCTTTTTTCTTTCTATTTGATAAGAGAAAGAAATTGAGGGGCAGTGGGAAAGGTGAAAAGGGAGAGACAAAGATAGACACCTGCAGTACTTCTTCAGTGCTCATGAAGCACCCCTTTGCAGGTGGATATAGTAGGATCGTGGACCAAGTCCTTGCACATAGTAAACGTGTGTGTTCATCCAGGTGCACCACCACCTGACCTCTCCCCACTAATTTTTGCATAGAAAAAGAAATCACGACTTTTCTGACAACCCATAGAAGGGTAAAAGAGAAGAGTTTAGATAAAATCAGCCTCGCTCCCTGCCTTTCAGGTCTTCTTCCTGTTTGTGGATGAACTACTGCTTAGAGAATGGCATCTTTCTCCCCCTTTCTTTCCTTGTTCTCTTTTCTGCAGTTAAGTTTTATCCTAGGAAAGCTGGGAGCCGTGAGTTAAGGAAGATACTAGATATTTAATAATGAATGTAAAAGATTTTAAGTCTGTAATCAAGAGCTCAAATAACATGGAGTCATATGAAGCTTTAGTCTGTATTCACACCTACAATACCTTGAAGAAAAACTGAAAGTCTTTGTAGATAGCTGGTACTGGAGTCTAATAAATACTCTTTGGTCAATGAAATAACTCACTGGGATAGTGGGCTGCTTTGACTTGTATGTGACCCAGATTCAAGCCCAACACCTCCAAACTGAAAAAAGTTTCATATAAAAAAAAAAAGTTGTGTGGTCTCTTTTAAACTCTCTCCACCTCTATGGAAAATAAATAAACACTTCGGGATTCTTAGGGTTCATCCATTTCTATGATTGTGGCAGGCTTAGTCTTATGAAATTGAAGGCTACTGAATATTGTTCCTTCTCACTTAAAAAATATCTAGTAGCTTTTATTTTTTCTGCAGTTTGTTGAATCTTAAAGCTTTATTTCTTCATAGATTGGGTAGCTTGAAAGTGAGATAATTTTTAAAATAAGTATGATGCATTGATAAAACACAGGTTTCTGGGAGTTACTTCCTCTAGGAATCTTTCTTATGTCCGGAGCTAGGAACATGTTGACCAGAGATAGTTTTGCAGATGTCAGCTGTTAATTCAAAACACCCATTTTTCTACCCGCAGATGATGAGGACGGTATGGACTGCGTGGACAATGAGAGGCGGCCGCACTTCCCTCAGTTTTCCTACTCTGCAAGTGGACGAGAATAAGTCTCTTTCATTCTGCTACTTCTCTGTCATCTTAGATTTATTATTGAAAATGATTCCTGGACATCACAACAGTCCTTGCTCTTACAAATAGCAGGAGCACCTTCAGACATCCAGACCAATCAAAGGTCTTCACACCTCACCACCTTTCACCCACATGAGAACACACATATACGCAGACACACTCGACTTTGTTTTTGCATGAAAATTGTATCTCAATCTAAGGTCTCATGCTGTTGCTGCTACTGTCTTATTATATAGCAACTTCAAGAGGTGACTTTACAATCTTTGGAAGTCATGAGCCCACCATTGTTCATATGTGCATCGATTTGTCATCTTTGATCTTTAGTTGTCATTTCCCCCTAACAGTGAAGGCTAAATGAGATACACTGATTCTAGGTACATTAAAAACAAATGAACAAACAAAAAACTTTCTAGATGATAAATCAAAACTAATTATACTAAGAAGATTGAGGTTGTCATTCAGCACAGGCAATTATGAAAGGGTGGTGATGTGCATATGTAAAACTTTAGCGATGCCTAAAGTAAGTGTTTATTGGGTATTTGAGAGAAAGACCTAAGACAGACAGATGTTGGCACTCCTGTTAGACACTGCAGAGGTAGCCCAGTGTTAGCTGAGGATGTCCACAGTCATGGGCAGTCATGAGCAAAGGAGCGCTATTCTGCCGTGAAAGGACGCATATGCACAGCAGAGTCAAAGTCACTTACAGAGTCTTATAAAACTGTTTGTACCAGAGAGCGTTTTTCTCCCTATGCTTGGAAATCCTTTTTCCTTCTTGATATTTATCACCTCTGATGGCTGAAGAATGTAGACAGGTTTAATGATCCTGCTTTTCACCAAAATGTGTAACCATAGTAAACAGGTGTTTACCTTCTTTGTTTTAATTTTTCACTTTCACTTTTACGTGAATTAGCTTTTCCTCAGATGTTAAAACTTTGAATGTTCTTTTATGATTTTTGTTTATATTGCAGTAGTATTTATTTTTTAGTAATGAGAAGTATATGTTCTGTTAGCAAATGCAGCTCCAACTTACATAAAATAGACTTACTGCAGTTCATTTGACCCATGTGCAGGGAATGTACATGCTGAAAAAAACCATGCACTTTTCTCCTGTGTGGGGAAAAAAAATGGTGAAGCTCTGAAATTGTACATGTTGGCTAGAATTTGACTTTGGAAGAAGAGATGCCATCATTTAACCCCTTGGTGCTAAAAATGAGAAGTCCCCAGTTGTCAATGCTAAGGGGTAATTGAAACAAATGGATACTGACATTTGCTCATTTGAGAATTGAAATGGTATGGTGGCCTAGTGAATGATGGTAAGAAATGAACTTGGCAAAATGAGCACATCTCAAGTGTTTATGAAGTAGGCAGTCAAGGATAAGGACCTGATATGTTTATTCTGATCATGGTACATTTATCACTGAATTAAGCCATCGGGGAAAAAAATGAAACAAAGCAAAACAAAAAGAACACCTCCAGCTTTTCTTTTCCTCTATATCCTCATGTCCCCAAATTCCAATATTTCTCACTGAAAAGGGGACATGTATGCAAACCTCGTCTTTCTCCTTCATTAATGATGATCTTCAGATTAAACCCTTTTGGTGCTAGGAGCTGAAGTTTTTCCAAAGCAGCCTATGAAGTCCAAGGGGCTGGGGGTCCTTCTGGTGGCAACCAAGATCCAGCTCCATGGAATGATCATGGAAATGTATTCTAGTTTAACTATCTGACAGCTCCCCAATGGAAGACTACAGCATGATGTAGTATTATGATTGCATTGTATGAAAGAGCCAGTGACTTTCTGAGTAGGATGAATCATATTCATATGCAGATGTCTTAGCTTCTTGATGCTGGAAACATGGATTATAGATATGAAACCACTGCTGGCGGTGGGGGGGGCCACTGGGACTGCAGGGGGGTTAAAGGGCATTTTACTAAGGCAGCTAAGACATATTCAGACATAGATTTTATCCTAATTTTTCATATTTCTACCTGAGTGAAGTTCATCCTTAGTACTGAGTAGGAAGTTACAGTAAGTGATAGTTCATTCTTCCTTACACACATAATAACAACTTTTTTTTTTCCACTGGGAATTATGTTGAATGTTTCACTTTGAGAAAGTAGACTAGAGGGTATGTCCTGTAAGTTGTCTTGCATTCATTATATCAAAAAACAAAAAAGAAGAAAGGAAGGAAGAAAAGAGAAGAAACTGGGACTGGTTTATATTAAGAACATTTTGTTCCTTCAGAGAGGAAGTGTGACACCCTATGCTAATCATATGATAGCTTTTGTTTTCTCTTTCAGATCTTAAGGTGATTTCCATGACCTTAGCCAAGAACACTTTCTAAAGGTTAATGACTGTGTTGACAGTGTCCCGGGCTGGCCACTCCTCATAGTCCCCAGCCAATGCCTGGGGCCCAGTCGCTTACCCCTCCAATTCCGTTAGTGTCACTCAAGGTGTTTTCTTGGCTTTGATTTTGAGAATCCCTTACTTATACTTCCAGATCTCAATAAACTGGCCTGGACTGATAATAGAAAGGCAGAAGTGTGTGTATAGGAGATTTCTAAAGCTTTCCTTTGATCTGCCCATAGCTGTAGTTTTGGATTCTGGCAGATGGAAAGGCCTGAGACCTGAAATCATTCTGTCAGAATATATACAGTTCAGATGTTGTAGATTCCATCTTGTACTTTCATGACGTTTGCCTTCTTGTTCTAATGCAGCCATCTTGGAAGAAATGGGCCATTTTTTGCATGGATTTTTGGCAGGATTGCTCACAGCCTTGCTTTCTACACTAACTACATAGCATTATTCCAGTATTTTCCATCTCCCATACCTGATTTCTGGCTTCTTAAGCTGACTGTTCTTGCAGGGGCCACTTGCTTCTCCTAGAGTACAGAAAAGTGAGGGCCTTCCTTACTAACTGCAGGGTCTCTATATTACACCTCAGTGTACACACTTTGCTGCTACTGTTTGTACTGTCTACAGTAGAATTTCCTTATCTTGCTCCTGATAGTGCATTACAGGCAAGCATGAAATGTATTTATTTAAATAAAAAGAAAACCTCTAAATTGGTAATTGAATTACCTCCCTGTAGCTTTATAGATTGTGAAATTTCTTGACCTTGCTAGTTCTTTCATTAGATCCGTGCAAGATCTAGTCATCTGGTTAAAGATTTTAAGCAGATGCAACTATGAACCCAAGAAACTGTATTACTATTACTGTTGGTCATACTAAAACTGTTTATTTCCTTAAGTATATGACCCACAAGGATGTGAAATAACCACAAGGAACTGTTTTTGTACACTGTACATCCTTAGTATTTTTACACGTATATGAGAGGGATGCACATTATTTTCCTTCGTACAGACAGCTTAAATAAAGCACTATGTCAATCTGCTACTTCTCTGTTTATTGTTGTTGGACGTGGTTCTGTAGTATTGAAAAAAATTAAATGATCTTTTCTGAAAAAAAAAAAAGATTTTAATAGCTCCACCTGATATTAACCTATAGAATGTGGCAGGAAAATAATGTAAATTTCTTGTATCTTAAGACACATGTGGGGTTTATTACTTCAATCAAATGGCAATAGTGCAGTTGTACTAACTTTATGAAGAGCTACTTCCAAAAGGGAAATGCCAGCCTCAGCCCTGGGTTTAAGACAGATCTGCTGTGAAACCAGGAATGGAATAGATCTCCTTCAAGATTTTGTTGAGACCCAAAACCAAAGGGTTTTAACACCTGATTCTTAAGGAGTGTAGCTCATTAGTAATGTCTTCCTGATAATGTGTTGCTCTGTATACTTCCTTTCTTACACTATATTTTTAAAGCTTCATAGCAAATTAACAGGCTTAGATGTGGTAATAGTTAGGTAGGCTGGTTGGACTACAATCTGATTTACCTAGAATCTTTTTGGATGGGGCCTTTTTCTGATTTTACCTCATAAACCTACTATTGTAGAAACTTGGCTTTGCTCCTGTGACTAAGCCAGATAGAGGAGTGGCTCTGGACCAAAGTTAGTCACGCATGTATGTGTATGTAACACAGCCAAATTGGAGGGCATTCGTATATGTGCTCTTCTCAAAACCACTGGGATTGACAGATCCAGGAGGCTAAAATTCAAGTGACCTCTATAATTCTTTAAAGGTGCTATTTTTAGAATACTGTATAATTTATTTACTGTATTCTTAAAACAGAATTAGGGACAATTAACATATCTTATGTGACAGCCTTTATGTCTAGCACATTTGATGAAATCAAAACCTTCTGAGATCTTACGAGCAGTTCTACTGTTTCAGACTTGAACTTTTTCCATGCTTAAGAGACTGGAATGGTCTTTGCATGTGTATCATCCCACCGCCTCCAAAGCTTAATCCACCTCCATTCTGAGAGGCCATGATGATGATGATGATGATGATGATGATGATGATGATGATGATGGATTACTGGCCAGAGAGAGCCTCCTATGGTCAGGGATGTGTCCCAACTGCAGTCTTGCCTAATGTTTTGCTGTCATCCTCAAAAACAACACAACATTTTCAGTGCCCATTTTTATTACTTTTAAGTGTTTGAGGGCTTAACTGTGTATAGTAGAAATACTATTTTAAACTAAAATTATGATCTGTGTACAGATATTTGATAGAACTCTTAAGTAAGTTTTGTAATTTCACTAAATATGTTTTTAGGCTCCTCCTCAAATACCGCGTATTGAAGAAACCTGGCACCACCGAGCCAAAGATGCTTTTTTTTTTTCCTAGTCTGTTTCTGTTGTTAACAGAGTGGGAGGATAGTGATTAGTGCTTCCTGGCATCTCCTGATTGTGCACAAAGTAACAGGATGGTGATGAATGGAGTCTTACAGGATGGTGGTTAAGGGCAAATAAAGGATGATATATACATCATAAAGAGGGAAAGAAACATAACTTGAATGGCAGGGGGGAAAGTCTGGTCCTTAATACCCTTTGGCCTAATTAAAATATGTGCCTTTTTGGTGTGTATTGTTCATCACTACAAGGTTAAAAGGAAATACAATTCAAATCTTTTTTTAAAAAAAGTTCATTTATTTAAATTCCTATCTGTAACATAGCATACAAATGAGCAGATTTTCAAGCATAACTTCAAGCCATTTCTGAAAACATACACCAGGAGGTCTCCTCATCTAGTATCAGACTTCTGCTCCAGCCCGTCCAGCTTGCAGGGACCATTCAGCAACGAATGTGGCAATGACGACGCAGCCTGCTGCAGTCTGAGGTGGTGTCCGTTGGGAAGGTCGCAGTGCACTGTGGCATATTAAGTGCAAATCAGATGAATGTAAATATCTCTTTGTAAATCATTTATTTCACTCTGTTTCATCCAGGTCAGCAATCAGATTGTGGCATGCTGGGTAACTGGAAAAAAATGTAATAAAAAGTAAGTTTAAATAGATCATGTTCTTCAAATGTGATTTGTCTTCTCACTGGTTTAGTTATTTCTTAAGGGTTTTTTGGGGGGTGGTGAGGGGGTGGTAAATCTTTTGAAAAAATGTAGAAACTGAATGTAACCAGTTATATGAATGGTCTGTACCTTGGCCAGGCTACAGATTAAAACCCTTGGAGAATAGGAATATAAGGTGAACTGTTGAAATGTCTTCAGTGTGAGAGCTGCCTATATTCCAGATAGCCGTGGGCCTCCTAAATAAGTCCGATGACAGCTCATGGACAAGGAGCCATGAGTGTCACCCTCATTCAGGAAAGGTGACACTAGTGAATGCCAGTGTTGACAGAAAATTGCTCAGACATTGCACCTAGGAAAACCACAAAAACAGGATGTTGACCTAGTGACCCTAAGACATTTCTAATGAAATGATCCAAAACCTCCTTTTGAGATACAGACTTTTTCTTGTTCTTGTTTTCCACCAGGGTTATCGCTAGAGCTCTGTGCTGACATGCCCCACCATTCCTGGTGACCATCTTTTTTTTTTAGAGGTTGAGAGACAGGAGACACACTGAAAGCATTGCTCAGCCCCTACAGGTAGAGACCAGGGGCATGAAGCCAGGTCCTTGTGCATGGTAATGTGCACTCAGCCAATGAGCTACTACTATTCAAGTTGGAGACAGTTTATTGAAGGCATTTTATTTTATCAAGTCATTTAGCAGGTAAAGACAGAAAAGCTGAAAGGGCTGGGGGTGAGGGGAGACAGGAATCTGTAGTCTGACTTCACTACTCATGAAGCTTTCCCCCCTGCAGGTGGGGACCAGAGGCTTGAACCTGGGTCCTTTCGTGTTACAGCATGTGCTCTTAGCCAGGTGCCTCACTACCCAGCCCCCAGAAGGCATTCTCATGTAAGAACAACTTCCCATGTCGTCAGAAGAGGAAATAGGTGTAGTGTCCTTTTTGTCTGAAGCAGGCATTAAAACTAGCTTACAGAAATTGGCTTGGGAGTGTCACAGGTTAGGAAAGTACTGAATTCAGTTGCCTGCCCCTGCCAATATGGCTGTTCAAATTAGTTTGAACCATGTCAGGAAGAAACCACTGGCAATATTTAAATAACATGAAAGAAAACATTCTTTAAGCACCTACTGTGTGCTGTGTAGGAAAATACAACATAGTCCTTGCCCTCTGGGACTGTCAGTTTGCCAGGATGATAGGTCACAGAGCTAAAATGCTCTCTTCCAAATCCCAGTTTTTACTTCAGATACATCAGGATGCACTGCAGGGTTACCAGCTTATCTGTTCTCAGTTTAGCTGAGAATATTTTCCAGAAAGAAAAAGTCGGCCTTTGCCTCCCTGAGGCAGGTTTCCTGAGTCTTAGGAAGACTTCCCAACCCAATTCAAGCTATGATTACTGTTAAGGAATTCTAAGACACGATGGAATGAAATGAAGATCAGAAAAGTACACAAGAGTAGCAAGAAAAACAGTCTATTGCCCTTTATTAAGCTTACCAAAAAGTCATGTTAAATCTCAAACAGATGCCCCGGTGTGCGTTGAGATACAGGTGCCAAATAGACGGATTCTGACACGGAGGGGAAAAGGAGATGTGTGTGAAGTTGGCCCATACCCCTGGGGGCCCTAGCAGTACATAGGTTTGTTAGGGGTAGGGAGTGGGTGGACCCTTTGCCGAGCTCCCGTCCCTGAGCTTTGTCCCTGCAGTGGGGACTCCTTCTGTCCTCAGTGATAGACTCACACAGGCTGTCACCAATGGGATCTGGCCATCAAACAGAGGGTCTAATTGAGAGCTGATTGGCCTAATCTTGACTGACCTGACCAGGCTATTTCTGCTGAATGACACTCCTGCTCCACAACTGGCAGGCTGCCCACTGACCTGGGTCCCCCATAGACAATGACTTCTATACTTATGGAAAAATCATCTCCTCAGCCAGACAGCCAAAGAGCTCACTTGGACCTAAGGAGCACAGCCCCAATAGCACTGGAGGCCAGTTTGGTGCTGTGGTCTCTCTCACTCACTCTCTATGGAAAAACAAAAATAATTTTAAAAAATCTCTTCAAATAAATAGATCTGTTTATCATCATGAGAAAAAGGGAATGAGAACCAGAGCATCACTCTAGCACATACCAGGGATTGAACTCAGGACCTCATGCTTGAGGGGCCAGTGCACTGCCTCCCAAGCCACAGTGTCTAACTTTACGGACTCAATGTCATCTTTGGGTATTTCAAAAATATTTAACTGAACTCAGGTGGAGGACACACAGACTTAACATGCTAAGTACCGACTAGGGAAGACCTGAAGTAGAAGAAAAAAGTACTTGCAGGGTTTTTTGTTTATGTTTTTAGTTACCAAAAATAATAGATAAGCTCCAGTAAGCTAACACTGAATCTGCAGAGTGTGGGCCTGAGAGTCATGAAGTAAAGTATTGTCCTTGGGCACTGCTGATGCTCAAGGCAGAGGCACCTAGCAAGCTTTTGGTAAATATTCAAATGAATAAGGATCCCTACTGTGTCATGCATGGCTTGGCAGGACTCGGTGATACCATCAGTTTGCAAGATCTTTAGTAGTCAGCCTTTCTCAATATGCTCAGTATAGTGTGTTGAGGGCCAAACTAGTCCCCACCAGAATCTGGAATACTATTCCGTGCTGATTTCCAGAAAGGTTGTTCCATTGCCCACACCCCAGAGACAGGGAGATGAGCTGAGAGTTTGGTGGGGGTATTAGCCAGCATGAACTGTGGTTCTCTCCCCAGCCACTTTGTCCTCCTTCTGCCTTTCAGCTTGTCACCACGGCCCCTTGCTGTGGTCCTCTGGCTGGAGTGGTCACATCTGCAGTTGTCTGTGGCCGCCTCCAAAGACAGAAGGGTCAGCGAGGGGTCTGGCAGCTGCTCTTCTGAAATGCCCCCGTCTGCACACCCGCAATGGCTGACACATTTTCTTTGTTCTGTTTTCAATTCGAACAGTGCAAACTCGCCACAAACCCTGACTTTGGTGACTAATTTATTTCTGAAGTTTGACTTTAAATTCAGAGTTTAAAAAATGAGTCTCTCCGGGTGACCTGAATTGTTCCCCAGGCAACAGCTGGGATTTTCACTGCTGCTTTGTTCCCAGGCCTGGGCCTGGGGGGGGAAGAGCAGGCTCCACCTTGCCCATCCAGCCTGACCTAGGCTTCCATTTGTTTCTCCTCCCTTTGTGTTTCCACCCCAGCCTCTAAAGCAGCCCTTCCAAAGGGAACAGCCCTCCTTGCCCTCTCCCATTCAGGCACACAGGACTCTCTGGGGACACTTCAAAGCTTGCTCTCAGACCTTTGGGTGAAGTCACCGCCACCCATATCCTCCACGTTCTGGGAGCAAAGACCACAGGTCTCAGCTTTCCTGGGAGACTGGGGCCTCCTGACCCTTCAGGATGGACACCTTCACCTCCTACCCACTCTCCATCTGCCCTCTAGCCTGAAGAATGAATACCAGCCTTTCTAGAAGTTCCATTCCTGACCCACTCGCTCCATTTCTTCTTTTTCTATCAGAAAAGGTATTAAATGATAGCTCAAAATGACACTTAGGAATCTCCAGAGTTGTCAGTGGCAACCCTGCTGGGCTTCATGGTTTTCTCTGCTGGGCTGTGGGTAATGAGGGGAGCTCCCTTTAAGGAGCAAGAACACAGGTTCAAGCCCCAACTCCCCACCTGCTGGGGGAAGCTTCACAAGCAGTGAAGTAACAGTGCAGGTGTCTCTCTCTCCCCCCTCTGTACCACCCTCTCCACTCTCAATTTCTCTCTGTCCTATCAAAATAAATAAATGCATGAGTAATGTGTATGAGTGTGTTACTAGAACTGAATATCGTAGATGTCAGGTAAGTGGTGCAGGCTCAGTGGATAAAGTCTTGAACTCTTAAGCACGAGGTCCCAAGTTCAATCCCTGGTAGAACATGTGCCAGAATGATGCTCTGGTATGTTCTTATTCTCTCTGCCGTCTCTACCTATCTCCCTCATTAATAAATAAAACCCTAAAAGAAAATGGTACAGAACTAAGACCTGAGTCAAGGTAGTTTGACTTCAAAACAGAGACTCGTTAATGCTATTCTAAACAGCTTAGTGAGGGTCAAGTCTGCTAATTGTGAGATGAAGAAGTCGAATGCAGAAGACAAGTTGGAATAAAACTCTGGGGACAGTGAGTGGCCATCAGTTAATTTAGGAGGAAGTTGCTGTCAGGAATCCTCTGTAGAACACTGGGGCCACGGCCACCACCAGGCAGTGGTGCAGGGTCTGCAGTCTCCCAAGGACACAGCCCTGCCTTCCCAAGAACTAGTAACCAACACACTGAGTTGCCTCTCCCCCTCCAGGCTGGGCTGGGTTTTTCTTAGAATCTGGCTGTTGCCAGCTGCAAAGCGGGCCAGGAGTTCAGGACACAGTCACCACAGACCCCACAATTCAATCTTCCGTGAGAACTTCTAATTGGCTCTGTGACAATGAAAGCTCTGTGACAGACAGAGTTCAAAGCCCTGTTTTCCCAAGACTACTTTGCCTTACCCTCCCACCCAAAGAGAAATGGCTGGTAGGAATCAGAAGACAAGGGCAGAGGTAGGAAAAGGCTTCCTTGAAGAAAGAAAATGAGGAAGGGGCTTCCTTGAATTTTGGGAGGAAACTTTCCATATGGGCTTGGCACCTTCTAGGGGACCTGAGGGACCCCCTAGCAGAAAGGGGAGGGGGCCCTCCCTGTTGCCTTCCCATGGGCACACTGAGATACCAGAGTGCCTCCCTCGGCCCCCAGGAGCTCATCTGGTTTTCTCCCATCCCCTAAGTCACAAGAACTTCCTCTGCACATGGGCAGGTGTCTGTGTTTTATGTGAACTATGTTTCCATGGTAAATAGATCTTATGAATTCCCAAGGGACAGACAGTGTCACCAACAGCAGAAAGTGGAGCCTCTGGCTGCCTCATGTTTAAAAGCGTTAAAAATAAAGACAACATTGACATTTGGGGTTGCAATGTGACGGAATTACAGTCTTTTAAAGGCAAGAACCACTTATCTACACTACATGCAATATTCAGTGTTTTGTTCACTTGTCTAATTGGATTAAAATATTTAGCTCCCTTTAAGATCTCGATTGTGAATTTATATAGCAAAAAACGTAATGTCTGACTTGGGAAGCAATAAGTGGAACAAATGTATCTGAAGTAATACATAGTTTAATTTGCTTTTCTTCCATGATTCTTACCCTCAAAATTATTCACTCTTAGACAAAGCGAACTGTTCACAGAAGATCAAGTTTGGCTTAAATGAAGCTGTATGCACCTTACAATACTAATCACACACAGAGCCTTTGGTTAAAAATACTAAGTTAAGCTCTGCTATTTGAGTTGCTTCTGGAAGTTTCTCTGAGGGCTGTAAGGTCCTTATGTTAGAAACCTAGCACCAGGGGTCTTATGTCAGTCCTTAAAAACACTCAGGCAGCAGGGAGTTAATGACATTTTAGCTGCATATGTTCAAGTTTATTTAAAAAAATATGCAAGTCACTTTGGTTGACAGTGTCTTGTACACAGTTTTGAAAGAATCAGGGCAAACTTTAACAGAGTCAGTTTTTATTTGAAAAATATTTTCTGGGAATGTATCAGTGTTTATTTTTGAGACTGACAATTCGGGTGAAAATCAGGATAAAAACAAAAAAACAACAATTTGGTTGAAATCAAATTGTTTGTTTTTAGCTATTTAGAATTCTTTCCAAAAAATCTTGGTTCAGGAGGAGGCGTTTTAATTTATTTTATTCAGTGTATTTGCTGTTCTATTTCAGCACCATCTGTCCTGCAGGTAGCTAACTTTGTGGAAGCTCCTGTGTCAGCTGAGAAAACCCCCAAGTTTTAGAAGAGCTTTCACAAGCCATGTGAACTCTTCCAGGTACCATCTCGAGCACCCTATGCAGCAGTTCCTTCAGTGACAGACACCCCCATTCCTAACAACCCCCCAACCCACCCCACCCCCGGGAGGTACTGTTCTCCCTTACACTCTGGCTTCCAAAACCCTGCTTCCTGGTTTGCTTCCGGTCACTAAGAAGGCCTTTTCCTCCATCATCATCATCTGTGTCTTTGTTCCTCAGGCTTGTTTTCAGCTCTCTTCCATGAGGCTCTAATGAGATAATGTCTGTGCCTTTGAATATAATCACATATGGCTGCTGGATCCAGGCACAAGTTTAAATCAAATTAGAAAATAAATTAACTGCCAAGAATGCTCAAAAGTCATAGGGCCAAATGATTAACCACCGATAAGTCCGTTTGAGGCTCTTGTTTTTGAAACTGTAAAAGTGATGCATCTGAAGGGCCTGAAAAAGGAAGGAGTATCTCTCTCTCTCTCTCTCACACACACACACACACACACACACACACACCACACACACACTCAGTCGCTCACTCGCTCTCTCGCTCACACACATGCTTAAGTGCACACTGAACACTGACCCCACCAGCCTACTGGGATGGCGGCAAGCAGTGAATGCAAATCAGTTGGAACTATATTCACCACCAAATACATCTATAAACGAAATAGTCTCCACACAGAATACAGATCGTGCTCTAGGTGACTAGGTAGTTTCTGTGCCTCCACACCTCCCAGATGCCACACTCCTCCCCCAAAGACAAGACTCTAATTTCCTCACCAGCTGGCATCAACCTTCCTGTCAGATACTCGGGTCCCCAGGCTCTGGGCCATAGACCTCTGACCCTGCTCCCAGCTGTCAGCTTTCTCCTAGACTCTAGGACCTAGGTTACAGCACCACTACCAAAGTTCTCCCCAGTTAAGAGCAGAGTGCTGGGACTTTCGTGGCCCTCTCTCTGCCTGGAACAGAGCAGAGATCCGAGGGCGGTGGTGTTCAGAGTCAAGTAGGATGGATGCTTCACTGTCTCCCTAAATGCCACTAACGCCATCTCATGCTGCTGAAAAAGCCATTTTCTTGAAGTTATTTGTTTGCTTCCCTCCAGTGAGACAGGAGATTAATAAAGCCATTGTCTGTGGTCAGCTGTGAACTCAGCTCAGTGGTGAGCACCCCCGGTCTGCACACTCAAGTCAGTTCTTCCCCGGCTGGCTGAGAGCACAATCTCATCGTTTAGAAGGGACATGGACACGGGGATTCTCACGACCAGAAAATATCACTGTGGTTTCATTAATGGCCATGACCAGCTCCCTCTGCCAGACATGCTGCTGTGTGTGTTTCAGGATGGAAGCAGAATCCACTTGGAATAATAAAGCCTTCTAAACAGGCTAGAAGCTTCCTGTCATCTGCTTCAGGGCACAGGGCTTGGTCCACTGGAGCAGATCAGGGGGATGTGACTCAGCATCAGAGCAGCTGCCCAAGCCAGAAAATAGCCCCTCTATTTGGGGCTTTGAGTGGACAGAGCACTTCAAGGTTTGACACACAAAACTCAGTTTTCCTGCTTAATTCACGCATAGCTGAGCCATCCCCAACGCAGGGATTAGTTTAGCCAGGGGCTTCTCTATAGGCAAACACTGAGTGTAGCTGGTCACTCAGAATCCTCAGGAGACCCAGTCCCCCAAATACCTGCTGTGACAAACAACGGGATTCCTTTAATGGCTCATTGGCAGCTCAATTCACAATTCCAGCTTAGCCCATAACTACTGCATTGGGGTGAGAAACAATCTGGTGGAGAGAACCACCAGAGTCTACAAAACTGGAGCCCTGCCTCTGCTCTGAACAGGAGCTTTTTTGCTATTAAAAGCCAAGGTGTGTGCCGACCAATCCCTCCTGTGATGCTGATTTTACAAGAACTCCAAAAGTATTACTGAAATCTGAAAGAGCCCTTCAGAGAGGAGCCAGATGGGCAGGTGCCAGTTAGCACAGGAAGGTCAGGTCATCTGTTTGCTCCAGGCAAGAGAAGAAAGACCCGTAGCTTTGGGGGAGGGGAGAAGTGGCAGAGAGTTTGAGGTGTTTGTTTGGTTTCCTTTTAAGTGGACTTTATGGAAAATTTGCAACCTGCTTGGCAATTATCAGATGTGTGAAGCCTTGGAGGAAGTTTCTATGCATCAGCTGTCCAGGTTGGGATCTGAGTGAGCTGTCTTGATGGCAGATGGGGGCTCAAAGCAAAGCCTACACCATAAAGATCTGCTCCAAGAGTGGAATGGAAGCCTGTGCACTTAGTGCCTTGACAGCAGAAACCCCAGAAATCTTTGCTCTGACATCATCCTTGGCTCTCCAAGGTCCAAGGTCTCCAACGTCAAAAGGTCATCCTTGGCTCTCCAAGGTCAAGATTGACTCAGACCAGGAGTCAGTCCCTCTGACTCTGGCAGCCTTGCCACCTGTCAGAAGGCCTGGCGGTTCTGACCTCCAACTGGCAAAGGGCCTTCGCCCCAGCTGCATCCAGTAGTGAGGCCGTGGCCTGGAGAAGGGGAGAGACGCGTGAGAGTGGGCCCATCACTGCTGCCTCCACAGGCTTCTGCCTTCCCTCTGCTCCTCTTGGGGTTTTTCTCAAATTTAGGGAGGAGAGACGAAAGGAAAAATCCAAACATTTCTTTGGTCTGCTGTAGGTGACAAAACCCACTGAGGACTTCACAGCAACACTCATTCACAGCTCTGAGATCCCCTCGAGTGAGGTTGACAGCATACCCATCCTGCAGACAGACACACTGATGCATAGTGATCGTATTCAGAATCTTATGAGCGGCCCAGGAGGAGGTGCAATGGGTAAGGTACATGCGGTCCTGAGTTTGATACCCAACACTGTATGTGAGAGTGATGCTCTCTCTGGTTCTCTGTTCCCTTCATAAATAAACAAATCTTTATTTATTTAAATAATAAATATTTATTTATTTATTTGTTACAGTGCATTGTTTAGCTCTGGCTAATGGTAGTGCTGGGGACTGAACTCTGGACTTTGGCATCCCAGGCATGAGAGTCCTTTGCAGAACCATTCTGCCTTCTCCCCAATCCATAAATAAATCTTTAAAAGGAGGAGGAGAAGAAAGAGGAGGAGGAGGAGGAGGAGAAGAAATTCATGAATCAACACAAGCTTCATCCTTTGTCACTTCTACCACCTACATTTCAGAAGTTGTCAGGCCAGGGTTGCCCAAAAAGCCTGTTGAAACTCAGCTTCCGGGGCCTATTCTGGTGCTGTATCCTTAGTGTATGGAGAGGCCCCAGAATCTGTGTGTCGTGTAGAAGTCAGGCTCTTAACAGTGCACGTCAGCCCGGTTCTGTGAGCATTCTCAGGGGTACTGTAGGGAAAGGGCACGCCTGTCTCAGTGCTGGGGGACCCCGGGCATGTTCCCTTACTATCTGTGGAATAGATGACTACTTTGCAGAGGGATCTGGTGGCCAGATGGGAAAAACCACTCAGAGGCTGTGGGTCTGCATTCAGCACAATTTGAAAGCAGAACAAAATGGAGGCCAGGCAGTGAGTGGCACATCCAGTTGAATGAACATATTACCATGAGGTAATAAACCCAGAGTCAAGCCTCTACCCCTCATCTGTTGGAGTTTCATGAGTAGTGAAACAGCGCTACAGATGTCTTTCTCTCTCCCTATCTCCTCTTACCCCCTTAATTTCTCTGTCTTATCAAAATAAAAAGAGAGAGAGAGAATGAGATAATTTTGCATCCCTTTGAGGCAGTACCTGGATGCAATTCTAACTAGAGGCCAAGGCCAAGGTCAAGGTCATTGTCAGTCTTGTTATCCTACACAGCACCCAACTGTTATCCTTACAAATGATTTGATGGAGTAGAAAGCACAACCTCTCAGATAGGAAAAGAAGCACCCGAAGATGAAAAAAAGTGTCATTCCATACTCCAAACTTACCTGGACACTTCTCTGCCTCGATTATCTCTGCTGACAGCCCCAGAACTGACCTGAGCAGTGAAACACTGGCTGCAGAGTCAAACTGTGGTTTCTCTGCACTGATCCTACTGGCTAGCTGTTGAAGCTTGCTGGAGTCTCAGGTTTCCTATCTGTAAAATGGAGACTGGAAGTGCCAGTCTCTGAGACTTTTCCAAGGAGAATGTGAGCTCTTACATGTTCTCGTTTCTTTTTTTTAAATTTACTTTATTTATTTACTTATTTATTATTGAATAGAGATGGAGAGAAATTGAAAGGGGAGGAAGAGACAGAGAGGGAGAGAGACAGAGAGACACCCGCAGCCCTGCTTCACCACTTGTGAAGCTTTCCCCTGCAAGTGGGAACCAGGGGCTTGAACCCAGGTCCTTGCACAGTGTCATATGTGTGCTTAACCATTTGTGCCACCACCTGGTCCCCCCCCCATATTCTCTTTTCTTTAAAAAAAAAAGAGTGTTAAAAATTATTTTCATGTGGGGGTATACAGCATAATGGTTATGCAAAGTGACTTTCATGCCTGAGGCTCTGAAATCCCAGGTTCGACCCCCTGTACCACCATAAGCCAGATCTGGTCAAACTTCTGGTGAAAATATATTTTTGTAACTATTATCTATTTTGCTGCCAGGGTTATCACTAGAGTTTTGTGCCTGTATGATTCTATCACTCCTGGCAGATTTTTTTTTGTGTGTGTGGTAGATGGTGAAAGACATGGGCGGCAACAGGAAGGACACACTGCTTGTGAAACTTCCCCCTTTGTGTAGTGGTAAGGGGCTTGAACCTGAGTCTGTGCTCAAGACAAGTTATGTGACTTATCATCTCCTGGCTCTCCAGGGGATTTTTTGGTTCTGTTTTGTTTTGTTTTGCCATCAAAGTTATCACTCAGGCTTGGTGCCTGAACACGGAATCTACCTCTCCTGGTGGCCAATTTCTCCCCTTTTTCCTTCAATGGAGAGACACAGTGACATCTACTGCTCTGCTCCATTGCTGGAGAAGCTTCCCTGCTGCAGGGTGGACCAAGGTTTGAACCTCGGTCCTCACACATGGTAACGTATTTTTTACTGGGTATGCTACCGCCGGGTCTCCAGTGCATGTTTCCTGGTATTCTTCCAGGACTCCTGTAGTTCCCAGATCTTAGCTCAATTATCTGTCGGCTAACTGAGAATAAGACTCCTTCATTTCAGTCATAATGATGTTTTTTTTTTCACTTGGAAGCACCCCTTTAACTCAACCAGCCCAAACTGTACCCACCCTTGAGGCGCAGTTCTGAGCTGGCCTCCTCCAACCAGCCTCCTGAACACTGCAATCCCCCACCCTCCCCACTCAGTCACACAACAGTCCCCTCAGCAATGGCACCTGTTTGGCACAGCTTAGCTATTCCTGTGGCTTGCTGGCTCATGTTCTGTTCTCCTGCATGGACTGTAGCTCCTTAAAAAGGTCAGGCTTGTCACACTTAACATGATTCCTTCAACTCCCATCCATGATGAGGTGAAGGAGATGACTTCATCATTCTTAATAGTTGATATATATATATATATATCAACTATATATATCAACTTCCTTAACCACTCATCTGTCATTAGGCACCTGGGTTGCTTCCAGGTTTGGCCTATTACACATTATGCTGCTATGAACACAGGTGTGCATACTGGAGGAGAGGGGAGGGGGGATCTTCGGGGTGCTGGTGCATGGTGACGGCAAATGGCTTAAACTGAGTATTGAGTGTTCTTCAGAGAGCAAAGGGAGATGAGAAGTTGCACTCAGGTATCAACAACTGTACTGTAAACCACCCTCCTATAAATAAAAATAAACAAGTCAGGCCCCTAACTTATAGTTTTCTGTACCCCCAAATGAGCCCAAGCCCATCTTTAGGATCTCCTTCCCAGCCTATTAACTGACAGATATTTCAGCCTGTTTGGATGCAATTCTAAATCATGAAGAAAAAACAAACAACAGTGCCTTTCGGGCTGTGTTGAGCCACCCCTGGGCTCACACCCCCGCACAGGGCTTTGCACACTACCTGGGACTTGAGACGCTCCACTTCTTCTGCCAGGCTCTGTCTCTCCAGCAGAAGCTGGTTCTGTTTGTTGAGGAGCTGCACCAGCTGTTGGGCAGTGGCCTGACTGTGCTTGTCCAGCTGCTTCAGCCTGAGGGGGAAAAAAAAAACCACTTTAGAATTAGTGGTGAACCTGAGAATTGGGGGCAACAGGCTTCAGAAAGCAGGGTGGAAAAAACTGAAGTTGGTTCTACTAGTGAGTACCATTGCTGTACTAGGAGTTCAGGTTTAGGGGAGTCCTGAAGAACCTCCTAGCTATAGGCCCATGGATAGTATCTGCTAAGTGAATGACTGCATCCGATGTGAAAGAGAACCAGGAAGTCTCTTTAGAAAGCTGTCAACCAGAAAGCACACAGATATGCTGGTTACCAGCCGAACTGAACCCATCAACTCTCAGAGGTCAGAGGTGAGGGGCCTAAATGCCTCCATTATTCATCTGAAAACAGCTCTGGCAGGCGGGAGCAGACGGCTGGCCTTGGCTGGGGAAGAGGGCGAGAGAGGATGGAAACACTGAACTAAGGATTTTCCATTATTAATTCACTCAGTCAATCACGAGCTCCGGCATGGCTGACCAGATGTCTTTAAAGATCCTAAATTTGTCATTCTGCTGATGGGCTCTCCTCTCCAGACTTGTTAATTCCCTCCAACTATTATCCTCATTTGTCCACAGCCAGCTTCCTACTGCCTGGAACACACGCACCCATGGAAATGCAGGCTTCAGACTAAATTTAGGCTTGTACAAACATCCAGAAACTGGCCTGGAAATGAGTCAAAGAGGTCACCTGATTTTATAGGGTCCTGTTCCACCACAAGTACTAATAGATATGATGGGCCTTTCACAAGAGGAGCATTTTTAAGACCTCTACCAGAGTGGGTGGTGAAACATCTGCATCACACGCACCAGGTGCTATAGTGCTGATACTGTGGTGTCTCTCACTGTCTCCATCTTTTGTTATTGTTGGCTAGACAGAAATCGAGAGGGGAGGGGAGGTAGAGAGGAAGAGAGAGACAGAGACACTTGCAGCCCTGCTTTACCGCTTGTGAAGCTTCCTCCCTGTAGGTAGGGGCTGGGGGTTCAAACCATGGTCCTTAGGCATGGTAATGTGCACGTTTAACCAAGTGCGCCACTGCCTGGGCCCTACTTTTTTTCTTTCTTTTTCTTTTCCATAGCTGCTGAAGAAGGCAGCTTTTCTTTCTTTCTTTCTCTCTCTCTCTCTTTTTTTTTTTTTTTCTTCCAGGGTTATCGCTCAGCTCGGTGCCTGCACCATGAACCACTGCTCCTGGAGGCCATTCTTCCCCCTTTTGTTGCCCTTGTTGAAGCCTTGTTGTGGTTATTATCGTTGTTGACGTCATTTGTTGTTGGATAGGAAAGAGAGAAATGGAGAGAGGAGAGGAAGACAGAGAGGGAGAGAGAAAGAGACACACCTGCAGACCTGCTTCTCTGCTTATGAAGCGACTCCCCTGCAGGTGGGGAACCAGGGGCTTGAACCGGGGTCCTTACGCCGGTCTTTGCGCTTTACGCCCGTGCGCTTAACCGCTGCTCTACTGCCTGACCCCCTAGCTTTTCTTTCAATCCCCAATCCGCCTGACTTCTTGCTGCTCTTCCTCCGGTGAGCTAAATACTGAGAGACACCTGGGAGAAACGGGAGAGCCTAAGGCGGCTCTACCCAGCTGGCTCACAGTCAGCATTGTGCATGCTCTCAGCCTGGCGCTCCCCAGACAGACATAGGTGGCCACACCACGGGACCAAGCCCCGCCCCCTAGCGTCTGGGTTTCCACTGGAGGACCAAGGGCTGAGCTTCTTCCAGGGCCTGTAGCTTCTCAGGATGACTATCAACCCCTGTCCAGCTGCCCATCAGGCTAGAGCTGAAGTCAGCTGCTAGGATCTTCTACCCAAGTGTGAGCACTTTCTTGCTTCTGTGCAGTCGACAGCCAGGTGGCCCTGAGCCCCTGCCATGATCAATCCTCTGATCTTGGGTCCTCTGGTGGAGCTCCCCAGTCTGCAAAAGCAGTCTGTGTGGGTCTCCAACCCACCTACCACACAGGGACAGTTCTTCCCGGGAGTAGTCTCAAAACTGCCACACGAGGAGCTGACAAACATAATTTTTCCTGCACTTGAGAGTGTGGAGCTGCTGAGAGAAGCACGGGGTCTCTGGGGCACAGAGGAGCCTGGCCAGAGAGCTGGGCCAGGGAGCGCCCAGTACTCAGGCAGATGCTGGGAATACCTGGAGCTTTACAGGTTCTCCTGCCCTGGGGGAGAAGGGGCTGCCAGCTATTGAAAGACAAAAGGGCACCACACTAAAACAGGATACAGTTCAAATGTGGGCTGGAAAGACAGCACACTGCTTCTGCAAGAGACTTTCGTGCCTGAGGCTCTGCAGTCTCAGGTTCAATCCCCATCATAAGCCATAGCTGAGCAGTGCTCTGGTCTCTCTGTATCTTTCTTTCTCATAAATAATAAATAAATAAATAAATAAATAAATAAATAAATATTAAAAAGTGAATCCCCTATCATCTGGGGATTCCCACATAGATATGATGGGCCTAGACCTCTAACATGTTCCTCTCCCTACTGTCACTGGTCTTCTCCATCAGGGACAACATAAGTGACCCTTTTGTGGGCCTCTACAGGACCTTGCCCTCAGTGTGGGTCAACACTAGTGGAGACTGCCCCATTCTCTGAAGGGAGGTTGGGTCAACATACTCTACCACTTGAGGATGAGGAAAATGAGTGCAGCCTAGAATGTTCCTAGCTATGACCACAGAATGCGCGCTCAGACCTACAGGGATCCAGAGGTTACACAGGCTCCTGTGCTGAATATGGACCCCAGATCAAATCCATGAGGTTTACAGTTAACAATATACATATACTTTTCCCATATTCAGGAGCTACTCTCTTCCCTGATGCAGTTTTCTAGTCCTATTTCCAACTCTGACACCATCTCCCCAGACAATACCTTTAGCCCACCTACATGTTAGCTGTCAGGCTCGGACAAAAATTAAGTAGTCTTGGGCCCCTTGGAATATATCTAAAATAAACCTACTAGCTTTTTCCAAAATGGAGACCCCAAATCTCACCTGCTATATTCTTACTTGTAGGTTCCTGATTAGTAAACAATCTGTTCTGCTTTATATATTAATACTTTACAGACACCAAGTTGCAGATGCCACCATAATGCCAATCTGACTTCCCTGGACAGATAATCTTACCAATGTGTCCTAGAACCCCATAT
Organism: Erinaceus europaeus; assembly: GCF_950295315.1. NCBI lineage: Eukaryota > Metazoa > Chordata > Mammalia > Eulipotyphla > Erinaceidae > Erinaceus > Erinaceus europaeus. The sequence continues at coordinate 40,269,948 of NC_080167.1, read as the reverse complement.
CTCCAGAGCCCTGTCGCACTAGGGAAAGATAGAAACAAGTTGGGAGTATGGATTGACCTGCCATTGCCCATATCCAGTGGAGAAGTAATTACAGAAGCCAGACCTTTCACCTTCTGCAGCCCACAATGATCCTGGGTCCATACTCCCAGAAGGGCAAAGAATAGGAAAGCTTCCAATGGGGAGTATGGGATATGGAACTCTGGTGGTGGAAATTGTGTGGAATTGTACACCTCTTATGGTCTTGTTGATCATCATTAAATCAATAAATAGTAATAATAAAGTTAAGTGAATCACCAGTCCAGGAAATAGATCTGTACCTGTTAGGGAAAGATGCTGGAATCAAGGATACTGGAGCCAAGATGGGTGTAAGAGAAAGAAGTTTATTCGCATGGATCAAGAGTTCAGGTCAACCTAAAAACACCGGCCTTGAATGGAAGTTTAACAATATCTTTATACTATGGCAGGAATCAAGCTAAGTTAGCTTCAGGTTATAGAATCAGTACGTGGTCATAGCCTTGCCATGAGGTACTCATTCGGGGTTAGAGTACATGGAATCTAGTTTGTCAGGACCAGGAATGAGGGAGTGGGTAGGCTTACTGGAAATCCCCATCAGCTAAAATTTTTGGAGTTCTTTCTGATTCCCTCTCATACCATCTTCATCTGTTGAGCACTACCAGGTATCAGGTGCTGTGCTAAGTGGTTATCAGGACCTAACTTTTGTAGTGTTTATGAAAATCCTGGGAGGCAGACTCTATTATCCCTACTTTAAGATGTGGCAATGGAAGTATAGTACAGAGAGAATGAATGGCCAGTCTGAGGTTATTCGCTTTGGTAAATTGGGATGTGAAAAGATAAATGGGGCTGGAGAGACAGTAAATGGAGATACCAAAGACTGTTCTACCTAAGGATCCAGGACAGTCCCCAGACACACCATAAGCCAGAGCTGAGCAGTGCTCTGATATAGCTAGCTCGCTCTCTCTCTCTCTCCCCCTCTCTCTCTCTCTTTCTCTCTCATTAAAATAAAGTAAAGATAAATGTATGTTGGCCTGGAAGGTGACAGGGTGTTCCCACACAAGAGGAAGCACTGCAAAGTCCACGGCCTCTGGGAACTGTGAGTAGTATGACTGGATAGGAGGCTGTGTACTTCTCATAAAAACCTTACAACCAAACCAATAATTCTAGACCTTGTCCTTCAGGTAGTGGTGAACTGTTTACCAGGAAGAGAGGAAGACAGGAGAGCCAAGTGTGGCAGAGAAACTCTGGGGTCAGAATGAGATTTCTGTGGAACCTTACCCATTGAGACAGCAGTTTAGCTTCGGGTTTGGCTTTCTAGCTATGGAGGCCAAGCCTGCAGAGAGACCAGGTTATGAATTTGGGGCCTCACTCACCCAAGAAAGCCTGGCTGAGGTTTCCAACTGCAGAAGTTTGTTGAAAATGCAGATATCATAGTGGCCCACAGCCTACTGACTAAGCAGCCCTGCTGGGTTGAGAGGTACAGAGCCTGGGAGCAGCCATATTTAAAGATGGGCAGAGCGCAGGAAGTCAGCAACACAGGGCAGCGGAAGACAGAAGTAAGGTAGAGAATAGTGAGAGAAGGGCCTGGAGTTCAAGGACAGGGAGGTTTTCCAGGAGGAAGGAGGGGGGAAGCTTGTATGAAATAGCACCTGGTGGTGGAGTGTGACCTGAGGTGCCATCCGGAGCTGCCTGTAGGGAGGGGCAGCACACTCACTGACAGAAGGGGAGGATGAGGCTGTTGTGGAGAGCAGCCTGGCTGAAGGCAAAGCAGTAAAGAAACAACAAGGAGCACAGACATGGAATAAGCTTGGGCTGGTAGACAAGAGGTTCTGGGGTGGGGGTGGGGGAGAATTGTCCTCTTTTTTCTTCTTTTTTGCTGCCAGAGCTTTCTGTCTATATGATTCCACCACTCCTGACAGACTCTCTTTTCCTTCCTTCCTTCATTTTTCTTATAGTCAATGAAAGATAGAGAGAAGAGGAGGAGAGACACCATGGTACTGCCTGGGCGGTTGTTTCTATGTAGAGCAGGCGCTCAGCCCTGGACCCTCAAGCATAGTAAAGTGTATGTTCTCCCAGGTGAGTCATCTCCCACTCCTAAAAGGCAAAATTACTCGGGCTTCCCAAAGCAGGGAGGGTGGGATAGCTCACCCAGCAGAGTGCACGTTACCATGCTCTAGCACCTGGGTTCAAGCCCCTGATCCACACCTGCATGGGGGAGCTTCATGAGTAGCTGAGCATTACTACAGTTCTCTCTCTCTCTCTCCTTCCCTCCTTCCCTCTCTATATATATATCAAAAAAATGGCAGCTGGAAACCATCTTTCAACATTCAGGACTCAGCAAAATTGTCTTTCTGAAAGGATACAATCTCCCCTTGTGCTGAGCCCTTTGTTCGGAGTTGTTCCCTCATGGCATCATTAAAGGAGAGAGCAAGTAGTCATCACCAGCCCTGCTTGGGAGTCCCTCTAGGGAGAAAGAAGGAGCTCCCCACCCCCAACAGCCTGAAAACCACACACACACACAGGTTCTGCACAGCAGGAAAGAGAGCAGACTCCTCACTTTCAGGGCTCAGTTCTTAAGGCCTCATCTCTGGAACACACAGGTTTCCTGTCTTTTCTCAGAGAACTCTCCTGTCTACGTGGTGTCTGCTCAGGCCTGCCACAAGGACCAGGATCTGTGGCATTATCTCCCTCCCCCCTGCTACCCCTAGAGACAGGAGGCCATCTTTTCCCATGAAGCATGAGTCTCATAGCCCATGAAGAAGGACACTTCCAGACTGGGTCACCACCCTAACTGTGGACACTGGGTCCATTTCTTTAGGGGCCTACCTATGCACAGCCATCACCCCTGAGGGGGAGGGATAGTGGTGTACCCATATTGGGCTGTGATCTGGACAGGTCATGGGGATTACAGAGGTGTGGGGACAGCCGCTGCCATAAGGACAGGCTGCCCCAGGTTACTGCTCAGATTAAAGGGGGCTGGTGTGCGTGCTGGGCAGGGCAGGGTGCTAGTGATCTAACAGCAATCTTCCCTCTACACCTCCCAGACATGATCACAACTAACCCCCCCCCCCCCCGTCCCCTTAAGATGCAAGACTTTTATGATAAGATGGAACAAGTGGTGAAATACAAAACAACTTTATCAAGCTGAGTGGGCTGAGGAAAATATCTTATGCAAAACAGAAGCAGTGCAAGCTGCCAGCTCCGGTCCTGTGCTTCAGACATTCATTTGCTATGAATACTGTGAAAGCCAGTGAATACATATATTTAAATTTTTTTAATGTTGTATGCGATACATACAAAATATATGCAGAGCATAAATAAGTTATGAGGTATGATAATCAAATGAGCACTTGTGAGTCTGGTACCGGTACCATAGGGGCCTCTCCTTCCACATTTTTCTCCAGGCCGGGCCCTTCCGGTTCCCAGGCATGAATACTGTCCTCATGCAGGTAGCTTTCTGTTAGTGGTCTTGGTTTCACTCAACCATTTCACCTTCGCCTTTATTTACTGATTTATTTTGTGGCAGTGGTAAAATGCCTTTGTCCGGAGATATTTTTTACCCAGAACCCCATCCTTCAAGCACATTGGCTACAGTAAAGATGTCCCTTCCCCTTTTCTTGTTGCTCAGCTGCACAAGGTCCCTGTGGATACTGGCCTTCAGATAGAAATAAACATTTTTTTTCCAACCAATATATGAGTTTGGGCTGAAAATATGCACTTGGTCCTCCACTATTCCAATAATGCACTCTGAAGATTTTTTTCTGTAGGTGGGTGGGTGGGCAGGTGGTGACTCACCCAGTAGAGCAAACCTATTACCAAGAAAAAGTAAGGACTCAGTTCCAAGTCCTCACTCCCTCCTGTAGGGAGACAGCTTCATGAGTGGTGGAGTAGTGTTGCAGGTGTATCCTTTTGTCATTTTCTCTCACTTTCTGCATCTCACCATCTAGGGAAGAGAAAGAAAGAAAGAAAGAAAGAAAGAAAGAAAGAAAGAAAGAAAGAAAGAAAGAAAGAGGGAAAGAAAAAAAGAAAGAGAGAAAGATAGAAAGGATACAAAGAAAAGACTACTGGTATTGGTGGTGTCATCCAGGCACTAAGCTCCAGCAATAAGCTTGATGGCAAAGATAGTAAAAAGATTCCCCCTGGCCATTCACTACAGGCCAGGGAATACCATAAGCATTTTATATCCATGTTCTAACTTCATGCTCACAATACCTTATGCTATTGTCACCATACTCCACGAATGAGAAAAGCAAAGTGCACAGAAGTCATTTATTTCTTTAATTTTATTAGTGACTTAATATTGGCCTACAAAATTGTAAGATAACAGGGGTATAGGGAAAGATAGAAACAAGCTAGGCGTATGGATCGACCTGACAATGTCCATGTCCAGCAAAGATGCAATTACAGAAGCCAGACCTCCACCCCAGAAGGATCCTGGGTTTATACTCCCAGGAGGATAAATTATAGGGACGCTTCCAATATAAGGGGTGGGATGTGGAACTCTCTGGTCATGAGAATTATGTGGAATTGTATCCTTCTTATACCATCCTGTCGATCATTATTAAATAATTTTAAAAAAAAAAAGATAACAGGGGTATAATTCTACACCATTCCCACCACAGGAGTTCTGTCTCCTCATTCCCTTCACAGGAAGATAAAGCAGTTCTCCCAAGGCTGCAGATTTGGGTTAACTACTATTTCTATAACAATCTATCTATATTTATATATATTTTCCTTTTTTTTCCCCCTGTATGGTTCTACTTTCTCTTCCAGAGGAGTCACTTGCCCATCCTTAACCCTCACCCTGACTATCGAGGCAGAGTCCAGACCCAAGCCATCAGTGGCTGGGGAGCTGCTTCTTGCCCTCTGGTGCCTTCTATAAGAGAACAAGACTCTGTCTGCTTCCTCAGCTGCCTTGCGTCTTGGGCTTCTTTTCTTCCTCAGTATATCTTAAATGCAGGCCAATTTCTAGAGCTGGGTTCCCTCCTGGCTGCAAATTTAAAGCAACTGCCTGAGGGATTTTTTTATGTACACATCTGATTCCCAGCACCCAGTGTGTGGAGGTTGAGCCTTCTCAAATTTTGATCTGCCTCAGACATCCTGTTGACTAACTTCCTCAGCATTTCAAGTCTACATGAAAATCACCCAGTAATGCACTGGACTCTTTTCCCAGTGCTCCTCCTCCTGGGGCCCTCATGCACAGCTGGAACCATTTGACTCAGCAGTTCTTTCCTCCCTTCCTCTCTTTGTCCACATGACTCAGTCTCTGAGTTGTTTTGTTTTTAGATATAAAACAGAAATGGCCTATAAAATCCACTTTTCAGCACCCCCACACCCCCCAAATAAGCTAAGAACACAGCCATGCTCACTTCCTCGCTTTTTGTCAGAGACCACAGAGTCACAGAGCCTGAAATACTACTTGCCATTTAAAGAAGATGGTTGCAAGCCACTGAGCTAGAAGATGACTAAACTCTCTCCCAGCACCTAATTTCTATATTATGACTGTACAGAATGTTACTATGTTCTCATCTTCAAATTCTGCCTGCTATCGTGATAAAACAACCAATTTGGAGTTTTGAAAGCCCAATTATCCTTACTACCGCTCTAGGTAATTGGTTTTGATGAATAAACCATATTAAAGTTTTCACTTTGTTCCAGCACTTAAAATCGCTGTCATGTTCTGCTTAACTCTCATCAATGGGGTCAGAGACTCAGTGAGAATAACCCATGTGCTAAGGAATCTGGGACAGAGACTAACCCATGAGACTCAGAAAATTCAGGCATTTTAAGTGACTAGTTTGTCAATTTTCCTTTGCTTACGTCCACCCTCTTCAATAATGATTGTAGCAATAGGTTCTAAGCCTTATGCAATTCTGAGGAGAGTTTACACCTCCGATAAATAAATTTTACATTGTTATGCTGCCCACTGTTTTTGTTTTTGTTTTTGTTTTTTTCTTCCAGGGTTGTCACTGGGGCTCGGTGCCTGCACTAAAAATCCACTCCTCCTGGAGGTCATTTTCCCCCCATTTTTGTTGCCCTTATTGCTATTGTTGGATAGGACAGAAAGAAATGGAGAGTGGAGGGGAAGACAGAGAGGGGAAGAGAAAGATAGACACCTGCAGACCTGCTTCACAGCTCTCAAAGCAACCCCTCTGCAGGTGGGGAGTGGGAGCTCCAACAGGGATCACTGGTCCTTGCATTTCGCGTCATGTGTGTTTAACCTGCGGTGCTACCGCCCAGCCCCCCAAGCTTTTCCTTAAACCTTTCTTCCCCTTATTTAAAAAAAATTTTTTTTACTTATTTATTATTGGATAGAGACAGAGATAAATTGAGAGGAGAGGGGAAATAGGGAGAGAGACAGAGAGACACTGGCAGCCCTGTTTCACCACTCGTGAAGCTTTCCTCCACCAGGTGGATATAAGGGGCTTGAACCTGGGTCATCACACGTTGTGTGAAGTTTAACCAGGTGGACCACCACCGCCACCACCCCTTGAATTTTTCATTTTCTCAAATCCCCAGACAATTCTGGCTACTTGCAGAGGCAGAACAGTGGTTACTGAAGGGCAGAGATAGGTGGAAGAAGTCTATTCTTCAAAATGAATCAGGTGGGGATCAGGCAGGGTACACAGTACCAAACACTGGGGCCTGGGTTCAAGAGCCCTTACCACCATCCCCATCTGCATCAGGAAAGCAGTGCTGTCAACAACTCTTTTACTCTCTTTCTCTGTCTCCCCCTCCCTCCTCAATTTCTCTCCGTCTCTATTCATAAAACAAAACAACAACAAGACATATAATGTGGTCAGTAGGAGTGGTGGTAAATTTGCCACAGGCACTGAGCCTGGGTCATAACCCTGGTAACAATTAAAAAAAAAAAAAGCACCTTTTCCCTTAGATCACTTAGGAACATCTGCTGCATCACTGCCTGCTAGGTTCAGAGTATAAGTTCTAGATAAGCCTTCAAGGACAGGGCACAGATAACATATCCTCCCACCATGCAATAGTACAGACCAGAGATGACATGTCAAGAACCTTAAATCAGCTGAGCCTGGGAGGTTATTTGCCTTAAGCCTCAATCCCCTTTAATCAGACATTTTGAGAGCCGGGCGGCAGCCACACCTGGTTAAGCGCATGTGGCGGGTTTAGTTCAAGGACTGGCATAAAGATCCCGGTTCGAGCCCCCAGCTCCCTACCTGTAGGGGAGTCGCTTCACAAGTGATGAAGCAGGTCTGCAGGTTTCTGTCTTTCTTTCCCCATCTCTGTCTTCCCCTCCTCTCTCCATTTCTCTCTGTCCTATCCAATAACAACGACATCAACAACAACAATAATAACTATAACAATAAAAAACAAGGGCAACAAAAATGAAATAAATAAATTATATATATATATATATATATATATATTTAAAAATCAGACATTTTTACACTTTTTATTTCTTTGTAAACCCAGGGCGTCACCACCTCCAAATAGAAATAAACAGAGATGGAAAGACAGAGCAAAAGAAACCACACCTGGAGGCTTCTCCAGTGAGGTGGAGGTTGGGCTTGGGCCTGGGTGGCACGCATGGTAAAGCAAGACACAGTGTCTAGGTGAGCTCTCTGCTGCCCCAATAAGCTCCTTTTTAATTTAATCTTATTTATTATTATTTTTTCCTTGGGTAAATTTTTTTTCTTTTCCCCCCCTTTTATTTCTTTATTGGAGGATTAATGGTTTACAGTCGACAGTGAAATACAATAGTTTGTAAATACTTTTTTTTTAAGCAAAAGAAGGATAGGGAGCCAAGAAAAATGGTGGGGGAGCAAACTTTGTTGAAAATCACTTATCTTTACAGAGTAGAATCCAGGCCACATATGGTCTGAGAGAATCTACAAGGATCTCCATGCTGCCTCTCAATTCATACCTCAACCTATCACCACTCTTCCAAGGCTGTTTATTTAAGGGCTGGTGAGATAGCTCACTTGGACAGTTTATATTTTTCTTGCTATTTGTGCTACCCAGGTTTAAGCCCAACCTCCATCGTATTGAAGGAAGCTGTGATCTCTTTCACTCTCTGTTTCTTTGTACCTAGTGTACGTGCACACACACACACACACACACACACACCTATTTAGAAGTAAGTTCAGCTTTACAAAATGCTGCAGTAAGAGTACAAAAACCCACATACCTTTTGTCCTCAATTACGTATTGTAGCCTTTTTCACCACTATTCCGCTCCCTCTTTCTCATTATCTACAAGCAGGCTTATATAGATACAGAATTTTTTTTTCCTCTAAACCATTTGACAGGAAGTTACACACCTCGCCGCCCCTTTTGCGTGGATAACTGAGTGTTTGTGTTCCAAGGCTAAAGACACCTCAAGTAAATGTAGCACATTCTCAGCTTCATTTACTAACCTAGATGGAGTAGCTTTCTCTGACTTAGTGAGTTCTAGTTTTCTCAGTTGACTTTTGATATCCCTTTTCCTCCTTCTAGAAAAGATTTTTAGCAGCTAGTAATCATGTCTATTGAGTTTCCAGTAATCTGGAACAATGAAAGGGGCTATCGAGAGAGTTATTTAGTATTAGAGCAACTATTGTCTTAAGAGAAGACAAGGAAGCATCAGAATGCTGAGGGGTCTTGGTCAATCAGTCTCTTGGGTTTTTACTGTACATTGTGGTGCTGTCAGGAAATTCTGTCCTAATGAGGTCCTCCTGATACACCCCAGGACTGAAACACTCTGGGAGAGATCCTGAGTACATCAGATTCCATACCGCAGTGAGGTTCCCTTCTAGTCCCTTCCTGTTTGACCATCCTTGAGGTAGTCAAACTAGCTACAGACCTGTGATCAAATAAGTGTGAGTCCACAGCCGCTAAGTAACAGGATTCAGTCACTACAGTACACTCACTGGCATGCATCTTAATTATGTTTTAGTGCAAGTAATCTGATAACTACTCTGGCTATCCACTGCACGCCTGTCAGTGCTGAAAGCATTTTATTTTGCTCCTCTTCCATCTATATGGAGCAGCCTCCCTGCTGACCCTTGTCAAAGGACCCCATCTGCTGGTTGCCACAGTAACTGAAGGCAACCAATTGAGCTGAACAGAGTGACTCAGAGATAAAATCTGCCGCCAAAGGAATTCTGCAAAGAGTAATAAATCATTTAGTAAAAGGGGGTCCTCCACACAGTGCTGAGTGTTGGTATAATATGATGACATAACTAACTCTTCCAACTAGAAGGCCCATGGCAGATCAGAGTGATTGGACCTGCTGGAGGGCTCATTTGGTTTCTAGTGGATTCCAAACGCCAAAGAGGCTCATCTCGCCCAGATATGTGCCACTGCAGGGGACAAGGAACGAGCTTAGTCAATTGTTTAATGTTTGGGCTGCAGATTTCTGGAGTCGGAAAAGTGGTGAGAGAACCAGTCTAGGTTTGCTGCACTCCTTAGTCTGTTTTTTTTTAAAGTAGCACAAGTAAACAGAAATGCCCCCATGTAACCCAGGAAACCACTGTGGCCTTGAGGAAGATGGCAAAGAGAATGAGCATGCAGATTGCTTTCGCCCCGTCGCTCTGCTATCAATCAACTGTTAAGCGCTCCAAGCAGAAACCAGTTATGTGCTCAAGACATGCAGCCCGTGAGCTAGCAGGAGAGATGACAAAAGTCAGCTCAGAGGGCTGGGGGCCTCTGAGTCTCACCTCAGGGGTGGTGTCAGAGAGGGGATGGGGCTCTCTTAGTAGTTGGCCAAGCACGGTTTTAAAATGCCTTAAACAGGTATCTTTCAGGGTTTGAGCAGCAACATACCTGGTATAGCACACACATTACCATGCAGCAAAGACCCAGGTTCAACCCTCTGACCCCCACCTGCATGGGGGACACTTCACAAGCAGTGAAGCAGTGCTGCAAGTATCTCTCTCTCTCTCTCTCTCTCTCTCTTCCATTCTATCTCCCCCTTATCTCTTGATTTCTCTTGTCTCTATCAAAAAAAAAAGGAGAAGAGGAGGAGGAGGAGGAGAAGAAGAAGGAAAAAAAGAGGGATTCTAGGAAAGGTAGGTTCATTGTGCAGGCAATGTGCCCCTGCGATAGCCTTGGTGCAATTAACAAACAAACAAAAACAACAACAACACAACAACAACAGCAAGGCCAAAAGCTGGCATCTTTCTTAAATTAAGATCTCCTAAGTGGAAGGAGCAGAAAAGAAAGTGAAGGAAAGGCCTTTGCAGGGTTGTGTGGGGGGCCAGCTCTGGATGACAACAGGCAGCACACAGTAGGCCCCTCACAGCACAGGACACCAGTAATCCTCCTCGAAGAGGATAAAATCACCCAGGGAGGTTAAATCACCCACAGGCCAGTTCTTATTTGCGATGGAGACCCCCTTCCCAGCCTCCAGGGACCAAAGGGCACAGAGGCAGCAGGGGTATGTGGTCACGGTGGGTAGAAGATCTGACTAGGCCTGCACCTCCCCTCATGGGCCAGGCCCCACCTTGAAAAGAAGTACAAGCAAAATGTTCACAGCTTTCCACATTCCTGTCCCTGTGAGCAAAGGAAGTCGCCTGTCATTAAGTCATTTTCTGGAGACTAATTCCTGATTTAAGGAAAGATGAATCCCCAAGCAGGAAGTAAAGTCCAGGAAACGGTCTAGGAGTGTGAGTGGCATCTCAGACAAGGTGAGGGGCATTTGTGCCTGCCCAGGGTAAGTCTTTCCTGGAGTTTAGCTCATCCTGGGAGCCTACCAAGTTCACTCCCCACCCCTGCACCACAGACTCCTGGTACTATAGCCAGGCTTCTACCAGGTGCTGGAGGACGATGGGTCTGAGGGTGCAGGAGGCGCCAGGGCAGCCTGGCTTTAGCTTCCAGCCACCCCTGATGGGCCTGACCTCCAGGGGCCTAGAGGCAGTCAGGGGCATAGGAACCACACCCAACACCTGCAGGGCAGCTGGGCCTGGGAGGTGGGTGCAGAGCATCTGGCTTGGCAGATCCACGGGGGCTCAAGAAGCCTCTGGATTTTGGCAGGAGAGGATTAAACCAGGATGGCAGTTGAAGGCAGGAGCTGGGTGAAAGCTTCATTAACTCTAAGCTCACATCTTATTCCCCACCCCACCCTCACCCCCAGAAGAAAAAAAAAAAGAGAAAAGGAAAAAAAAGTTTTCCTTTGCTGGTAAATGAGGAAGATTCTACATGCTTGCATTTGTTTTCTGATTTTTGTCTGTTTGTTTTGTTTTTACCATTAACTTTCTTTTTGCAAGCAAATCATTTTTTAACTATTGGTGATGACCACGAGGAACTACACCTTTTAATTCAAAGGGAAAGACATCTTGGATGACAGAGAGGAGGTGGAAATATTACATCCTATTCAAATCTCGAGTTGGTGAGTAAGCTTTCCCATGTGACTTACTTGAAACTGGCAGAGATTTTAAGAATCCAAAGAAGTAAAAATTAAAAGATGCTGGGTATGACATTTCTTTATATCTTTCCCTCCCACCCCATCCTCATTCAATAACTAAACCAATTTTTATGATCAACCCTGAAACATGCCATGGAAAACAGGACTGCCTGATTTCACAGAAATATTTTAAGCAGTACTGCCTGTGGCACAGTTGCTCAGACTTGAATTCCCCCTCCCTCTTTACAAAGTTACCATTCCTTTCACTTCTACACCCTACTTCCAATTCTTTGTCTCTGCTCACTCTGCCGAATTCTCCTCCGTATTTCAATTCCCAGACACTCTTGAACTGTTGCACACGCTGCCAGTTTGAGCCTGCACAGAATAATCAGTATATTAATTCCACTCAGAGACAGTGAGATTTTTCCTAACACAATCTGCCCAACCTGAACTCTTCCCTTCAGAAACACTTTGCCTTTAAAAAGAAACTCCCAGCATGAACCTCACAAGAAGCGACATGTAACAGACAGTGCATGTGGTGCTGGGCATGCAGTTCAGAATTAAAAGAGAATTTTTCACTTTGTTTCTTCTGTGCCATGTGCATAATGTGCATGTGGACGAAACTGACATCAGACATTTAAAGCAAAGAGGGGTGGGGGGAGGGGGATGTCAGAGTGGCGGGAAAGAAAGAGAAAATATGTCGATAAAAAAAAAACAGTAACTTCTGCTAATCTACATTTTTTTTCAGTTACTGTCCTAATTAAGAATGTTAGGAAATATGTTGCAGTTTAATTGCATTGTTTCAAGAAATTCGAATTCTGACAAATTTGGGACCGTGCATACTTGGAAGGCAGAGGAATTAAAGCTGTAATTTCTTCCAATTGGTAGATTATAATCAAAATTATGCCTCCCACATCAGCCCCCCACCCCATCCTAAATTCAGAAGACAAAGAATATCCTCATGTAGCAAGTATAGCAATGGAATGAGCTCTATAGAAAAAAAAAGTGTTTTCATCTATGTACATGGAAGCAGAAGATCTTAATAAAAATACAAAGAATCCACAAAAATGAAATATCATTCTTCTTTAACTGAAATTTCTGGATGACACTGTCATCCTTGCTGAAAACATTTATGAAAGAAGTTGTAAGGAGCTCCACACAGTTCTCAGATGGTCTTGTTTATGATGGTAAGAAAAAAAAACCCACTTATTTGCCTCAGCATAACAATGGAAACAATTCAGAGTCATTTGTGTTTCTGACCTCTGCCATTTCAGATAGATGCCTTTGCATTACCACATAGCTAGTAGAATGTTTTTTTTCTTTTAAAAAAACAATTTAGTTTATTCCCTATTACAGAGATTGGTTGAGTTTCGCATTGAGAAAAGAAAAAAGAGGAAAGAAGTACTCTGCTGGGAGTCTGGTGGTAGCTCAGTAGGCAAAGCGCAAGGATTGGCATAAGGATCCCGGTTCCAGCCCCTGGCTTCCCACCTGCGGGGTGTGTGTGTGTGTGTGTGTGTGTGTGTGTGTGTGTGTGTGTGTGTGTGTGTGTGTGCGCGCGCGCTTCACAAGAGGTGAAGCAGGTCTGTAGGTGTTTATCTTTCTCTCCCCCTCTCTGTCTTGCCCTCCTCTCTCTATTTCTTTCTGTCCTATCCAACAATGAACAACATCAACAACAAGGATAATAATCACAACAAGGCTACAACAACAAGGGCAACAAAAGGGAGTAAATAAATAAATATTTAAAAAAAAAAAAGAAGTACTCTGGTACGTATAATACCAGGTCTCAAATCTAGAGTCTTAGGTACTAAAGTGCCACATTCTACACTCACACCAACTGTGCAATCTTCCCAGCACTGCTGGAATATATTTTCATTGTTCAAAGTACCGTTGACAGAAATTATAGTTGGCAGGGTAACTTCCCATTTTTCACAGATGCTCAGAGCTCATTTTTCACCTGGATGCTGCCTTTCTTACTCCATTCACTACTTCTTGGGGCTACAGAGGAGGGTTCAGTGAGAAGGTAAGTGGAGGCTCAAACTCCAAAAGAGTGTGGAATACAGCTCAGGCCTCACACTGCCCAGAGATGCACACCCACTCAGGTGACTCTATTCCAACTGCTTTGATAATTTATTTGGTCCAGTAACTTGGCCTGTTCTTTGAGTGGATCAACTTTTCTGCTTTAAACTACCATTAGTCAGTGACTTAGGATACATGTGGTGACTCAGAATTAGCTATATCCCTCTTTGGGGCTGTGGGTTTCACTCGTCCAGCAGCTAGAGATGTTGCATAGCATATACCACGGCTCTGAGACAAGAAAGTGAGATCTGTTTACCCCAGAATGCCACTGAAATGTCCCCAGAGCTTGTCTAAGAAAACAACTTAGAAAGAACTGCTCTATTTGGTGGTCTCTCAGGCAGGGCCTTTCCATTTTTGATTAGCCAGTCAAATCCTGAGGTTGCAAATTGCTGAGTGAACTGGCATCTGTGACCTCAACGTTCAAAGTGGGGAAAATGCTGCTTTGAATCATATATATATATATATATATATATTATAATATATATATAATATATATATTATATATATATATATACCACACACGCAGCCCCACATAGTAAAGGGACATCATGGGATTAAATAAAATTTACCTGGGATTAAATTAAATTAAATAAAATTTACCTGGGATTAAATAAAATTCTCATCTGACTCAATAAGAAGTGAAAGCTTTCCCCATCTCCTGGGGTTACTAAAAATGCTGGTGATAGGACATATTCCCCCACCTCCACCCCCAGTCGTTAGGCATGTTCCCTGTTCCCGGATCAGGGCTTTTGTCAGACAGTGCAGGAGGAGGCTGCTGTGCTAAGGCTGGATCCCTGCAGTGGCCAATGGAGAGGGCAGAGAGAGGGACAGGAGCGTTATTAATTACCAGACTGGGGCCTAGAAGGGTGGTGGGGGGGTGGGAGTTCAGGCAGACTAACCAGGAGGTGGGGAGAAGCTAGAGGGTAATTATAAGTTGTAAAGTTCTTACTCAATTCTCGGAGTTTGAAGAACATTAAAAGAGGAGAATATAGAACACTGGCGGGGGGGGGGGGGGGGGGAAGGGAAGCAGTACCCGCCCGAGGGCCAATTGCCTCTCCAGCAGCGGCAAGGCTGTTCCTGGGCTCACAGGACCATTTGTTCCATTACACAATCTCCTGAAGCCATTTAGAGAGAGCTCAAACAACTGCCTGTACCAACACGACACATGGCTTCCCATCCCGACTCTTTGCTAATCCAGACGCTCCAACCATCTTTCTTTAAGATGCCATATGGTTGGCAGAAGCCTGTAGATCTAGCAGCACATCTGCTTGTACATTTCTTCTTCCCTCCATCCCTCCCCCCCCAACAAAAGAGGGATAGAGACAGAGAGGAGGGCGTGCGTGCCTGTGTATCTCTGCCTATGCAGTTACTTCTTTTTAGGCACTCTTAAGAAAACTATTAAAAAGGTGACAGGGAATTATTCAGGCCTTGGTTGTTGTTGTTCTTTTTTTTTTTTTAACTAGACAAAATGGTGATTTATTTGCTTGTCCATGATTTTTAAAATAAGATTAGAAAAACAAAGGCTGGAGACACTCCTTTCTTCAAAGGATGGTTCCTTAAGAACCACTCCAAAGCTCTCCCTTTGGGAATCCTTGCCCAGCTTTCTGGTCAGGGGGTGTGGAGGGGCAGCACTCTTTCCTGGAGCTATTTCTCTCTTCTTTTTGGTCAAGGCAGAACAAACAAGCTGAGAAACAAGCAGATATGCAGAGCCCGCTTTGTTAGCAAGCATGGCGCGGCTGTATGCTAATGAGTCGGCATTGACACACAGCTTTTGGGGTATGATGAGCAGAGATTATTGACACTGTTGAAATCCTGGCTCTCCTGGCCTGTGAGTGCAAAGGCTGCTTCCTTGGAATCCAGCCCCCAGTCAGACAGGCTGCAAAAAAGTAATACATTCTACTTTCGTGACGCCTGGAATCTGGCCCTTTGGTAACTTAGAGCAGTTTGGGGCTGTGGGTGGGGACATTTGAAAAACACATTCTAAAATATTTGATCAAGCCAGGAGTCCAATAGGTGAAAAGTGAAAATTATGAGTTTCTTCCCACTTAAAAAAGTTAAACCCAGGGAGTCAGGCGGTAGTGAAGTGGGTTAAATGCACATGGCGCAAAGTGCAAGGATGCCAGTTTGAACCCCCGACTCCCCACCTGCAGGGGTGTTGCTTCACAAGCATGAAGCAGGTCTGTAGGTGTCTTTCTCTCCCCCTCTCTGTCTTCCCCTCCTCTCTGGATTTCTCTC
This sequence comes from Erinaceus europaeus, assembly GCF_950295315.1. Taxonomy (NCBI): domain Eukaryota; kingdom Metazoa; phylum Chordata; class Mammalia; order Eulipotyphla; family Erinaceidae; genus Erinaceus; species Erinaceus europaeus. The sequence continues at coordinate 40,254,267 of NC_080167.1, read as the reverse complement.
TATCCTATCCAACAACAATGGCATCAATAACAACAATAACTACAACAATAAAACTACAAGGGCAGCAAAAGGGAATAAATAAATAAGAAAAAAAAATTAAAAAGTTAAACCCAATAGACATGTGTGATAGAGGTCAGGAGCAAGAAGCTCAAGAGCAGGGTGAAGGGCAGTCACTGCCTATGCCACTTGGGGCAGCTGGGACACTGGCCAGGCAATGCTCTGTCAGCCCTTCTGTTCACTGTGGTTGAACCATATATTGGTTGATCATAAATGGTTTCTCACATTTGTAGAAATATGGAACAACAAAAATACAAAGCACACAAGGACCAGCGTAAGAATCCTGGTTCGAGCCCCCGGCTCCCCACCTACAAGGGAGTTGCGTCACAGGTGGTGAAGCAGGTTGCCGGTGTCTGTCTTTCCCCTTCTCTGTCTTCCCCTCCTCTCTCCATTTCTCTCTGTCCTATCGACATCAATAATAACAACAATAAAAAAAAGACAAGGACAACAAAAGAGAAAAAAAATAAAGTAAATAAATTAAATTAAAAAAATATATACAAAGCAAGTATTCCAATGCTACCCAAATAGACTTTGTATTTTTAGGTCAAAGAAGAGTACTGAAGAAGCTTCTGGTTTGCAGTCTGAGCATGGTCAATGAAATGTCCCTTTATCTTGTCAGGAACTCTAAGAAGAAGTGGGTAGTGTTATTTCACTGTAACAGATGAGAAGACTAGAAAGTTGAAAACAAAGAGAGAAAAAAAAAATCACAACTTTCACAAAGTTACGCAACTAAGAACTGGCTGACTCAAATAACCATGCCCACATCACTGAGTTCAATAGGTTCCAGGTATGTAAGTACATGTCTCTGCAGAGAAAGGGGCTCATGGTCTGCCAATCAGAGCAGATCACTGTTAGCCAGTGAGCAATAAGTAGTTATAATTAGCAAACTGGCAAGGTCATCAAATTGTAAATTCTGTTTACTCTTAATTCTGTAACATGAACATAACATATATATATGAAACTATACTCAAACTCTTATAATATTGTCAACCAATGTTAAACCACTTGATGTTTTGGTTTCTCTTCAAATCATATAAAATTTTCACCTTTTACCAATGTTAAACCAGTTGAAGAAAAAACACTGCCATTGTCTTGGACTTTGCTGACAAACTCCTTCTTTCTGGAACTATATAGCCCAGCATTTAGCAGGCAGATGCACATGTGAACTTGTAAATAAGTTTTTATTAAATGCATATTATCAAAATCATGTTTTAAAATAAAATACATACACGTGATACTATCTAACTCAATGATGACACAATAGCACAAACTAGATTTTATAAGCCTGATGCTGTTCCCAACAGGAGCAATAAACTACTGTTAACAATTCCATTATTATCACATCATATTAAAATAAACACACACATATATATATGTGTGTGTGTGTATATATATATATATATATATATATATATATATATATATACTTGAATTTAAAAGAAAAAAGAGTTGGGTTGGTTGAAATTTGAGGCAAATTCTTCTAAGACTGCTTCTTTATTGGCATATAAAATACTACTTACCTATGCCCATAGAATTGTGAGACTTGGGGATAGTAACTAAAGTGCATAGCATTTCATAGGCTCTTAACAACTGAAATTGCAATAGTTTGTATTATTTTTAGGAGTGTTTCAGAGAATATGCAAGATGCTTCTATATAAGTAGCTCATTCACTTTGAAAACAGCTCTGTGACACGGGGTATTTCTTCTTTCTAATGAATGAGGTGATTGAGAGCTAATAGTAAAATAGCAAAACCAACCATAAGCAACATTATTTAGTCTTTTTAATGTGCAATTATCAGGCACATTTCTTTTTCTTTTCTTCTTTTTTGCAACCAGGTTATTGCAGAGCTTGGTACTTGTACAACTCCACTGCACCTGGCAGCCATTTTCTTTCTTTCACTTGATAGAGACAGAGAGAACTGAAGAGAGAGGGGAGAGAGAAATTGCTGCAGCATTGCTCTACCACTCATGAAGTCTCCTTTCCCAAAGGTGGGGGCCAGGGGCTTCAACCTGGGTCTTCACACATGACTATGTGTGAATTTTACTGGGCGTGTCACTACCTGGCCACAAATGTGCACATTTAAAAATCTTTAACAGCAACCCTTTGAAGAAAGGTAATAGTGATATTATGATTCCCATTTTACTGACAAGAAAACTGAGTCGCAGAAATGCTACCAAGCTCCTGAAATCATGTAAGTGGGAATTGGCAGGATGGGAACACAACTGGGGTGTCTTCTAATCTCACATTCATAACCCCTCCCCCCAAAAGTGTAAAATAGTGAAGACTGGGAACAAAAGCCAGATTTCTGCTTAGAACTTGCTGCCTATTTGTCTGTGTCACATTGTCCTTGGGTGGAGCTTTTTTAAAAGATATTTGGCAAAGAAGTTTCTTAGTATCAAACTCCTTGTCCTTAACAAATTTCCAAATGGTTAAGAAATCCTACAGTTTCTAATTCAGGTGTCTCGTGTGTTTATGTTGACTCAGTCAGAGATGAGAGCTGGGTGCGTCCTCCGGCACAGCGAGAAATGAAAGCTGCGTCCTTTATAAAATGACAGGACACAGCATGTGTATTTGAACACACCACAAACAAAAATGCACACCAGCAAGGCTGTTGTTAGATACTCAGAATCTGATTGAACATCACCAAAAATGGTCAGGATTTGAGTATGAAGAGAATAGTCTTTCAATAAAGATTATCAATAGGAAGCTTCCAAATCAAAATTATGTGCTAGGGAGGCTAGAACATTTGGAGGCTGCTGATCAGATGCTGACATGAAGAAATGGGAGCGGGTGCAACTCAAATCTGGATTTATCATGCACATATGCGCTTTACTAGACAGTTCTCTCCAAATAAAGCCTTTGAGCTACTCTCCTGAAGTCTTCTTTCTGATGTGTTGGAACCAAAAGGCTGTAATCTCAGGTGAATGTGCTAACAGTCTCCCTCCACATGTTTCCTTCAACTGACTGGACATGGGATGATATCTGGAAGTCAAGTTCCCACTGGAGCTCTTCTCTTCTACTACAACTTCCAGGGTCCTGATTTGATTATGGAGTTGAATATTGTGGAGAAGTGGAACGGTGTTTTAGACAAAGAATGTCTTTGCTGTAACCCCAGTATTTCCAGATCCACACATCTTTGGTCACATTGTCTGAACATGGTCAGTAAAATGCTCCTAAGCAACAGTCAGTGGCTTTTTGCAGGAGGGGTTCAGCACAATAGGTTGTGAATAGAGACGTAGGTCTTGGGATTTAGTTCAAAGTATCCTTCGGGTTTCAAAGGGGATAGATTGCAGAAACATCTTGATTTGCCTGAAATGTTTTAACTCAATAATCAGATCTATCAAGAACAGAGATCTGGGAATGGAACTGAGTTCTCCAGAGGAAACATTTCAATTGCTTACCCTTCTTTAGAACACTGTTTCATTCTACTTTTGATAAAAGTCTGAGCAGGATGGATGCTTATGCACTCTCAGCAGGACCCATGTAACATTCACCTCCGAGAACTAAATACAAGCCCAGATTTCCTGTTACCCACTGTCCCCTGTGTTGAGCTCTTTAGCTAACCACACAGTCAATGCTTGCTGAACACTTCCTTAATGTTAGGCACTAATCTGAACATTTCTAGTAATAGCTCAAATAATCCTCTTAAGAGCTCTGTGATGAAAAAGCTCAGGTCCACCACTGGCCAAATATGCACAGCACGGAAATGGCTGATTTGAACCCAAGTGATCTAGGTTTAGAATCACACTATTAGGGGGTCGGGCGGTAGCACAGCGGGTTAAGCGCACATGGCGCAAAGCTGAAGGACTGGTATAAGGATCCCAGTTCGAGCCCCCGGCTTCCCACCTGCAGGGGAGCCGCTTCACAGGCAGGGGATCCACTTCACAGGTGGTGAAGCAGGTCTGCAGGTGTCTATCTTTCTCTCCCCTTCTCTGTCTTCCTCTCCTCTCTCCATTTCTCTCTCTGTCCTATCCAACAATGACGACATCAATAACAACAACAATAAAACAACAAGGGCAACAAAAGGGGGAACAAGTGTAACTCTCAGTCTAGCAGTCATAGGGGACATGGTGACATTTAGCCTCACTGAGCCTGAATTTCTTCAAAATAAACTGAAATTTTAAAACTACTTGTCATTACTATTCACAGTAGACAGATACATTACCTTCCTTTGGGTAATAACTGGGGCCTCCCAAAATGACAAAACCAAAGATAAAACCAAGAAAGAAGGATCTTATGTTCTGCCACTTCAAGACAGGGATAAAAAGTTATTCATTAAGGGCAAGAGACTGGCATACTTTAACGATGACTCTTTAGTCACTATCAGGCCATCCCATCAGCTGGGGCCCTAACCTGGGAGTCCTGAGATTCCCAAACAGACATAATGGGCCAAGACCTTGAATAAATCCCCCTCTCCATTGTTACCAGTCATCTATATCAGGAACAACAAAACAGACCCCTTTGTGGACACCCATAGGACCTTGCCCTCAAGTTAGATCAACAATGGTAGAGAATGTTTCATCCTCCAAAGGGAGGCTGGAAAACACAGTCTATGCTACATCTGAGGAAGATGGGTCCTGATATTGGGGCAGCTTGGAAAATTCCTACTTATGACCACAGAATGTGAGCTCAGATCTATAGGGATGCAGAGGTAACAGGCTCCTAAACTGAATATGGGCCCCAGATTAGATCAAATCAATGGGGTTTACAGTAAACAATATTTATACAGCTTTACCCATATTTGGGAGCTACTCTTTTCCCTGATCCAGCTTTCTGATCCTTCTGCCAGCCATGACATCATCTCCCCAGACAATCATTAGGATCCACCTACATATCAGATTTCAGGCTCAAGCAAAACAACAACAACAACAACAAAACACTAGTATAGTCACAGGACCTTTGAATATAACTAAAATATGCCTACTAGCTGTCTACAAAACAGAGACACACACCCCCCAACTGTTTACCTGCACTATTCCAGCCTTTAGGTCCATGATTGGTTAATAATTTGTTTGGCTTTGTATGTTAACTCTCTTTTCAACCACCAGGTTCCAGATGCTAGCAGGATGCCAACCAGACTTCCCTGGACAGACAACCCCACCAATGTGTCCTGGAGCTCTGCTTTCCCAGGCCCTTCCCCAATAGGGAAAGAGAAAGACAGGCTGGGAGTATAGATCGACCTGTCAACACCCATGTTCAGCGGGGAAGCAATTACAGAGCCAGACCTTCCACCTTCTGCATCCCACAATGACCTTGGGTCCATACTCCCTGAGGGATAAAGAATAGGAAAGCTATCAGGGGAGGGGATGGGATATGGAGATCTGGTGGTGGGAATTGTGTGGAGTTGTACCCCTCTTATCCTATGGTGTTGTCAATTTTCCTTTTTATAAATAAACAATTTTTTAAAAAGTCATTCATACTGCATTTTGATGCTTAATTTTTTTTCTCCTCCCCCAGAAATGTTCTCCGGTGAACGGAAAAGGGAGTACAATCAGTCAGCCCCACCAAGATATGAAATAATGATCTGATCTGGAATAGGCTAGGACAAAATGAGTGGGCTCTTCTCTTTCAGAGGCTTCTGAGGATCAGTTTACTGCCTAAACCATGGTGTATGGGAATATTTAAAGCAATACCATAACATCTGACTGAGCATAGCTAACATGATGAGAAAAGGGACAAGATTTTATTCTGGGGGGGTGTGTGTGGAATTGTTACTAGAAATGAACAGCTGTTTGGGAAGAAAACATGATTTCTAAAACCTAGATGTGTGGCCAAATGGTGGTGCACCCAGTTAAGTGTACATATTATCAAGCACAAGGAACCAGGTTCAAGCCACTGCTCCCCACCTGTAGAGGGTCCACATCACAGTGGGGTCCACTTCACAAATGGTCAAGCAGATTTTCAGGTATCTACCTTTCTTTTCTTTTTTTTTAATATTTGTTTTATTTATTTATTCCCTTTTGTTGCCCTTGTTGTTTTATTGTTGTAGTTATTATTGTTGTTGTCATTGCTGGATAGGACAGAGAGAAATGGAGAGAGGAGGGGAAGACAGAGAGGAGGAGAGAAAGATAGACACCTGCAGACCTGCTTCACCGCCTGTGAAGGGACTCCCCTGCAGGTGGGGAGTCGGGGTTCGACCGGGATTCTTATGCCGGTCCTTGTGCTTTGCGCCACCTGCGCTTAACCCGCTGCGCTACCGCCCGACTCCCTCTACCTTTCTTTTCTTCTCTTCTCTTCTCTTCTCTTCTCTTCTCTTCTCTTCTCTTCTCTTCTCTTCTCTTCTCTTCTCTTCTCTCCTCTCCTCTCCTCTCCTCTCCCCTCCCCTCCCCTCCTCTCCTCTCCTCCCCCTCCCTCCTCCTCCTCCTCTCCCTTCTTCTTCTTCTTCTTCTTCTTCCTCTTCCTCTTCCTCTTCCTCTTCCTCTTCCTCTTCCTCTTCCTCTTCCTCTTCTTCTTCTTCTTCTTCTTCTTCTTCTTCTTCTTCTTCTTCTTCTTCTTCTTCTTCTTCTTTTCTCTCCCTCTCTCTCTCTCTCTCTCTCTCTCTCTCCCTCTCTCCTCCAGCATTATTTCTAGAGCTCGGAGCCTGCACTCCAAATCCATTGCTCCTGTGGCCATTTCCCTGCCCCCCCCCAATTTTTTGGATATGACTGAAAGAAAATGAGAGGGGAGGGGAAGATAGAAAGGGAGAGAGAAAGAGAGACACCTGCAGACCTGTTTCACCACTTGTGAAGCCATCTCCCTGCAGGTGGGGAGTTGGGGCCTCCTATGGGGATTCTTGCACAGGTCCTTGTGCTTTGTACTATGTGAGCTTAACCTGGTGTGCCACTGCCCAGGCCCCTGTTTAATCTTTCTTTCCCTCTCTCTATCCTCTCTCAATTTCTCTCTGTCCTATCTAATTTAAAAAAAAAAAAAAAAACACTAGAAAGGAAAAAAATGGCTGCTGGGAGCAGTGGATTTGTAGTGCCCACACCAAGCCCCAACAGTAACCCTAGTGGCAATAAAATACAAAATAAAATATAAAATGAAATCTAGACAAAGCTCTATTTATTGCATTTCAAAGACATATAAATTATGAAATGAAAAAAATTTTCATGGGTATCTATGACACCTTAATGATTCCCCAAAGTCTGAAAGATTATGCAAAAATATACTTTAAAAAATATTTATTTATTTATTCCCATTTGTTGCCCTTATTGTTTTATTGTTGTTGTTATTGATGTCATTATTATTGGATAGGACAGAGAGAAATGGAGAGAGGAGGGGAAAGTAGAGAAGGGGAGAGAAAGATAAACACCTGCAGACCTGCTTTACCACCTGTGAAGCGACTCCCCTGCAGGTGGGGAGCCAGGGGCCTGAACCGGGATCCTTATGCTGGTCCTTGTGCTTTGCACCACTTGTGCTTAACCCGCTGCACTACCGCCGGACCCCCACAATAATACTTTTATTGAGAGAAAATTACTCTTTCTCTCAAAGGATCCGGTGAATAGATCTACTGTGTGGGATAACTGCATCAGTACTGCTTCAGCATTAAACTTCTGGAAATCCAGTGGAATGTTACATTTATAATTCATTCCTAAGTGTTGCTATATTTTAAAATAAAAATGCAAAACTCATTATTCCCATGGGTCTGTTGACATTCTTATTTTCATGCTGGGTTCTCTAGACTTTCCAGGTGCAGATACTCAACAGAACTTTTGAGAGTTTCTCTGTTGCTCAGTGGACTGTGTAGGCCTATCATGGTGAGTGCTGGGGATGGTAGCTGCTGAGGCAGACCCAGGTTAGAAACAGCTCCCATCAACTCTGGCTTCCTAAAAACAGTGTAGCTCTCACCAACATTTTAAGGAAAGAAGAGACTATTTGCTACTTTTTCAGTGGACAAAAATCTGGTTCAGGGCAAACAGGGAAATTATATTTAGTTGGTACTAAGGAAAATAAACAATGTGGGGCTGGGTGGTAGCACACCTGGTTGAGTGTGTATGTTACAATGCACAAGGACCTAGGTTCAAGCCCCCAGTCCTCACCTGGTGAAAGGTTCACAAATGTGAACGGTGAAGCAGTGTTGCAGGTGTCTCTCTGTCTCTCTCCCTCTCTACCACCCCCTTCCCTCTCGATTTCTGTCTCTATCCAATAATAAATATAGATAATATAAAAATAAACAATGGAGCAAATACTCATATTTGCAGATAATGATAGTTCATTATAGATTTAACTCTGAATCTTTTGAGTTCATCAGTCCATTCAACTCAATTTGAATAAAATGCAGACTTTGGCCCCACTAGGGAGAGAGAGAGAGAGAGACAGGCTGGGAGTATGGATCGAACTGCCAATGCCCGTGTCCAGCAGGGAAGCAATTACAGAAGCCAGACCTTCCACCTTCTGCACCCCATAATGATCCTGGGTCCATACTCCCAGAGGGGTAAAGAATAGGAAAACTTCCAATGGAGGGGGTGGGATACTGAACTCCGGTCATGGGAACTGTGTGGAATTATACCCTTATTATCCTACAGTCTTGTCAATCATTATTAAATCAATAGCAAATAAATGCAGACTTTGGCCAAAACTGTAAAGATAACAATAATAATATTAAAAGCATACTGGAGTCTATACTCACCTGTGGGACATACAGATACTTTCTTTTCTTTTCTTTTTTGCCTCCAGGGTTAACTCGCTGGGGCTTGGTGCTGGCACTATAAACCCACAGCTATCAGTGGCCATTTTTTTTTCTATTTATTGGATAGGACAGAAATTGAGAGGGGGGAGCAGGGCATAGAGAAGGAGAGGGAAAAGGAGACACCTGCATACCTGCTTCACCATCATGAAGCACCTACCTCCCCACTGCAGGTGGGGAGCAGGGGCTCAAACCCTAGTCCTCACATATATGTGCACTACACTGGGTGCACTACCACCTGGCTCCCTACAGATACTTTCTAAGAACAGAATAACTTGAATTTGAACACCAGGGGCAGCTCAGCAAGTGTTTATCATCTTGCCTCTCCCCATTCATCACCTTCTTGTTTATTGTTCTACCTTACTTCCTACACACCTCACAGAGTGCTGTTCAGATTAGTAAGTTAGCAGAGGCTTGAGATTTTTCTAATGAAAGGTGTTATGGTGTTATGTAAATACACAGTATTATTTTGTCTTTATTCCAGCATTAGTCCTTTGAAATAGTTCAGTGTGTACAAATATGTTTAATAGTGTGTATTCAATGGGAATTTTTAAAAAGAAATTTCCTGGCATCTCACTTAGCTAAGATGTAGTAGGCTTACTTGAGCAATGGAATATTAAATATAGTCAAGTTCCTTGTTCATTGTTCCTTTCAGATAAAACTCTACCTAGGTGAATTCACTAAATGCTTAAGGTTATTTGCACAAATACTAGACCAAATGATTCAGTAGTCACTAACTATGAAAATGAACAGAGGCAGATACAAAGGTTAAAGTTCACAGCATAGCGAACAGCCCATATCAGAAGATGGGAACAAGTGTGTAAACTCTGAAATTAGCATCATATAAAACACTAAGTATATAATGTACATCTTGTGCTTTGTATTCAGTGGGAAAAAAAAAGTACCACCAATACCACTAAATAGGAATTTATAATAAGATCTCCGAGGATCAAGAATCAATCAGTCATATTAGTTCTTTTTCTGAAGACTTCCTTTTAAAAATTTTGTTAATCTTTATTTATTTATTGGATAGAGATAGCCTGAAATTGAGAGGAAGGGGAAACAGAGAGGGAGAGAGACAGAGAGAGATACCTGCAGCACTGATTCAGCACTTGTGAAGCTTCTTTCCCGCCCCAGGTGGTAACCAGGGGCTTGAACCTGGGTCCTTGCACATTGTGACATGTGCACTCAATCAGGTGCACCCCTACCTACCCCCATCATACTAGCTCTTGACATGCTAATTTAAATAACATTTATTTATTTGTTTATCTTTAATTTATTTATTCTCCCTTTTGTTGCTCTTGTTTTTATTGTTGTATGCTGGGCTGAGCTTCACTGATGGGAGACAGACGACCAGGGACTCATGGCTGAGCTGGATGCAGTATCTCTTTATTCATGTAGAACGCAGCACAATCTTAGTTAGAAGCATACCAACAGTTGTAGTTATTATTGTTGTCATCATTGTTAGATAGGACAGGGAGAAATGGAGAGAGGAAGGGAAGACAGAAAGGGGGAGAGAGAGATAGACATCTGCAGACCTGCTTCACTGTCTATGAAAACCTCTCTGCAGGTGGGGATCCAGGGGCTTGAACCGGGATCCTTACACTGGTCCTCACCCTTTGTGCCACATGTGCTTAACCAGCTGAGCTACCGCCCGACTCCCTTAAACAACTTTTTCCCTCATCTATGAACACCATTTTTCTTGCGTCAAGGAGCTGACTGTAGCAGCCTAACTTTCTTCAGGTGGTTCTGAAAAATAGGGTTATTTTCAGCTTGCTCACTAGAACAATACTCCCTCTACCTTGCAGGTCTCACAGAAACACTGAGAGTTCACTTGGTGGAAATACCTCTCGGATAACTATTTCCAGGAGGTGTCACTATTTATCTAGCCTCCTTGGGCCTGGGTCTGCTTGGTAAACAGTCCATCCTCCCCTGATAAGTAGCATTGAGTATGAGTATATCCCATGAAAATGGAGTAAAAAACAAAGACTCTAGAATTATCATAAAGATGGGGGGGAGTGCCAATAGATCATTGCAAAACTCATAAAACTCTTTAAGTTTTAAAGAGTAACATTACCACAGATAACATTTGTGTTTCTTCCCCTGAGAAACATCTATCCACAGGCCCATACTGTAAGTGGAATGTACTGCATAGGCATTATAAGAAATGACCTCAATCAGAGCTCTCTTGGGGCTGGACAGCCACAGGAACACTCCAGACCAGCTGGCTGGGCCATCAGGAGGTGCAGCAAAGCACAGAATCATGCCAAGTTATTGGGGATATAAAAGCAGTCAGACAGAAGTCATATGCTGCTACTCATCTTGGATTTTCTAAGTTTGAAATGGCCTCCCAAAGTATGGGCGGCAAGATTATTATTAGAGAAAATGTTTTACTCTGCTCTCTATGTATATGCACCCTGAGTCTCCTTAGGACTCCTTAGTCTCAGTCCTCTAAGGTCGTTTCTCCTTCTCAGACTTGTTCCTTTATTCTGTTCCATGTTATGTGACCCTTTTCTTTCTTTTTTTTTTTCTTTCTTTCTTTCTTTCTTTCTTTCTTCCATCCTTCATTCCTTTCTTTCTTTCTTTTAAATATTTTATTTATTTATGAGGAAAATAGGAAGAGAGACAAAGAACCAGAAATCACTCTGGCACATGTGGACCAGGGACTGAACTCAGGTCCTCATGCTTGAGAGTATAATGCTTTATCCACTGCACCACCTCCAGGAACACTATATGACTCTTTTTCATAGTGCATTTGGACTGTCTCCTGCACGGAAACGTTAGCTCCTTGCAATAAGGGGCCAAATCTCACAGATACCCATAGCGTCCAGCCCAATGTAGGTAGGCACTTAAACAAAAGAATAAATTGTAGCCTCAGCATCATAAGGAGACATGACTATGTTTCTAAAAGCCCAGCGTGCAGGGGCACCAGGGTGTGAAAGGTTGGCTTATCCTTTTAACCTGGTAAAATTGTGATTTCTATCTTTGGTTAAGATAGCGAGAAAAAGAAGAACGGGGGAGAATGCCAGTTATATTGCTCATTCTTTCCTTCCTTCCCCTTCCTTCCTTCCTTCCTTCCTTCCTTTCTTTTTTTCTTTCTTTTTCTTTTCTTCCTTTCTAAGATTTTTTAAAAACTTTCTTTAATTAGATAGGACAGAGAGAAATCAAGAGGGAAGGGGTACAGAGAGGGAAATAGAGACAGAGAAAAACCCGATGCACTGAATCAGTACTTGTGAAACTTTCCCCTTGCAGGTGGGGACCAGGAAGTTGAACACCAGCCCTTGTGCATGATATACATGTGCACTTAGCCACTGCCTGGTCCTTTGCTCTTGTTTTCTAAAGAACATGGAGCTTTTTTTTTCCTTCCAAAATAAAGCTAAGTAAGTCAAAGCAATGCCTTGGTGCAGAAAAGACACCAAAGACTTGACAGGAAAACAATTTCATTGCCAGTAGCCAGGAGTCCAGAAGCACTGAGATTTTGCTAATACTGTTAAAGCCTCACCTCCCCTGTATGCCGTAGATATTGATGTCTTCTTACTAGCTAAGAGGAAGGGACTTTAAGAAACATGGAGACAACAGCACAACATTCATTTATTCTATTATTTGCTCATCCTCCATTTATTCAACAAATATTTACTAAACACCCACAGTGTCTTCTCTATTGGGTACTGGGAAATAGAAAAGAAGAAAATAGGTAAGATTTGATTCCAAGAAGTCTGTGAAGTTGCTAATAGGATCCACATGTGTGGGAATTTTGTGAAATGATGCTTCTAGGAATGTGTTAGCAGAAAAAAAAAAAAAACACCTCACTTGTGGAAAGGAGGCAAGTTAAATTTAGACTTTAGATTAAGTAACCACTTAAAAGTCACACCCCATAGATAGTATGTTTCAGTTAGCTATATTTAATTTAAACATAATTCCAGATACATTTTATGAGTTCTGGCCCCAATAGCTACCAAAATATATTAAATGTTATCCTTCCCCTCCAAGCCACCTGGGACAAAAGTAAAAACCTTGAAGGGGGGGGAGGAAGCAGTAAATGTGTGAGGGGGAGTGGTTGAGGTATGAAGGAGTAGTCTTAGAGTTTAGGAGATAAATGCATTCAGGAAATATTCTCCATTGATTCTAGCATGCAGTGCATTACATTTAAGAGTTTACAGACTGGGGGCCAATAGTTGGTGCACTGGGATGACTGTACATGTTACTATGTGCAAGGACCCAGGTTCAAGCTTCTGGTCCCCATCTGCAGGGGGAAAGCTTCCTGAGTGGTGAATTAATGCTACAGGTATCTCTCTCCTTCTCTATCTCCTCCTTGCCTCTCATTTTCTTCCTGTCCTATCAAATTAAATACATGAAATAAAAAATTTAAAAGAATATATGAATTCATGCTTACACACACCAGTAACACTGAGATGAGGAATAGGATGGAAGGGAAAATGAAACATTAATATCTCCCTTGTGACAAAAGGTTTTGATGAAACACCTCTGAAAATGCAGTAGAATATAATATAGCTCAAGTCTGACCTGCAGAGCTAACAAAAAGAAACTGTTTCCGACTGATGCAAATTTGGGGGCAGATGAAGAGAGTGAACATGTAAAGTCTCTCGAAGATTCTGAAGAGCCAGCAAGTCATACCACAGAACAGTTACAACGGGTATTTCTGCAAACTCTGGCTGCAAGATTAAAACAAAGCCTTCTGATGAACTTCTCTCCACCCAGATTCCTCAGACTGGTGAGGTCAGGGACACCTTTCAGAGCACATATGGGAACAGTCAGACTGACCCAATTGTACTATCTCTTTGATCAACCTTATATTTGACTGTATTTTAGTAAATTATCCATGTAGTTGTATTTTGACAGCTCTCTTTGCAGCAGTAAAACAAAATGTGTGCATCGCAAATGGCAAAGATTCAAATTTCAGCTATGTTTATCCAAAATAGCACTGAACTGCTTCTGTACTTATGCTATACTGCCTACAGCTTTACGGAAGGGGAGACAGATGGGATGAATTTAGCAGGGAAACAGCTGTGGCTTGAAGAAGAGACAAGCAAAAGTTTTGCTATCAGGCTTCATTATGTATCAAGGTACCAGTAAAATGTGTATCCGTAAGGCAGCCAAAAAAGTGTTTTTCATTTGACTGGTGATAATTACCTTTTCTCAACAGCTGACAATGTTCTAAGTGGCATTAAATAGGTATAATAATTAAGCAATAAGATACAACAGGCAGAGGCTTGCTGGGAATCCTGGCTTCTCTTAGGTCTGCTGGAAGCATAAGCTTAAGGGTCAGTGATTCACTCCCTCCCCGAGAAATACAGCCAGTCAAAAAAGTTATGGTGGGAATAAGCACAAATAGATGAAAAAATGACTCTCCAGGAAGATTGGAAGTTCTGAGATTATTGGTGTAAAGATGACAGGACTGAAAGTAATTATGTAAACTTCCACCTCTGGCCTCTCCACCTTCATCTTCTGCACCTATCACTGTGCTATAATAATGTTAGTTTGTGAAAATGGAAAATTGTGAAAATTAATTTTCTGAGTCATTTTGTCTGCATTAAGGTGTCCACTTGGAGGAACAGGAGATAGCTCACCAATGTGTGAGCACCTGGATCCTAGTTCCTGGTCATCATATGGAAGCACTGCATAGGAGAAACTTTGTGAGCAGTGGAGTACTGCTATGGTTTCTTTCCTCCTCCTCCTCCTCCTCCTCCTCCTCCTCCTCTTCCTCCTCTTCTTCTTCTCTCTCTCTCTCACTCTGTCTCTCTCTCTCTCCCCTCTCTCTCTCTCTCTCTATTTCTCTCTCCTTCTCTGTTTGATTTTATTTTGCTTCCAGGGTTATGACTGTGGCTCAGTGATGGCACTATGAGTCCACTGTTCCTGGTGGCCATTCCCCCCCCCCATTTTTTATTGCATAGGACACAGAGAAATTGAGAGGGATGGGAGAGTGAGAGAGAAAGATACACACCTGAAGACCTGCTTCACTACTCATGAAGTGCTTAGTGCTATGTGTACTTAACTGGGTGTGCCACCACCTGGTTGGTCCCCTCTCCCTCTATTTCTCTCTCTCACTCTCCATATTAAAAAAAAAAGGAGAGGTGAATTCCTGCAGGTGCCAACTCCCAGCCAAAGACCTAGTGGCAATAAAATAAAATATCCAATTATTAAATGCTTTTCAAGACAGATCTGTTCAACATAAAGAGAAAAGGAAATTTCCAGTTTTCACAACATTTAAGATGGTAATCAATCATTCTGCAAGCTCTGGTTTTCCCTGATAGCAGGGAATCCAGTCTCAGTTCAAACTTGTGGGAAAACTCACAAACAGCCTTCCCATAGATTTTCCTATAGAAAGTGGTGCTCACTGCACAAATTTAGTGCTTAGCTGGTGAAATAGCTCACTTGGACAGTGAGCTTGGCCCCAACCACACAAAGGAAGCTATAGTCCCTTTTATCATCTGCCTTTCACTTAAAAAATGTTTGTGCTTAAAATAAGAAATAGAGGTTGAGTGCACACATTACCGTGCATGGATACCTGGGCTCAAGCCTCTGCTCCCCACCTGCAAAAGGGAAGTTTCACAAGTAGTGAAGCCAGTCTGCAGGTGTCTGTCTCTTTCTCTCCCTTTCTATTTCCCCCTCCTTTTTCAATTTCTATGTGTCTTATCTTTAAAAAGAAAAAAGAAGAAGGAAGAAGGGAAGGAAGGAAGGAAGGAAGGAAAAATGCCCACCAGGAACAGAGGAGGAGTGGATTTGTTGTACAGGCCCCAGCCCCCAGCAATAGCTCCTGGTAGCAAAAAAAAGCAAACAAATAAAAGTACATTTTCTTTCTGTTTATGCACTGCTATCTCTCCCCTTAGTCTTCAATACTCCCCTTAGTATTTAATATAATGTTTTCAGTGATTTTTATTCCTGTCTACTTTTCTTGTATCTCCCCATGTGCTTGTGTTTTCCCTCCCTGAAAACCACTGATTTTTCTGGATCTATTAGGACCATCTTCTCTTATAAGGCTGAAAGAAAGTGAGTCACTAATTCTCGAGAGGGCCCAGGTTTAAGGAGTCAGGAAACCCTACTTGAATTCTAATTCTCCTCTGATGAACTGTGCAACTGCGTGCATATACCCTGTTTCTGAGACTCAGTCTCCCCATTTGTAAATTGTGGTTAGCTATGAAGGACTATTGCAAAATACCCAGTGTAATATCAGAGTAAACTGTTAATAACTATAAATTCCTTCCTTATTATGGGAAGATTTTACTTCATTGTTTATTCTGTCCTTCTATCTCTTTTTAAAAATCATTGCTTCTTTTTTTCCTTCTCTATCAAATAATATGCCTTAAATTTAAAATAAAAACATATCTGAAACTAATATTTCATTTTCTCTGCCACATTTTAGTCCAAGTATCAGAACATCAGACTTTGACATACAGGGTCAGGGAGACAGCACAGTTGTTATGGAAAACTCTTTCATGCTTGAGGTTCAGAGTTCAATTCCTGGCATCTCCAAAAGCCAGAGCTGAGTAGTGGTCTAGGGTTTCTCTATTTGCATCTTTTCCTCAGCATCTCTCTTCCTCATTAAAAAAAAAACTAAACTAAAATATTTTAAAAGACTTTCATAGACAAAGAGCACTTAAGATACGTTTGCAAAAGCTGAGGGCATTTATGTTGGTACGCAGTTCAGACACTAACCAGAAGCTTCTTGGGAGAAACAACAGTAGTGGTTTTAGGGCAGGGAAACAGTTCAGAGAACACAAAGAATGGGAACATATATCAAAGCAATATTTTCTTGGAACCGCAAGAGGAACTTCTAAAAACTGCTATTACGGGAGCTGAACTACCCTAAGATTCCTCACAACAGCATTTTCCTTCACAACTTGCTAGTAACACTCCAGGGTTCAAGTTCTCTGTCATGTAGAAACTGCGGGACTTGAGCCAGTTTCTTAATCTCACTGTGTCTCAGCTTCCTTACTGGTAACACAGGGTTACTATGAGGGCGAAGTGGGCTAATAAAGTGCACAGGACTAGAACAATGGTGCCTAGCAAGCACTAAAGAAAGTTAACTGCTACAATAATGATAATAATTATCATCATATATTTAGTATGTGTTGTATAGTTATATGCTGTATGATAACTACTATCATTATAAAGGGTGCCAGGAAATTTGGATATGGCAGCAAGACGTCTAATACAGTCTTTATTTTTTATTGCCACTAAGGTTGTTGCTGGGGCTTGGTGCCTGCATTTTGAATTCACTGCTCTCAGTGGCCTTTTTTTTTTTTTATATATATTTCTGTTTGATAACACAGAGAGACACTGAGAAGGGAGGGGAGATAGAGACAGAAAGAGAAACATAGACACTTGTAGCACTGCTTCACCGATTGCAAAGCTTCCCCGGTGTGGAGCCCCTCCTTAAACCTGGGTCCCTGAGCAGGGTAATGTGTGTACTCGATTGGATGTGTCACTGCCCAACCTTCTAATATTCTCTTTAACTACTATCAAACTATAAAAACTGGGGAATCAGAAGAGGATTAGGAGCCAAAAAAAATGGTGAAATGAAAGCAAAGACAGAGTCCTGGGGCAGGAAGGCTAAAAGCATTAATGAGTTTCTGTTATAGCAAAAATCTAAAGACCATCTTTACTGACTAGTCAGATTGCTTCATAAGAAGTATGCTTCTGGGAGTTGGGTGGTAGTGCAGCGGGTTACGTGCACGTGATGCAAAGCGCAAGGACCAGGGTAAGGATCCCAGTTCGAGCCCCAGCTCTCCACCTGCAGGGGAGTTGCTTCACAGGTGGTGAAGCAGGTCTGTAGGTGTCTGTCCTTTCTCTCCCCTTCTCTGTCTTCCCCTCCTCTCTCCATTTCTCTCTCTCTTATCCAATAATAATAACTACAACAATAAAGCAACAAAAGGAAATAAATAAATAATTTTAAAAATCTTTAAAAAAAAGAAGTATGCTTCTAAATCAAGTCACTTAGGACTAGGTGATAGCACACCTGGCAGAGTACACAAGTCATCATGTGCAAGGATCAGGGTTCAAGCCCTGTTCCCCATCTGCAGTGGGGA
Source organism: Erinaceus europaeus (assembly GCF_950295315.1). NCBI lineage: Eukaryota > Metazoa > Chordata > Mammalia > Eulipotyphla > Erinaceidae > Erinaceus > Erinaceus europaeus. The sequence goes on along the minus strand of NC_080167.1, from coordinate 40,236,497 downwards.
AGTTTCAAGAGCAGTGAATCTCTGCAGGTGTCTCTTTTTCTCTCTTTCCCTCTTTATCTCTCCCTTCCCTCAAAATATATCTCTATGACTATCATAAAAGAGAAAATTGTGGCAAGAGAAAGAGAGAAGGAAAGAGAGAGAGGCAAGAAGGGAGGGAGGGAAAGAGAGAGAAGAAAGAAGAAAAAGAAAAAAAAATAGCTGCAGGAAGCAGTAGGTTTGTTGTGTATGCACTGAGCCCCAAAAGTAACCCTGGTGGCAATAAAAACAATAATAACAATAATACATCACTTATTCAGACCCACAATGAAGTCAAGCTTAAATATAACTTTGTTTTATGCTTCTGAGTCCTTATTTTGGGATGGATCATAAAGATTTCTACTGTGGGGTTTCTGTGCTTACCAGAATACTTGATGATTATATTTTTGACACATAGAGATTCGTTGGCTATTGCAGCCAAAAAAAAAGAAAGGAAAAATAACTAACAGTCTAGCAGCAGAGCTACCTCACAGTACAAGTCAGTAAAACCCCTATCTCTTGGTTTCCTCATACAATAAATGATAATAACCACCCTTGATAACCACTTAAGTAGGGGTTGGAGAGTGCCAAGTGAAACTTGTACAGCAGGCCTGAGGTTGTGATTATGTAAACACAGAAATGATCTCTTTTTTGAAAGGATCAATTTTAAGTGTCTGAAATCAATGTGTTAAGAATGCAAGCTTTTATAAAATTAATGAAAACTTGGGCTTAGCTACTGCACTTTGATATCATGTCATGTTTGCACAAGGGCTGCTACCAGAAGACAGTTCAGAAACACTGTTTGTCAATTCAAGATGCCAATCCACAATGGGCAAGTATGGAAACTGGCAGGCCAAACAAAGCAAGCACAGTTTTACTTAAAGAGAGGATTCTTTCTCTATACTTTTGAACAGAGCTCCAAGACTGCATATTATTTTTAAAATTTATTTATGATAGAGATAAGAGAAGTTGAGAGAGAAGGGGAGAAGAGAGAGGGGGAAGAGAGAAAGAGAGAGAGAGAGAGAAGGAGGGAGAGAGGGAGAGGGAGAGGGAGAGAGTCAGTCCTGCAGCACTGTGTCACCACTCAGGATGTTTTCTACCTTATAAGGGGAGGCTGGGGGGCTTGAACCCAGGTCCTTGCATATTGTATCATGAGCACTCTCTACCAAGTTTGCTACCATCCAGCCCCAATATTACATTTCAAATTTTGTACTACAAGGGCTGGGAGATAGCTTACCATGTAGACTAGACACATGACCATGTGTGATGGTCTGGGTTCAAAACTGAGTACCACATGGGAACATCATGCATGGAGGAGCAGTGCTGAAGTGTCTTTCCCCTCTTTCTAAGGGTTAACAAATGAAATAAATGGACTTGATAGGTTTCTCGGTGATACCCACGTGTGAGGCCCTGACTTTATTCTCCCTCTCCCCTGGTACCACATTCAATTATATCAGTTTAGAATGAATCATGCCTAGGATTTCAATGTAAGCATTATGTAAATTATGTTTAGTTTGTGAAGCTGTTCACTGTTGGTGTCACATAGACAAAGGAATTTCTTTAATGTCTTGAGGAATGAGAAAGTAGACACACAATTAATTTGATTATCAGTTTTTCCCATAAAGATAAATTATGAGGGTGCCAGGTGGTGCGCAAGGATCCCGGTTCAAGCCCCCAGCTCCCCACCGCACGGGGGGGTCACTTCACAAATGGTGAAGCAGGTCTGCAGGTGTCTATCTTTCTCTCCCCCTGTCTGTCTTCCCTTATCTCTCAATTTCTCACTGTCCTATTAAAAAAAATGGCCACAGGAGCAGTGGATTCGTAGTGAAGGCACAAAGCCCCAGCAATAACCCTGGAGGTAAAAAAAGATGAATTATGAAATATTAAACTATTTGTTAGAGGCAAGAGGCACCTGACCAAAAAAAAAAATGCACTTGGGGCAGAAGAGATAACTCACTGGGTAGGTACATGCTTTGCTATGCAAACAGTCTAAGCTTGAGCCCTGACACCATGTGGGAGTGTCATGGCACTAGGAAAACCTCTGGCACTGTGGTATCTTTCCCTTTCTCTCTAGCTTTGAAAAGTCATTCTGGTAGCAGTGAGATTGCACATGCACAAGACATCAGCTCCACAGAAAAAACAAACAAACAAAAAAACCCACTTGCATTTGATTTAGTCAGATGCATTATTACAGCACATTCTGAGTGTATGATAAATACTTGTGGTACCATACCAGCTTCCTTTTTGTAAGTTCAATACAGAAAATTTGGTTGATCTCCCCCCTCCAGATTAATTGCCCAAAGAGCCACAGAAAATGTCCCTTGTAAACTGTGTGTTTCAGTCTGGCAAATCAGCTCTCTTCAATAGTCTGCTGCTTTGTATTGCCATGTACATGACCCAAGTTCAAGTCTGGCCTTCACTGCACTGAAGGAAGCTTTGGTGTGTGGTCTCTCTCTCTCTCTCTCTCTCTCTCTCTCTATCTCTATCTCTTTCTCTACTTCTATCTAGAAAAAAAAAAAACAACAAACAAAATACGTGTGCTTTCTGGGTCAGTAAAATAACTCACTTGGATAATGTGTTCCTTTGCCAGGTCTGGGACCTAAGTTTGAGTCTAGCCTCCACCATATTGGAGGAAGCTTTGGTGCTGTGGTTTCTTTTACTTTCTCTTCTTGCCTCTCTCTCTAAAAATAGTAAATAAATGAATAAATAAATAAATAAATAAATGTGTGTTTTCCTTTCTTTCTTTGTTTCCTAGGTTGAAAGGGTAAAATTTGGATTGTGTGTGGTGTATTTACAAGGGCAACGGATTATGGTGGAGACAGAGACAGGAAGTGGGGGGAAAGGGCATTGAGGACCCAGGGTATGATGAGTAGAAGGATTTATCTTGGTGGCGAAAGTGGTGTGTTGACACCTATCATGGGGAGATAAGAAATTATACACATTTGTCAACAACATGTGTTCAATTTTACAATAGAAAGTTATCTAAGATGTAAGTAAAAAATGAAAGATTTATATAACCTGAAGAGAAGCCAGAATATCTACGATGTAAATAAAAGGTCCTCCATTTCTGGAGTCCAGGATAAAGTCTAACCAAATGTGAGAAATCTGAAGTGTTGTTTTGGTGCATTACATTATCAAATATAGTCTGCCCTTGGAAATATAGCGTAAGCACAACGTTCTAGTAAGTGGAATAACATTTATAAGTATTGCACAGGGGCCTTAACTACCATGACTTCTGCTGCTTGTGAAAAAAATGACCACTTAACTAATCCATCTTGCAAATTTGCTTTTAATACATTTGGTTTAGGGGACTGGGAAGTAGTGCACCAGATTAAGTGTACATAATACAAAGCTCAAGGACCCGCCCAAGGATCCCAGGAGAGTACATTTGCTTTACTTATTGGCATCTTGACCCGATAAATGGCCTCTCTAGTACTGAAGTGATTCACTGCTCTGCATGCGAGATGCACAAAGAAGTCTTCTCTCAGGCTGCTTACCCTCTAGTGGGGACAAGATGATGTAACTAAGAAAGCAGTTCAGGTTTCAGAAGGAGCATGACTTTCAGAAATCTCATTTTATTTAGTAATTTAGTAACTGAAAAAAAGACACTTTCTCTAACCAAGCCTTAGGCAAGTTCCTGTTTGTTATTTTATTTTATTTTATTTTATTTTATTTTATTTTATTTTATTTTATTTTATTTTACCAGAGCACTACTCAGCTCTGGCTGATGATGGTACAGGGGATTGAAGCTGGGACTTCAGAGCCTCAGGCATGAGAATCTCTTTGCATAACCATTATGCTATCTACCCACCACCTGGTCTTCCTCTTTTGTTAATATTAACTTATTATTGGATAGAGAGAGAGATAAATTGAGAGGAAGAAAGAAAGAGAGGAAAAGAGACAGAGAGACACCTGTAGCCCTGTTTCACCATTTGCAAAGCTGCAGGTGGGGACCAGAGGCTTGAACCTGGGTATTGTGTAAAATTAACCAAGTGTGCCACCCCTTGGCCCCCTGTTGGTCCTCTTCTTAACTAAACTGTCATTTTGGTCTTCAACGTCTACTCTTGTTGGGCCTGCTTTGCCTATTTTAGCATGAGTCTTGTCACTCAAGAAAGAATCTTCCATAAGCAGGATCTGATCAAATCAACATCCATCGCTAAGCAAAAGTCTTCATTCCTCTGTGAGCACCGGGCTTGCCTTTGGGAAGATTCCTGTAGGATGATTTAACCAGAATTCCCCTTTCACCCAATGTTTCCTCTCAGTAATTTCCCATCGACTAACTCTTACCTTGACACACTTTTCCTTGTTGTGTCTGAAATTGAGTTTAGTTCTATATTGAGTTTCCTTTCTTCCAACTGTAGTCAATGGTTCTAGGTAAAATCTTTTTTTTACTTTTATAGTTTCTTTTTTTTCTGTTTTTATTTATTTATTTATTTATTCCCTTTTGTGGCCCTTGTTGTTTTATTGTTGTAGTTGTTATTGTTGTTATTGATGTCATCGTTGTTGGATAGGACAGAGAAATGGAGAGAGGAGGAGAAGACAGAGAGGGGGAGAGAAAGACAGACACCTGCAGACCTGTTTCACCGCCTGTGAAGCGACTCCCCTACAGGTGGGGAGTCTGGGGCTCGAACTGGGATCCTTACGCCGGTCCTTGAGCTTTGTGCCACGTGCGCTTAGCCCACTTCGCTACTGCCTGACTCACCTTTTTTTTTTTTTAACCACATTAACTACTATCACGCTCTGTTTTCTTTTCGTAACTTTCCAAGTCTCATATGGTCCCTTTGGGAAACAAGATGATTATTATCAATAATAGTAACCGAGATTACATATTACATGGAGATGGAGCTGAATCCATGTCAGGCACTCAAACAAGCAGTCTCTCTCTATTTTTTTAAATTCCACTGAAAATATACTTTCTCACACCCCCCAAAACAGGTGCAATAACACAGGCTGTGGTGCACTGGGACTGCAGAGCATGGAGAAATGCACTGAGAGTTGATGCATCACCTCCCACAGCTCTAAGCAAACCAAACATGAAGGAGGCCTCTCTGCCCAGATGACTAGGTGTGAGCCTGTGAACAGGAAACTCGGAATTGTAGCCCTGTTACAGTTTGTTCCCAGATGCTCTGCTTGGCCTCTGCCTCTCAGATTCCTCTTCTCAAAGGGAAGACAATACTAATAACCCATCTTGCACGGTGTATATGAAAAGAAGGTTCGCTTTCATGTTTTAAAGGTCATTGAATATATAACAGCTAGATAGTTGAAGCAAAATACCATATTCATCAGTAAAACAGGAAAGTTTAGCAGCATTCATCTGTTCTCATTTTAAATTTACAACAGTATGCAAATGAGAAGATTTAAAAAAGCATCAGGCAAAAAAAATCTGAGCTAGGTGTGAATGAAAAGCACAATCAGAAGCAAATTTGTGACTACTTGAAGTGTGAGAGTTTGCCAAATGGGCTGGTACTTCGATTTTACTACTAATTTGAGTTTATGTAAAGCCAATAGAAAGATTCTAATTATTGTTAAATACCCAGAGTAGAAATTTGCTGCTAAACTGCTGTATAATATCGGTCTCAGGTTGGCTTTTGTAAACATCTTGCTTTATGTACTGAAATCGTCACAGGAATACGGCACACAAAGCTGAGCTTTAAATACAGTCCCCGTCAGAGACAAGAGTCTGAGGCAAATAAACGTAACACAGTTTGGGTTGATAGCTGAATTACCTGGCTTTAAAATATTTGTGGTGGTTGAAAGAATCTGCTTAGCCAGGAGAGGCAGCTATCCTACCAAATTCCAAAGCATAGTGGATGGCAAAATGAGATAACCTGATCATTCTTAACAGGATTTTCTTACAAGCAGAACATTCACACTATAACAGAGATGTACAGAGGCGGGTTTGTGATTCACACTCTTAGAGATCTCAGTGGGCCAATATGTTAGACTGAGACATCAGCCTGCTATTTAAACAACACCCTATCTGGTTTCTATGGAACAAGCTACCTTCAAAAGCAAAATGAACCGTATTAAACGGAGCCAAAGGGAGAGTCAAAGTCTAGAGTGCTGCCCATTCTCTAACCTAAGAGTTGGGAGGCTTTGGTCTTTTATTCAGATCTGACCTTATAGACTCATGCTGGGGATTCTTGCCAGCCTAAGGAAGTGTAACTTAGAAACACATAGAGTACAGCCTGAGAGACAAGGAGACAAGACAATCACTCAGGTGCCAACTTACTCAGAAATAGGCTCAGAAACACAGAGTCCATCCCGAGAGGCAAGGAGATAAAGACACTCACTCACGTGCCAAATCAGACCCTGCTATGAGACCAATTTTGTGACGAGACTGAGCATAAACTCCAATCTGACTTCCTAGAGCCTTAGAACCCTTTCTCCTTCCTCAAGGAGCATACTGATATTTAATAAACTCTGGAAAATGAGGATCATAAATAAATGCCTTTTCTACCTTATTCACCAGGTTCCCCTTTTGGGGTGCTTTCTATGTCCCAGACATTATTCCAGGCAGCTGGAACTCAGCACTGAGCATGACAGACAAGTCCTGGCCTCATAATAGCATACATATCCCAGACATGGAAAACAAACAAACAGGGAGGAAAACAAGCATGGAGGAAATAGGTCAAAAACATATCACATTCTGCATGTGTTTTCTGGAGAGTCACAGCCCATCCGTAGACTTAAGTTTAAGAATCTTACTGCAGAGAGAAGAGAAAAGATAGAACAGGTCTTTCTAAAGCAGCAGTGTAAGTATACAGTGATGGGAACCAAGAGGGGAAACTGGAAATGCAGAAATCTAATTCTCTTTGGAAAAGATTAGTCAGGAAAAGTTTCCTAGAAGAGGCAAAACCTGAGCTGAGTAGCTATCTTTTTTTTACTGATATTTTACATTTCATATTACAAAAGTGAAGAAATTATTGGAAAAGGAGGAGGAAAGTGGGCACACAAGAACCCCCATGGTTAGCAGACAGTGACTAGGATAGTCTTGTGCGTGTTCTTGATAGCACTTAAGTATATAGATGGTTGTCATGCTAACTTAACTAATGAATTAATTAGAAACCAGCTTTATCTCTGGAGCTCAGTGCCTGGACAGCCTTACCATGCTTAGCTGTCACCCTTCTTTCTTCCTTCCTTCCTTCCTTCCTTCCTTCCTTCCTTTCTTTCTTCCTTCCTTCCTTCCTTCTTTCCTTCCTTCCTTTCTTCCTTTCTTTTCTTTCTTCCCTCCTTCCTTTCTTTACTTCCTTCTTTTCTTTTTGTATTGCCACCAGGGTTATTAGCTAGGGCTCAGTGCAGGCACTAAATTCATAGTGGTCCTTCCTTCCTTCCTTTCTTTTTTTATTTATTTCTTTTCTTTCCTTTCTTCTTTTCTTTCTTTTTTTCCTTCTTTCTTTCTTTCTTTCTTTCTTTCTTTTCTTTAGATAGGACAGAGAGAAATTAAGAGAGGACAGGGAGATAGAGAGAGGGAGAGAAAGATAGACACCTGCAGACCCACTTCACCACTTGTGAAACCGACCCCCTGCAGGTGAGGAGCAGGAGCTCAAACCTGGGTCCTTGCACTTAGTAATGTGTGTCTTTAACAGGGCGTACCACCTCCAGGCCCCCGTTTTCTTTTTCTGATAGATAGTAAGATATATATATACATCAAGAGGGGAGAGAGAGACAGAGAGGAGAGACACCTGTAGCATTGCTCCACCTGAACTTTCCCCCTGCGGGGAAAGACTTGAATCTGGGTCCTTGTTCATGGTAATGTATGCACTCTACTGGGTGAGCCACCAGCAGCTCCACTAAACTTATTTTTAATGAAAAATCCAAGCTAGGTTGAGTACATGCACTTCTCAGACCAGAATTGGGCAGGGAAATTTTGGTCCACAGAAGCAGAGAAAACAGTGAATATGAAAGGTGGGGAGGGGGCTGCGTGCTGGCACACTTGGTTGAGCACGAACATTACAGTGAGTTAGAATCCAGGCTCAGGATCAACAATGGTAGAGAATGTTCCATCCTCCAAAGGGAGGCTAGAAAACATATTCTATGCTACACCTGAGGAAGATGGGTCAATATTGGGACAGCTTGGAATGTTTCTACTGACGACCACAGAATGTGAGCTCAGATCTATAGGGATGCAGAGGTCACATAGGCTCCTAAGCTGAATACGGGCCCCAGATCACATCAAATTGATGGGGTTTACAGTCAACAATATTTATACAGCTTTCCCATATTAGGGAGCTACTCTCTTCCCTGATCCAGCTTTCTGTTCCTTTTCCAGCCATGACATCATCTCCCCAGACAATAACTTGGATCCACCTGCACATCAGATTTCAGGCTCAGGGAAAAAACAAACAAACAAACAAACAAAACCTAGTATAGCCACAAGCCCTTTGGAATATAACTAAAATATGTCTACTAGCTATCTACAAAATGGAGGACCCCCCAACTCTTCATCTGCACTATTCATCACTCTTCATCTGCACTAACCTTTAGGTCCATGATTAGTCAACAATTTGTTTGGCTTTGTATGTTAACTCTCTTTTCAACCACCAGGTTCCAGATGCTAGCAGGATGCCAACCAGACTTCCCTGGACAGACAACCCCACCAATGTGTCCTGGAGCTCCACTTCCCCAGAGCCCCACACTACTAGAGAAAGAAAGAGGCAGGCTGGGAGTATGGATCAACCAGTCAACGCCCATGTTCAGCAGGGAAACAATTACAGAAGCCAGACCTTCCTCCTTCTGCATCCCACAATGACCTTGGGTCCATACTCTCAGAGGGATAAAGAATAGGAAAGCTATCAGGGGAGGGGGTAGGATATGGAGATCTGGTGGTGGGAATTGTGTGGAGTTGTACCCTCTTATCCTATGGTTTTGTCAATGTTTCCTTTCTATAAATAAAAAATTTTTAAAAATCCAGGTTCAAGCCCCAAGTCCCCACTTGCTATGGGAAGGGGATCTTCACAAGCAGTGAAGCAGTGCTGTGGCTTTCCCTCTCTCAGTCTGTCTGTCTCTCTCTCACACACACACTCTCTCCCCCTCTGTCTCCCTCTTCTCTCTCAATTTCTGTTTCTATCCAAAATAAACATAAAGAAAGGAAGGAAGAAAGGAGGGAGGAAAGGAAGAAAGAGAGAATGGGGAAAGTAGAAAAAAGGAAGAACATAAGGAAATTCTTTGAAGAAGAGCTCTTAAGTATCAATGAATAGTAATATTGTTCCTGAGGAGTGTGGTGTAATTGTTCTCCATTTTTTTCCCATATAATGCCAATGATGGCCATGTTGATCAGCTGTCCTTTTGTGCATATAATATTTTGGGGGGACTATGGGAAATACTGAGTTGTACATGCAAGTTGGCATGAGGAGACACTGGAGTTTACAAATGTGGGGTAACAAAAGTATGAAGAAGATAGGCTATTTTGTGTTTCTTTTTTTTAAAGTATTTATTTATTTATTTATTCCCTTTTGTTGCCCCTGTTGTTTTATTGTTGTAGTTATTATTATTGTTGCTATAGTTGTTGGATAGGACAGAGTGAAATGGAGAGAGGAGGGGAAGATGGGGGGGGAGCAAGACCGACACCTGCAGACCTGCTTCACCACCTGTAAAGCGACTCCTCTGCAGGTGGGGAGCCAGGGCTCAACCAGGATCCTTTCGCCAGTCCTTGTGCTTTGCGCCACCTGCGCTTAACACGCTGTGCTACAGCCCGACTCCCTATTTTGTGTTTCTATCTATACCTATCATTTATTTTTCGGCCAAAAAATGGAACCACATAGTATATGCCACTTTCCCTAGAAGCTATATTTTAAACATCTAGCCATATCAAAAAGCATTTTTCTGTGGGGCGGGCGGTAGCACAGCGGGTTAAGCACATGTGGCGCAAAGTGCAAGGAACAGCATAAGGATCCTGGTTTGAGCCCCCAACTCCCCACCTGCAGGGGGTTTGCTTCATGAGTAGTGAAGTAAGTCTGTAGGTGTCTTTCTTCCCTCCCTCTGTCTTCCCCTCCTCTCTCAATTTCTCTCTGTCCTATCCAATAATAATGACAGGCATAACAACAGTAATAGTAATAACAACAAGGATAAACAACAAGGGCAACAAAAGGGGAAAAAATGACCTTCGGGCGCAGTGGATTCATAGTGCAGGAACTGAGCCCCAGTAATAACCATGGAGGCAAAAAATTTTTTTTTCTATTTAAAAAAAAAATTCAAAGGTGGGGATAGACAGCACAATGATTATGCAAAGAGACTGTCATGTCTGAGGTTCCAAAGTCCCAGGTTCAATCCCCCACACCACCATAAGCGGGAGCTGAGCAATGCTCTGGAAAAAAAAAAAACAAAACAAAACTACAGGACCTTGGAGTTCTGCTGTTCCTAGTGGACTTAATTTTCCTTTTTTCAATTTCATATAGAGACAGAGAGGGGAGAGAGATAGAAAAGGAGAAGGAGAGACATCATGGCACTGCTCCACCATTGACAGAGCTTCCCTTGGTGCTGTGCCTGGTGTTCTCAGGTGGTGTCAGGAGTTTGAACCCGTGTCGTCACACATGGAAAAGTGTACACATTACAGGCTGAGCTAACTCCAGGCCCCAATACTGAGAAAAAAATTACATCTATCTTAATGAGGAATTGTTGTCTTACACAGCTGTGGTTGTCTGAGACACAATTTCATAGATTGCAAAAAAAAAAAAATTACTTCATTATAAATAAGTGCTTTTATTGGAATTCCATTGTTGGGAATTTATGCAACTCATTTCTTGATGCTAAACATTTTGATTAGTTTAGTTCATATGCTGTGACTGCTTTTTTCTCTTAATATCTTAGTGATATTACTCAGGGCCATGGAGGTGGCTCACTGGTAGAGAGCACACCTTACCATGCATGAGGTTCTATGCCTAGCACCACATGAAAGCACCAAAGACAGCACTTTGGAGGTTCCACGGATGGTGGAGTAATGAGGCTTCTTTTAAAAATAAAAGGCGGGGGGGGGGGGGGAGTCGGGAGGTAGCACAGTGGGTTAAGCGCACATGGCGCAAAGCACTAGGACTGGCATAAGGATCCAGGTTCAAGCCCCCGGCTCCCCACCTGAAGGGGAGTCGCTTCACAGGCAGTGAAGCAGGTCTGCAGGTGTCTATCTTTCTCTCCCCCTCTCTGTCTTCCCTTCCTCTCTCCATTTCTCTCTGTCCTATTCAACAACAACAACATCCATAATAACTACAACAATAAAACAAGGGCAACAAAAGGGAATAAATAAATAAATATTTAAAAATAAATAAATAAATAAAATCAATAGACTAGGGGGCCAGGCGATGGTGCACCTGATTTAGCACACATAGTACTAAGCACAAAGACCCACACAGGATCTGGTTTTGAGTCCTCAGCTCCCCACACTCGGGGTCGCTTCACAGCAGTGAAGCAGGTCTACAGGTGTCTATCATTCTCTCTCTATTTCCCCCTCCTTTCTTAATTTCTTTCTGTCCTATCCAGTAAAATGGGGGGAAAATGGCTGCCAGGAACACTAGATTCTTAGTGCTGGTACTGAGCCACAGCAATGACCCTAGAGGAAAAAAAAAAATCAATAGGCAAGGAAAGAGGTTCAGTGGGTCTAGGCAGGGGGGTATAGTTCAGGGGTAGAACATTTGACTGCAGTGGGTCTAGGTAGGAATGAGCCCCTGGGTTTATTTACTAGCAGTATATAAGCAAAATCGAAAAAGAAAAAAAAAGACAGTATTACTAGCTGGAGTCATAATGATTAGTAGTAGCCAAAGAAATGTATTGTTATACTTACTACACTATGCTTGGTTATATATTTAAATGACTGTTCCATAAGGCAGGGCAATATATATATATATATATAATATATAATATATAAATAAATATATATATATATATTATTTATAAAAAGGAAATACTGACAGAACCATAGGATAGAAGAGGTACAACTCCACACAATTCCCACCACCAGAACTCCATATCCCATCTCCTCCCTTAATAGCTTTCCTTTTTTTGTGGTCCATTAGTCTGTATGATAGTTTTCCATCCTTTCACTTTAAGTCTGTGTTTGTCTTGTTGGGTCAGGTGGGATTTTTGCAAGCAACATATGGTTGGCTTGTGTTTTCTGATCCATCAACCCACTCTGGGCCTTTTAATGGCATTTATTGATATTATGGGTTTAATGTATTGTAGTGCCATTATTCAATAATTTTTTAATTTCTCTGATATATGGCAAAAGTATGGTGATATTCTTGTTTATAAGAGATCTTTGAGAACCTCTTTCAGGGCAGGCTTGGTGATGATTGCCTCCTTTAACTGTTGCCTGAGAATGTTTTGATCCCTCCATCTAGTTTGAATCAAAGTCTAGCAGATTATATTATCCTTGGTTGAAACTCTTTTTCTTTGAGGGCTTGAAAGATATCTTACCATTCTCTTCTGGCTTTTAAAGTTTGAGTGGAGAAGTCTGCTGATAGTCTTATGGGTTTTCCCTTGTATGTGACTTTTTGTTTTTCTCTTGTACCCTTTAGGATCCTTTCTTTATCCTTGCTTCTTTTCATGTAACTATGATGTGTCTTGGTGTCTTCAGGTCTGGGTTGAATCTGTTTGGGACTTTCTGGGCCTCTTGGATCTTAATGTCCTTTCTGTTGTTTAGGTTTGGGAAATTTTCTTCTATAATTTCCTCTAGAATGTTTCCTTCCCCTTTCTCTCTTTCTTCCTCTGGTAGGCCAATTATACAAATATTACTTCTTTTGGGGTCATCCCATATGTCTCTGTTGTTATTTTCAGTGTCTCTCAATCTCTTTTTGAGCTCTTTTACTTCTTTGTTTTCTCTAGCTCTCTAGACCTCTGTCTGGCTAATTCTGTTTTCTGCTTTTGTTAGTCTGCTTTCCCTTCCCTCAGCTTCTTTTTTTCAGTTCAGTTATAGTATTAGCTTGTTCTGCTAACTGAACTTTTAGCTCAGCTATTTCAGCTTTCAGTTCTCTAATTACCTCGAGGTAGCTAGTAATTTTCCTTGAGAGTCTCATCTGTTGTTTCCCTAATTCTGACAGCCCTTTCCTCCATAGTTGTCCTCATTTCTGTGATTATTAGGTTTATAATTGCTTGCATACTTTTCTTATCTATGGTTACTTCTGACTGATTTGGAGTTTCTTCTGGGCTCCTGTCCTGATTCATTGTGGTAGCAGTTTATTTGCTCTTGATTTAACCATTTTTTATTGATGTGGCTTTTATTTTTCTGTTTTGTTGTTCTTCAGTTGTTGTGTTTTGAGTAGAAGCCACATTATACTAAAGACCTTTCACAAATGCAGTCAGAAACCTTAGAAATTACAATAGCAAAACAGCACCACCAGTCCAAGAAAAAATAGCAACCAAAACCAAAAGAAAAAGAAAGATAAAGGATAAAAGGGAGAGTAAGAATAGACAATTATGCAAATCTACTGTCCACTGTAAATTCTAGGGACAGCAAGAGAAGAAAGAGGGATAGAAAAGAGAGACACGCACACACACAGAGAGTCCACTCAGAGTCAGATTTATTCCACAAAATAATTCCCAAAAAAGTATCAGTGAATTCAGAAAGCAAAAGAAGGAAGAAAAGAAAAACAAAAAGAAAAAAAAAGAAGTAGTGAAAGGAAAGAGTTATTTATTTATTTTTAATTAGCTAGGAGGATAGAAAAAGGAAAGTGGAGGGAAGAGGGAGAGAAATAAGTTCCTCTCACAATGGATAGGACACCCAGTCACCTATCAGTTGAAACAACAGCAAGTAATTTTTGTCAACCTGAGGAAGGAGGAGGGAAGAGTGTCATGTGTATATAATAATAGTAATAATAATAAAATAAAATAGAGCAAAAAACCCTAACAGTCAGTCTTCTGCTTGGACTGCTCTGGATTGGCTGCAAGTAACCTGAACAAAGACAGCCAAGTATAAAAAGTATCAAAACAAACAAACAAACAAACAAAACCTCCAGGTAGACTTACCCAGACAAGGCTGAGGCCTGTCAGGTATTTTGTCACTCAAATAGAGCTCCAGCCACCAAAAAAAAAAAAAAAAAAAAAAAAAAAGGAGGAAAACAAAGAGAAAAGGGCTTGGAATGACAACCCTAGTGAGCCAGGAATCTTGGTAAAGAAAATAGCTCAGTCTGAAGCCTGTTAAGAGTGGCTGTCCAGTCCCTGGGGGCTATTTCTGGGGGGGGGGGGTGAGGGGTGAGTTCAGAAATAAGCCAAAAAGATTTTCCTTTGTTTGTCCTTTTGGCCCCTGTTTGCCAGCCCAAGAGTGAGTTATAGGACTCTATTTTGGTGTCACCCTGATCAGCCCGTGTTCACCCTCCTACAGACAGCCCAGTATCCTACCCTATCCAGAGAATCCCAGGTTGTAAGCTGCTTCTGTTTGGAGCTCATGGCAGCTGCTGTTTCCATGTCACCATCTTGGCTCCACCCCACCCCCACCCCCACCCCCCAAAGCTTTCCTATTTTCTAACCCTCTGGGAGTATGTACTGGAGGTCATTGTGGGATGCAGAAGGTGGAAGGTCTGACTTCTGTAATTGCTTCCCTGCTGAACATGGGCATAAGTGAGCACCAAGTAGTCTTAGGTACATGGTAAAGGTACTCTAGGAAGATAGATTTAGTAGAAGGTGACAGGAAGTAAAACACTAGCAATGCTAGGAGTAGGCTCATCAAATACAGCCCCTCTTCTGATACAATTTTTGACACCTATTTCTTGGGATTCAAAATATTTATTGTAAAACCAAAAAATCTAGCTTAAATGTACACCAAAAATAAAGGGTATATGAACTAGAAAATAAAAAATGTGTACCTGTTTTAGGGAAAACTCAAGCTGAAGGAAGATGTAACCAATACGTGTCATTTAAGGGTCACTGGTTTTTAAGACACTGTGTAGGCTTGCCCTCCATAAGTTAAAAATGTCACTGGGATGTACATCAAAGAAACAGATTGACTTGATTCCTCCTTTTCCCCTTACTTCTCACATAGCATCAATGTTTTGCAATTTTCAATTTCACTTCCAAAATAGACCTCATGCTCTTCTCTTCATCTTTATTATTTTTTTTTTCTTCTTTTTTAGATAGAGGTCAGAGAAGGCAGAGAGGCAAAGAGATAGAGTGAAAGTGAGCACAGCACCAGTGCTTTTTTCACTGTGGTGAGAGTTGAGTTCAAATCTGGGTTGCACACATGGCAAATCTGTGCAATATTCAAGTGAACTATGTTGCTGGCCTTCTTCCTCTCTATTTTAAGTGTACATCATTGCCTATCTAGTTTCCTTGTCTGACTCTGAAATCCATCCTTCATGCCACCACCAGAGTGAGCTATTTGAAATGCAAATCAGCTCCTCTGCCCTATTTAAAATCCTACTTTGGCTTCCTGATACCTACAAGATAGGCAGCCAGATCTCTGGCATGGATCACCAGTGCATTCCTGCTTCCCCTCTTCCATGCCAGCATCACTGACCTGTTCTTAATTCTTCCACCACATGATATCACCTCTCTCCCCCAAAACTTCTCATTTCTCTTTGTCTGGCATACAGCCTAGCACATCCTCTTAAAGTTGTGTCCTGAATTCCCTTCCTCCAAGAAGTTTCCCAGTGTGTCTCTCACTCTGGGTTTATGGCTCTTTTCAGTGGCATTATACTGCTACCTGCATTGCTCTGCTCAAGGCTTTATACCACATGGGCCTGATTGGTTTAGAGAAAGGACTTTGCATGTCCCCCTCTGACCTCCAGAACTAAAATTCTTGGAGGCAAGTGATTAATTTATCTACTACATTTCCATAGCCTACAGATTCCATGTCATGGAAGAGGTATGCAGTCATTGCTTTCAATTTCAATGGACTGAATTATACTGCAGATAAGAACAGAGAAATACAGGGCAAGGAGGGGGAACACCTAGTTGTGCACACATATTACCATGCACAAGGACCTGGGTTCAAGTACCTGGTCCCTACTTATAGGGGGAAAGCTTCATGAGTGGTGAGGTAGTGCTGCAGGTGTTTCTCTTTCTTTCGCCCCTATTTCCCCATTCCTTGTCAATTTTCTCTCTCTATCCAATCAGATAAAAAATAGTAAAGAATAAAATATTAAAACAACAACAAAAATTTTTTTAAAAGTGGGTTTGAATCCTAATGAAGTGATGAAAAGAACTGAAAACATATAGAGTCAGCATCTATTAATCCTAACCATTAGTTATCAACTTTTAAAATAAAATATTCATTCCTCGAGAATTATTCATTAGTGCAACATACACCTATATTGATACTTTGCCATGAAGACCTTACAGTCTGGGAAAGACTGTGAAGTATCATGAATGCAGGACTCTAAGTGCTAGAAAATATAAATCTTTACTATAGAAAAAACAGTGAGTGGCTCACTGGAATATTGGCATCTAGTGACAGGAAGTCCCACCCCTAAGGAACCTCTAAATGGTACCTTGAAAGAACTAGAAATAGTCTTTCTCTGGAGTCATTTCTATATTGAATTGACTAAAACCCCAACATGTGAGTGTGACCTAAAGCTATAAGGTCAACAAGGTCACCTGGGCTGCTTTATTTCCAGTCACTCAGGCTTTCCTGCTCTAGGCAAAAGGTCAAGAGGAGTCCAGAGCTCTGATCTAATCAGGTCTGATAGGAGATAACCTTGTAGTTGGATATAGTGACATAAGTTAAAATAAGAAATATGAAGTGCAGAACTAATATTGTTTTAAGAATCACATATGCAAGTGGGAGTGCTTCCAGACATGGGTCAGAGAAATGGTTTTAAAGTGGGAGAAATACAGAAATGCATTTTATTTAAAAAATAAATAACTGGGGGCCAGGTAATAGGGCAGCAGGTTAAGCGCACATGGTGCAAAGCACAGGCACCAGCATAAGGATCCCAGTTCAAGCCCCTGACTCCCCACCTGCAGGGAAGTTGCTTCATGGGTCGTGAAGCAGGTCTGTAGGTGTCTATCTCTCCCACTCTCTATCTTACCTTCCTCTCTCTATTTCTCTCTGTCTTATATAACAACAACAACAACAATGGAAACAATAATAATAACAACAACAAGGGCAACAAAAATGGGAAAAATGGCCTCCGGGAGCAGTGGATTTGTAGTGCAGGCACCGAGCAAAAAGAAGAGGAAATGATCATTTCTTTCTTTCTCTCTTTTTATTGTTGTATCTATTATTGTTATCGATGTCGTCATTGTTGGATATACAGAGAGAAATGGAGAAAGGAGGGGAAGACAGAGAGGGAGAGAGAAAGATAGACATCTACAGACCTGCTTCACCGGTTGTGAAGGAAGCGACGCCCCTGCAGGTGGGGAGCCGGGAGCTCTAACTGGAATCCTTACACCAGTCCTTGCCCTTTGCGCCACGTGCGCTTAACCCGCTGTGGTATCGCCAGACTTGATCATCTCCTTTTCTAAAATTCATCTTCCAAGGACTTTGCTGCCTGGCTATGTCAAAGAAGAAAAGTGTTTCCCAGACTCATTTCTATATTATCACCTTTATTTATGATCTAGAACTTACTAGTAGTATGTAAAACATTAAATCAGCTGGTTAAAAAATGTCTCAAAAATTAAAATTTGCAAATCAAGAATCATTCTTTAGTTTAGGCTGCTGGGCAAACCAAAAACTTAGAAAATGCCACTCCAAATGACTGTAGTGAAATTGGTAAAGTCAGAGTTCATTTATTAATATCTAAATACTATCAACTACCTTGCAAAATAATAAATAACAGAACAAGGAGCTAAATGGCTTAGAGCGAGGAAGCCATTCTATTTGTAATGGAATCAAAAGGTACTTAATAGTTGTTATTATAAGTATCGAGTGTTTACTGGATACGAATCATTATGCAATAACACTGTGCCAACAACTGTACTATAAACCATTAGCTCCCCAATAAAATGATAAAAAGCTTTAAATTTATTACTTTATGATAGTAATTAGACATAGATATAGTGAGTACTTGCATACATGTAAAAACTGATGTGTGAAATATAGAATACATATGGTTAAAAAGTTGTATGTAAATTCCTCTCCTATTTCTTTCTTCTTCCCTCTCTGTGGGAGGAACAGATCCCTCAAACTGGGTAGAGGCCTATCACTTCTACATTGAGTCTTTTTTTTAAAAGAATTTATTTATTCATGAGAGATATAGGAGGAGAGAAAGAACCAACATCACTCTGGTACATGTGCTGCCTGGGATCGAACTCAGGACCTCATGGTTGAGAATCCTGCTTTATCCACTGCGCCACCTTCCGGACCACCTACATTGCATCTTGAGGAGGTAGACCCCAAGGCCGACCTGGCCTTGTCCCTCCTTGACTCTGTAGGCTGAGATGGCACTGAGCTCAGGGGCAAGGGAGCTGCCTCCTTACACAACACACCCTAAAGGTTCCCGTTTCTCCTGAGTGACCAATAGGTAACCTACCTCTTTATAAGGCCATAACTTGGGTCCTTATAAGCTGGTAACTTGCCTTTGAGCCCGAGATGGATATAAGACGCAGGTGTAACCTAAGAGCATGAATAAGGTGCAGGGTGGTGGGAGGGGGTGGGGGACTGTAAGTAACATGGTGTGAGTGTCATGCGCTTTCCTCATTGGGTCCTATATACTTCCCCTATGTTCCTATTGGATGGTGATCAGTATATGTGTATGAACAATAAACGAGCTGTCTCTCTGAAGCACTCTCGGAAGTCCTTTCCTGCCACCTTACCCTCACCACAGGTTCCCAGTTCACAGTGTTGCTGCCCTTTCTCCACCTGAGGATGCCCAGCAACAGCTCTCTCTCTCTCTTTCTCTCTTCCTTCCTTCCTTCCTTCCTCCCTTTTCTTTCTTTCTCTCTCTCTCTCTCTCTCTCTTGCTTGCTTTCTGGCAGTGGGGGAGAATCTAACTTGTTTAGATAGAGAGAGAGAGACAAAAGACAGAGAAAGGGATAAAGAAACCACAACACCCAAGCTTCTACTAGTATGGTGGAGGCCAGGTTCACATTCTGTTTTTTACTCTAATTTGTTCTCTTTTGCACAGTTGGGAGACTGAAAAAGATAATCTGGAAAGTAACAAAAAGAAAAAGAGAGAGAGGGTGGGGCCCCAGCGATAGGGGGAAAAAAAAACACCTCTCTAAGCTGAGAATCTGAAACTATGATTTCTTAAAACACAAGAGGTATTGTGGAGAACAGTCTGGAGAACTCTCAGAAGGCTAGAAATGGACCTACCCTATGATCCTGCAATTCCTCTCCTGGGATATATCTTAAGGAACCCAACACACCCATCCAAGATCTGTGTACACATATGTTCTTGGCAGCACAATCTGTAATAGCCAAACCTGGAGGCAACCCTGGTGTCCAACAATAGATGAGTGGCTGAGAAAGGTGTGGTATATATACACAATGGAATACTACTCAGCTATTAAAAACGGCGACTTTACCATTTTCAGCGGATCTTGGATGGACCTTGAAAAATTCATGTTAAGTGAAATAAGTCAGAAACAGAAGCATGATTATGGGATGATCTCACTCTCAGGCAGAAGTTGAAAAACAAGATCAGAAGAGAAAACACAAGCAGAACCTGAACTGGAATTGGCATATTGGACCAAAGTAAAAGACTCTGGGGTGGGTAGGGGTGAGAATACAGATCCAAAAAAGATGACAGAAGACCTAGTGGGGGGTTATTGTTATATGGAAAACTGGGAAATGTTATGCATGTACAAACTATTGTATATACTGTTGAATGTAAAGCATTAATTCCCCAATAAAGAGATTTTTAAAAAAGACAAGAGGTACGTAGTTCTTTAATGCCTAATCTGCCACAGATTCCTGTTACCATGGTTTTCATTCAGTACATATCAAAGAATATATGGATAAGCAGTAACTGAAAAAAATCTATAATTTACATTCATTCTCCCTCTCCCTCTCTCTTTTTGCATATATACATTCAGCAGTGGTTCTAGATTCTCAAGAAGGAAGCCCATGATAACAAAATCTTTCCTTTTTAAAGACCATCAACATAGAGGGAAATTAGATGTTTATCTCATTGCTCATCAAAATCAGAGGTGGCAAATAGGGACAGCCAAATCTTCCAGCTCCTGATCCTGTCTAATCTGGTTCCTGGCACAAAGGCTGGTCTCAGTGTCCTTGATTAATCACACCTTGTTTCACACCCACTGCTTGGTAGTGCCCCTGTCTGCCAAACTACAGCCCTGAGTTCCTCTTCCTGCCTATGAGTTCTAAAGTATGGACTTGGTAAGCAGGCCACATCCAAAGCACAAAGGAAATCAAGTGACAATTAAAAGCAGGGTTGGAAAGGAAAGGCAAAAAAAGGTGCAAGGTAACAGAGCCATGGAGAAGCCACTCAGCTTATCTGTGAAGTGTTACCACGTATCAATTCCACTTGCTGTAAATGAATGACATATTTCCAAAAACAACCCTCAGGACTCTTTGTAGCCCTTTCCTCAACATCTTCACACTTTTAAATGGAGTGTTATTTATACATTTTAATCTGTGTATCTACATATCAGGCTATCAATCTATCATCTATCTATCAATATACCATCTCTCTACCCATCAATGTATCATTTGTCTATCAATATAGCATCTATCTATCACCTATCTATTCACCTACCTACCTACCTACCTATCTACCATCTTCCTACAGGGTTTGCTGGGACTGTGCCTGCATGATCCCACCACAGCTAGTATATCCTTTTTTTTCTCTTCCAGATAGAGGGTGAGAGACAAAAAGTGTGAGAGAGAGACAGAGAGAGAAGGAAAGACACCATAGCACTGCTGTGATGCTTGTTAAACTTTGCCTATGCATGGAGCTCCTATGTGATGAGCATGGATCATACTGGGGTCCTCATATGGTAAAGTGTACACTCTACCAAGTGAGCTATCTCCCAATCACTTGTGTAGTTTCACATTCTTATACATATGTTTTATTTATGTTATTATTTTAATTAAAATCAAATTAAGCTTTGAAAATGATGAGTACTTTCCAAGAATTCTTTTTTTTTTTCCTTTAGGGATTTATTTTTGACTGACTGACTGACTTTTTATTTATTTATTGATATACTTTTATTTATTTTTTAGGACAGAGAGAAATTGAGAGGGGAAGGGGAGATAGAGAGGGAGAGCGAAAGACAGACACCTGCAGAACTGCTGCACTACTTGTGAAGCAACCCCCCCTGCAGGTGGGGGGTGGGGGGCTCCAACTGGGACCCTGGCACTTTATAATATGTGCACTTAACCCAGTGCGCCACCACCCAGGCCCCTCCAAGAAGTCTTAATAGGTATTAATGTATATTTTGACTCTTCCCAAAACAGGTAGGTTATTCAACATGTCCACATACTATAATAAAACAACCTTTTTTTTTTTTTTTTTTCTAGAAGCCTACTATTGGACTGGTTGTTCACTGACTACATACAGAAAAGTACTGCCCCACCCCTTTGGGACACAGCAAATGCTGCAAGAGAAAAAAAAAAGCAGCAGTTATTTAGCACATTTGTGTGCGAGAAAGAAGCAGCTGTATGCTATAATAATCAAGTTGATAGATACTATGACCTAATTAAGAAAGGAAAATGAGGGGGCTGGGCAGTAGTGCCGCAGGTTAGGTGTGCACGGTGCGAAGCACAAGGACTGGCTCAATAATCCCGGTTTGAGTCCCCGGCTTACCCACCTGCAGGGGGGGTCACTTCACAAGCGCTGAAGCAGTTCTGCAGGTGTCTATCTTTCTCTCCCCCTCTCTGTCTTCCCCTCCTCTCTTGATTTCTCTCTGTCTTATCCAATGACAACAACAATAATAACAACAATGATAAATAACAAGGGCAACAAAAGGGAAAAACAGCCTCCAGGAGCAGTGGATTCTTAGTGCAGGCACCGAGCACCAGCGATAACCCTAGAGGCAATAAATAAATAAATAAATAAATAAATAATAAAGGAAAATGAAATGAATGAAGCCAGAGAGGTAGTGTAGTGGGAAAAAAAAAAATGGATGTTCAAACCAAAAAAAAAAAAAATGATAGCAAGAAAAAGTGGAAAGATTATATCCTAACCAATTTAGAGACAGGATCCATGTTTCACAGCTTATTGATTTATTCATTCATTATTTAGAAACAAAACTCAATGCAATCACCATGTCTTTTAAAAATTAAGCACTGCTTAATTTTTAATTCAAGAATTTCTGTAAACCTGCTTTGAAGTCATTTACACTTTCAAATGAAACCTTCCAGGACATGATATAAGGAGTAGATCAGTTCTCTAAACAAAATGGCAGGTCACCTGACAATTCTATACTTGGAAGGTGATTCTCTAGACTCAACATGACCATTGTTTGAGCTGTCAAGCATCTATGGGGAGTCTCTTGGTAGAGGATGCTTGACTGGATAAACTTCTCAGCGGTGACTTGCCTTCTTAACCCAGGAAATGAGAAGGCTGGTGAGATAGTATGCAAAAAACCCCTTCATTTCTGAGGCTCTAAGGTCCCAGGTTCAGTCCCCAACACCATCATAAGCTAGAGCTGAACAGTTCTTTGGTGGGTCTCTCTCTGTCTCTGTCTCTACTTCTTACTCACTGTGTCTCTGTCATTAAATAAATATTTTTTAAAAACTTTATTTATTTATATTTAGTTTATTTATTTTCCTCTTTGTTGCCCTTGTTGTTTAACATTGTTGTGGTTATTGATGTTGTTGTTATTGGATAGGACAGAGAGAAATGGAGAGAAGAGGGGAACACAGAGAGGGGGAGAGGAAGATAGATACCTACAGACCTGCTTCACCGCTTGTGAAACGATTCCCTTGCAGGCGGGGAGCCGGGGGCTCAAACCGAGATCCTTGCACTTTGTGCCACCTGCGCTTAACCTGCTGCGCCACAGCCAAGTCCCTAATTTTTTTTTTAAACCAGAAAATGAGAAAGTACAAAGAGGAATAAAGAATGTGACCTTTCTTGTTACTCCAGGTTGATTTCTATCTGGTACAGTGGGAAAACTATGCCTGAAGAAAGCAAAACAAGCCTTCCTGGAAGACTAGTCAGCATGTCATACAACTTCATTCATCTGATGTCTGATAGTACCTTCCTAGATCTAACAGAATTACTTACCCTGATCATCTAGGGAACCAAGACAGACTTTCTTTTATTCTCTCTGCTACTTGTACTGAATGATGTTCAGGGCACACTCCACACTTATAACCACTGACTATTTCTCTCTAGAATGATGGGCATTTCTGTTTCCCCCAGATGTGACTTCCCAAAATCAGTTGTGTTCCTTTCTGAGCCTGTTGATACTGCTTACATAAGCATAACTTAATGTTTAGGGAACTCAGAAATATGATTGTTAAAAAAAGAGTTTGCTGATTCTATGAAAAGAAAGTAAAATGATTTAGAAAGAGTCAACAAAGCTGATTTTTTTAAAAAAAAAAAAGTCTGTCAAATTAGGTATGAACTAACTGCAAGACTTAGCTGGAGAGGGTCATTAAAAATAGTAAATTCTGAGGGCTGGGTGGTGGTGCCCTTGGTAAAATGGACATGATACATGTACAAGGATCCTGATTCAAGTCCCTGGTCCACTCCTGCAAGCGGAGAAGCTTCACAAGTGGTGAAGTATTGTTGTAGGTGTCTCTCTTTTTCTGTTGCTCTCTATTTCCCCTTTCCTTCTCAATTTCTTTCTGTCCCTAAACAGAATGAATGAATGAATAAATAAATAAATAAATAACTTTTGAAAGTAAATTATGCATGGAGTTGCATAACTGGAGTTGGTGTATTACACCAAAGTAAAAGGTACAGGTCCTGGAAAAGGATGGCAGAGGACCTAGTGGGGGTTGTATTGTTATGTGGAAAACTGAGAAACGTTATGCATGCACAAACTAATGTATTTACTTTCAACTGTAAAACATTAGTCCCCCAATAAAGAAATTAAAAATAAATAAATATATTTTTTAAAAAGTAAATTATGCATGAAGGCTATATCCCAAGCATCTTCATCAGTTTAGAGAAATCAACACTGGGTACATCACAAATTGCAGTTTGGCTACAGTTTGTAAAACAAAATGTGGGGGGAGTCTGGCAGTGGTGTAGTGGGTTAAGCGCACGATGCGCAAAGTGCAAGGACCGGTGTAAGGATCCCGGTTCGAGCCCTCGGCCTCCCACCTGCAGGGGAGTCACTTGACAGGCGGTGAAGCAGGTCTGCAGGTGTCTGTCTTTCTCACCCCTTCTCTGTCTTCCCCTCCTCTCTTGACATTTCTCTCTGTCCTATCCAACAACGACAATAGCAACAACAACAACAAAATAAACAACAAGGGCAACAAAAGGGAAAATAAATAAATAAATAATTTTTTAAAAAAAGGTCTAAAAATGTGGTGGCCTCCAAATAGATGACTAAAACACAAAGACTATGTCTATTTATTTATTTATTTTTCTTGCTACTAGGTTTATCTCTGAGGGTTTGGTACCTGCATGACAAATCTACCACTCCTGGTGGACCACTGTTATTTTCTCTTTAAAATATTTTTTATGTGATAGAGAGAAACTGAGAGGGAAGGGGAAGATAGAGAAAGAGAGGCACCTGCAGCACTGCTTCATCTTTTGTGAAATTTCTCCCCTTCAGGAGGGGACCAGAGACTTGAACTCAGATCTTTTTGCGTGGTAATGCACTAGTGTTTGGATGTTGTCTTCATTCTTATGTGCTTCTATCTTTTTGGTGCTATTATCTGGAATTTTGTCCTGGCTCATTTCTCCAATGTTTTCTCTTGGTCTAACCATTGTATTTGGTGTGATATAAAGTCCCTCTCTCAGTACTTTCCAATCCACTAATCTCACTTGCCTGGGTTGACTTGTGTCTAAGTAAGGTAGTAAGAGTTCACAGTTTTGGAAATTAACAGTTGTTTCAATGTTATCTCAATTCCTGAGGTGAAGAACAGTGGCTCTTAAACCCTCTTATGATCTTTATCTTCCCTGAAGCGTATGGAAGACTGAAGCCCTTTTAAACTATAAGTAGATTGTTTACCTTAATCGCTCACTTATGACCAAGAGATAAAACCGGGTGGAGGATAGCCCAGTGGTTATGAAAAACAACTGCCACATCCCAAGGGTCTGAAATCCTGTGCCTAATCCCCACCTCACTCCCAGATGGAGCAGAGGCAAGCTGCACTATGTGACTCTGTGTTTCTTAATAAATCCTGATTTCTGAAGGAATCATTCACCCTTTTCCTAGTTTATCACAAGAATGATGTGAAGGGGGCTGTATCAAGCACACATGGCACCAAGTGAAAAGACTGGTGTAAAGATCCGGTTTGAGCCCCTGGCTCCCCACCTGCATGGGGGGGTCACTTCACAAGCGGTAAAGCAGGTCTTCAGGTGTCTATCTTTCTCTCCTCCTTTCTGTCTTCCCCTCTTCTCTCAATTTCTCTCTGTCCTATCCAACAACAACAACAACAATAACAATAATAACAAGGGCAACAAAAATGAGGTAAAAAAAAGCCTCCAGGAGCAGTGGATTCCTAGTGCAGGCATCGAGCCCCAGCGATAACCTTGGAGGAAAAAAATATACATATATATATATACATATATATATATATATATATATATATATATATATATATATATATGACTGATGTGAAAAGGCTCCTACTATATAGCCACACCTCCTGACCACTGAGAATGCAGATTTTCTCCCAAGTCATTTGGCCAGCTCTCTGCCCCCATGTCAGTGTAGGGCTTCCTTGCTGCTGTTCCAGCCCCTGAGGAGCAACAGCGGTGGAGACCCACAGTTGTAACTTGGTGAGGCTTAAGTTCTCCTCCCTTCAGCAGTCATTTCATTGATGAAACTCAGACTAGAGGTGGTGTTTCAGCTGGCAGACTGCCAGACTGGTAGCAGCCATTCCCAGTTAGGTACAGACTTTTAGGCCCAGGAAACCCTCAAGTCCCTCTGTCTATGAGCCACATGTGTTTGCACTCACCTGTGACTTGGTGGGTTCCTGGAGTGATCCTAGTCTTATCTTGTTACATTCTTGGATGATCCTCTTTGCTATTCCTAGTTGAGCCAGAAGAGCAAAACACAGCTGCTCATACAAAGCTCTTTATCCTTCCTTTGACCTGGCCAGAAAGTCACTCAGGAGTCCATCGGCCCTCTTCCCTGGAGCCTGGCCCTGATGAGGTCTCACCACCTTTCTGCTGACACAGTTTACTCATGAGTCTACTTCTTAAGCCTTGTCTTGAGCTTGTATTGCACTTCCTGCAATTGTGTTTGAAGTTTTTTTTTTTTTCATGCTTCCTAACTGCTTAGTGAACTCTAACTGCCCAGGTTCAATTGCTAGCACCACCATAAACCAGAGTTGAACAATGCTCTGGCAAAAAAAAAGAAAAAGAAAAAAAAGAAAAAGAAAATGCCTTTTGGGGATGGGGAAACAGCATAACGATTATGCAAAAGACCGAGACTCTGAGATCCCAGGTTCAATTTCCCAGTGCCACCACAAATCAGAGCTGAGCAGTTATTCCCCTCCCCCATCTATCTGTCTATTTCCTTAAAAAATAAATAAACATTTTAAAAAATATCTGCCTCTTTGCCTGAATAGTGGGCCTGCTTTGCCATTCACACAACCCAGGTTCAAACCTAACACACACGGAACTAGAGGAAGCTTCAGCACTGTGGCATCCTTCCTTGGCTTTCTCTTTCTCTGTGTATGCATTACTCTCTATCTGAAAAAGTCAGCTCTGAGCTGGAACTTTTGATGAAAGTTCCAATAATGACAAAATAGAAAGAAAATAAAAAATGCTTTTTGTGGCCCAGGAGCTAGAGCACATTCCTATATGCATGATGCCTAGGACTGAATTCCCAGCACTACATATGACAGAAGGGTATTCTGATGTCTCTCTGACACTACACTAAGTAAATAAGTAATCTTTGAAGTACATTTGTTTCTAGATAGGTAACTATTGGAAGCACTATTTAACACAGGCCTTATATTTATTTAGTGCCCCTGCCGCTCTATCCCAAAATGATGCTCACTGGGCTCATATATAAGGAGAAATAGTTTTAACTCTAAGTACATATCATTTTTTAAAATAAACACCTGCCATCTGTGAATGGGGATTGTTAACAGTATAATATTTCATTTATGTGCTGGTTTAGAGTCAATACTAACTTCAAGTGTTCTTTAATGATTCAGCTATTCTAAGAGTTTGAAAACATTTTATTAAAAATTAATGTGTTATCCACACAAATGACAAATATTGAAAATGGGAATATAAATAAAAATAATAAAAATAGTAAGTCTACTAATATGCAAGAGGAAGGAAGACAGGAGGGGGAAGAGAGCATGTGAAAGGGAGAGTGATTTTAAACATCCGGTTTCTATTCTGGACCATTTATAGAAACAGACAGACACAGCAAGCGGAAGCCAAATGTATTTTTGGGCTCTGACAGGATTTGTTTTCTATCTTGTCATTATTTTTACTATACTCTTCCTAATAATATTTCTCTAGTGTTCTAGAGTTCCTGAATTGACAATGTCAATTTCACTAAATGCTCATAAATGAGAGCTGTCAAAGATTCAGGCATATTCATATTCATGCCTTGTGTGCTTACTTGAAGCTTCCCTAGGAATTTTTGAGCATAAAGGTACACAACCATGACCACTTTATTCCCATCCCAGACATCGTTCTCCAAACTCTGAATCATTCCTAAGGATCCAATACACAATCTCTGGTAGAGTGTTTAGTATCTGGTCTGTTACACAAAAGTTAAAGAATGAATCAATGATACCCATTTAACTAATTATAGCACAAAAGCCTTAAATTCACTTAACATGCACCCTCTTGGTTCTTTTTTAAAAGAGTTATTCCATCTTAAACAGCAAACAACCACCTAACTTATTCTCTCTCAGCCCTTCTGACTTAAATGCTACTGGAAGAAAGTCACATTGCTTATCAAACATGCAGCCATGGATTCACACACTTGTCCTGACATCAAAAGAAAACACAATAGAGCTTTCCTACACCAGAGATAATGAGGGAACTATTTTGAAAATATGAAAGAGTTGTTTGTGAAGCCTCTAAAAACATCTCTTTGCATCAAAATAATTGTCCCTTTTTATTGCACACTGATTATTTTCTATAGAATTTAAATTGTACATGAAATTATAATTGAATCTTGTTTAATGTAAATTGATTGTCTCAATTATTGGGAAAGGATCTGAATCTTAATGGACTGTTTTGCTGGAGATGTGCCAAGCAAATCAGCAAAAACTCTAATAGCACTAACTGTCGAGGTACACTGCCAAACATTCATATGAATCAGAAAGGATGGTGTGGTCTCCACAGGGTTGTCCTACAGTGACACATTAGGTTAGTAGACTTTTCTTAGTGAAGAACAGATCACTCACTAATCCTCAACCTTACAAGATTTTATGACACTATAATTTGATTTCTTTCTCTGGAAAAAAAAAATACCAACAATACCCATACAGTATATCAATAAAAAGGACTTCCATGGCTATGCTCTTTAAAACATTCCTTTTTTTCTAGAGCAGAAGTAACCTGTGAAAATCTGGGGTTTACCCTAAAGGGAGAAATGCCATAAAAATCCAGTGGCACTAAAACACGCTTGAATGTCTACAATGATCATAGGAAGTTGTCTGTAGTTATATCCCAGACTCATGCCAAATGCTTACAGCTTGGCATATCTTTGTTTTATAAATCCCATGTCTCCAAAGTCAGACAAATCTCCTCCTTACTTACAATCACAGATAAGAGCAGACCTCAGACATTTTGCTACCCAGATGGTTGCAACATTTTTACAGTGAAATTACAAGCAGTGATGCCGGAGGTATAGATACACATCTGCCTGTATTGCCAATCTTATACCAGCTCCACTCAACTACTCAGCTCCAAGAAGCACTGTTAATACAGGTATAAAATAAATTATGCATATAATATGATGAATCATATACTATCCAGTCAAATTTATGCTTCTGCTATAACCCATAATAAATTAACTTAAACAGCTATCCATTTGAGACTTTAGAAACTGAAAAGAAAAGTTGGTAATATTTTCAGTCTTGAAAGGACCTCATTTTTGCCATGAAAACCAGCAGTGTTGAGCTAGACATACATACAGATGTTAATACAGAATAGAAGCCAAAATTTGTGTCAGTGAATAAAGATTACTTACTTACTCTGTTCATTAAACTTCCTTGAATGAATGTCTATGATGTCAAAGCAACAAACTGAATATTAAGTATTTCTCTCAAAGTGAGGAAAGATATTTCTCTCTATAGTAAAGCTGAGGAAGGACAATAAATTATGACTCACTATGAGTTTGGTTTATTTCTTTAAAATTTTTTTATTATCTTTATTTATTTGATAGAGACAATCAGAAAAAATTGAGAGAAGGGGGAGATAGAGAAGGGGAGAGATAGGGCTGGGGAAACAGCATAATGGTTATGCAAAAGACTTCCATGCCTGAGGCTCCAAAGTCCCAGGTTCAGTCCCTAGCATCACTATAAGTCAGAGCCTCAGCAGTACTCTGGTAGCTCTCTCTGTATATCTTGAACCTGGGTCCTTGCATACTGTAACATGTGTATTCAACCAGCTGTGCTACCACCCAACCCCTGGTTTGATTGATTTCTTTCTAAGTGCTGAGCTGGCTTGTTAAACAACGTCTGTGTTAAGGTAGTTTAATATACATGTTCTATAACTTTTTTTAAAAAGGATCTAGTGTTTTCTGGCAACCAGATGTTAATGTTCATGTTTCATAATTGTTAGAGTCTCAGATTTGAGAAAATAAGTGACTTCTAATAAAAATGCCATACTCAAGGCATATCATTTACTGTAAAAAGAAATCTGGCTATATGTTAGGCACCTAGAAAGAAAGAGCTAAAGAAAATAAACAGAACTATGAAAAAAAAGAGTGAGGCCTAGGCAGTGGCACACATGATATGTTACTCTGTGCAATTACATGGGTTCAGGCCCTTGGTTCCCACCTGCAGGGAGAAAGCTTCACAAGCAGTGAAGTTATTACTGTTGGTGTCTCTTCTTTCCTCCTCCCATCTCAATTTCTCTCTGTGCTATCAAATAGAACAAATTTTTTTTAAAAAGCAAAAATATGTTTATAAAGAAGAAGAAAGAACATAAACTAAGGGCAAAGAGGAAGTGGCACAAGTTAATCAGGAAACACTTCAGTAGAAAGAGAACAATTAGCATCTTTTCTTTCTGTCTTCCTTCCTTTCTTTCTTTCTTTCTTTCTTTCTTTTCTTTTCTTTTCTTTTCTTTCTTTCTTTCACCTCTAGGGTTAATGCTGAGGCTTGGAGCTGGTACTACAAATTCACTATTCCTTGTGGCCATCCCCCCCCCCCCCATTTTATTGGATAGGACAGACAGAAATTACAGGGAGGGAGGTGAGGGAAGACTAAGAGGGAGAGAGAAAGGTGGCTGGGCAGTAGTGCACTGGTTAAGTGCACATAATGTGAAGCACAAAAATCCCAGTTCGAGCCCCCAGTTCCTTCACAAGTGGTGAGGCAGGTCTGCAGGTGTCTTTCTCTCCCCCTCTCTGTCTTCCCCTCCTCTCTCTATTTCTGTCTGAACCAAAAGCAACAACAACAACAACAATGGAAAAAAGATGGCTACCAAGAGAAGTGGATTTATAGTGCAGGGAGTCCCAGCAATAGCCCTGGAGGCTGAGAGAAGGGGGGGGGGACCTAGATTTGGGCCCCTTACAATTACCATCTTAATACCCACCTCCTCATTTGTAGAGGATGGGATGAGTTCCACTTAGCAGCCTCAGTCAGCAATGCACCAGAAAGATGAATATCTACATTTGTTCAATGATATTTTTTCTAAGTTCATAAATATTAAGATTGACATTCAGTGGAAAAGAAGTGACTCAAAAATCACCTCAATGCTGCTTTTCCTTTATTTCTACAAAATACTTGCTCTTGAATTGTGGCATATTTTCCAGGGTTGATAAGTAGAAAATGATTCTGTCCCTTTTATACATACACAAAAGAAATAGTTCATGGAGAATACAATAGCTAAACCAATTACTTTCTGGAAACCAAATCCCAGACATATCAAGATACTACCACAGAGCACTGCCATTGATCAAGTAAATTTTCATCATCAACAATCTGCATTCTGTACATGACAAAAAGAAAGCAGGAATTTTCTCCCTGCTCCAATAAACCTGCTTCACTAAACAAAAGAAAACAAAAAGACTGAGAGCATTTATCTCCTTAGTTGTCACCTTGGCTTTATTTTTATTCATCATGACCAAGTAAATGTCCAAAAAATATATATATATATATATATTTATCCCTTAAGCAGTTAATTCATTATGTTTGATCGATTCTAGATTATAATCCTTTATAGAACATCCATGAGGTGAAAATAAACCATACATTATAGCATTCTGCCTAAAAGGCCATGCACACAGCTTCAATTACAACTATTCTGCCATCTCAAAACTGAGGATTTTCATAGTTTTCTTCTTAGAGTATGTTTTCTGTACAGTTTCTATCAACAAAGTATATTTAGTTTTAATGAAAAACCTGATATTTTTCTGTTTTTTCTTGTCCTTTATTCTATTTAACAGTGGTGTAAAATTAAGTCTGAATGGTAAAACAGAACCCAAGATCTGTGCCAGTTAATTTAAGTCTCAGAACAACCCCAGGTGTAGGGACTATTCTTCCCCCTTTTATATTTTTTAATTTTTTAAAAAATTATTTTATTTTTTGACTGGATATAGACAGCCAGAAATTGAGAGGAAAGGAGGTGATAGAGAGGGAGAGAGACAGAGAGACACGTGCAGCACTGCTTACCCACTCATAAAGCTTTCCCTCTGCAAGTGGGGACCAGGGGCTTGAACCTGGGTCCTTGAGCTTTGTGACATGTGTGCTCAACCAGACGTACCACCACCCGGACCCCTATCCCCCTTTTATAGGTGAGATGTCTAAGTCACTGAGAGGTAAAGTAGCTTACCCAGGGATTACAGTGGTGGGGATGGGATTAGAACCTATGTAGAAGGTTACAAAACTGCATACCTTACCTACTTTGTATACTACTCTCTGTTAATAATGTAAAGGCCTTTTACGGAAACAAACACAGTATCCAAAGAGATCTGTGTACACCTTTATAGAGCACAGTTTGTAGTAGCCCAAACTTGGAAGCAACTCAGATGCCAAATGACATATGAGTGGCTAAGAAAGTCGTGGTAGAGATACACACAGTGGAGTAGAACTCAGTTGTTTAAAATGATGAGCCAATTAAGCGAGATAAACCAAAACAAGGACAAATGCCACATAAGCTCACTTATAGGTAGATCTTATGACACAGAGACAAAAAGGGAAAACACAAAGTAAAACTCTGACTGGGTGTGGTGTATTGCAGCAAGAAAAGGCCTGGGGGAAAAAGAAAAAGTGGTGGGGGGGTTGTGGTCCTGGTGTATGATGGTGGAAAAGACCTAAGTTAGGAGATGAAAAGTTGTACCCATGTATCAACAGCTATACTGTGAACTACTAGTACCCCCGCAAAAAATGTATTTTTAAATTTCTTTAATGAGGGATTAATGGTTTAGAGTTGACAGTAAAATACAATAGTTTGTACATGCATAACATTTCCCAGTTTTCCACATAACAATTCAATCCCCACTAGGCAGTGTCCAGGACCTGAACTGTCCCCCCCCACACACCCCAGAGTCTTTTACTTTGGTGTAATATGCCAACTCCAGTCCAAGTTCTGCTTAGTGTTTTCCCTTCTGATCTTGTCTTTTCAGCTTCTGTCTAAAAGCATATACTTTGAATTCAGTCATGTTAACTCATTATGAAAACAAAGCAAAATCTAACATGCAAACATGGATATAAAGCAACAGAATGGGGAGTTCATCTTTTATTTATTTATTTATTTATTTATTTATTTATTTATTTATAAAAAGGAAGCACTGACAAAACCATAGGATAAGAGGGTGAGTTTATCTTTTAATGTGTATTGAGTTACATATTGGGAAAACATAAAAGTTTACTGAATGCCACTGAACTGCATAGGAAAAACCATTCAAAATGGCCAAGTCTAACTTTACCACAGTAAAAAAAGAAAACCGGGAAAATGTGATTCCTTTTTAAGGAAAACAAAACAAATACCAGCCCCAAGATTACTCAGGTGTTATAAATTACAAATAAACCATTTATTTATTTATTTATTTATTTATAATAAAATGTCTTCAAATAGTATTCCACTAGGTCTAGAAGGTAGCTTACTGGGTAGAGCACAAACTTTACCATTCATAAAGACTTGGGTTCAAGAACTTGGCCATCAAAATAAAACAAACAAACAAACAAAAAAAAAAAACACTAGTATAGCCGCAGACCCTTTGGAATATAACTAAAATATGCCTACTAGCTATCTACAAAATGGAGACACCCCAATTCTTCATCTGCACTATTCCAGCCTTTCGGTCCATGATTGTTCAACAATTTGTTTGGCTTTGTATGTTAACTCTCTTTTCAACCACCAGATTCTAGATGCTAGCATGATACCAACCAGACTTCCCTGGACAGACAACCCCACCAAAGTGTCCTGGAGCTCTGCTTCCCCAGAGCCCCACCCTACTAGGGAAAGAGAGAGGCAGACTGGGAGTATGGATCAACCAGTCAACACCCATGTTCAGTGGGGAAGCAATTACAGAAGCCAGACCTTCCACCTTCTGCATCCCACAATGACCTTGGGTCCATGCTCCCGGAGCGATAAAGAATAGGAAAGCTATCTGGGGAGGGGATTGGATAAGGAGATCTGGTGGTGGGAATTGTGTGGAGTTGTACCCCTCTTATCCTATGGTTTTGTCAGTGTTTCCTTTTAATAAATAAAAAAAAATTTAAAAAAATACAAAAAAAAAAAAGAGAACTTGGCTATCATATGGGAGCACCTAGAGAGGGGAAACTTCATGAGCAGTAGAGCAGTACTGTAATGTCTCTCCTCTCTCTTTCTCTCCCTTTCTATTTCTGTACTGCCTATTATCATTTAAAAAAAATATATATATATGGATATATTTAGGGTGAGCAGATGTCTGTCTGTCTCTCCCTCCTTTCTCAATTTCTCACTGTCCTATCCAATAAAATGGAAAAAATTATCTCTAGGAGCAGTGGATTCATAGTGCATGCACTAAGCCCCAGCAATAACTCCTGGAGGCAAAAAAAAAAAAACCAAAAAAACTAAGCCTCAGAACCTAGATATATAGACCAAGGCCCATGAATTAAGGCATCTGTACACATGTATTCATAAACTAGGGTAAAATATATA
This sequence comes from Erinaceus europaeus, assembly GCF_950295315.1. NCBI lineage: Eukaryota > Metazoa > Chordata > Mammalia > Eulipotyphla > Erinaceidae > Erinaceus > Erinaceus europaeus. The sequence continues at coordinate 40,202,244 of NC_080167.1, read as the reverse complement.
TACACCTTAAAGCAAAAGTGTACAATAGTTTTTAGTGATTTAATAAATAGAGCAAGCAAGTAGAAAGACCTAAAAAAAGACACCATAAAGTACCTAATCAAATAGTTTCTACTTAGACCTCAATACTTCACCTACTTTCTATTTCACTTCCCTCAGTCATTCCAAAGCTAACCTTGTCAGACAAAGTAAGGACTACAAAAGCTGGATAATGGCAGAGACTGGCATACTTTAATGATGGCTCTTTTGGTTACTACTAGGCCACCCCATCACCTGGGGCCCTAGTCAGGGAATCCTGGGATTCCCACACAGACAAGATGGGCCTAGACCTAACAGATCCCTTTCTCTGCCATCACTGGTCATCTCTATCAAAAATAATATAGTGTACCCCTTTGTGGACCCTTACAGGACCTTTCCCCTTATCAGGATCAACAATGGTGGGGACTGTTCCATTCTCCGAAGGAGGTTGGGCCAACATACTCACCCACTTGAAAATGGGTCTGGCAATGAGTGCAGCCTAGAATGTTATAGCCATGACCACAGAATGTGAGCTTAGACCTACAGGGATCCAGTGGTTACACAGGCTCCTGAGCTGACTATGGGCTACAGATCAAATCGATGGGTTTTACAGTTAACAATATTTATATACTTTCCTCATATTTGGGAGCTATTCTCTTCCCTGACCCAGTTTTCTAGTCCTATTTCCAACTCTGACACCATCTCCCCAGACAACCTGCACCCATCTCCCTTTGGACCACTTGCACGTTAGCTGTCGGGCTCAGGCAAAAATTAGTAAAGTTGGGGCCGGGTAGTGGTGCACCTGGTTGAGCGCACATGTTACAGTGCACAAGGACCTAGGTTCGAGCCCCAGTCCCCATCTGCAGGGGGAAAAGTTTTGCGAGTGGTGAAGCAGGTCTACAGGTGTCTGTCTCACTTCCTTTCTACCTCCCTTCCTCCTCTCAATTTCTGGATGTCTCTATCCAATAAATAAATAAATATAATAAAAAATAGAAAAAGGAAACTTAAAAAAAAATTGTAACATCATGGGCCTCTTGGGATATACCTAAACTAGACCTACTAGCTTTTTCCAAAGTGGAAACCCCAAATCTCATCTGCTATATTCTTGCCTTTAGGCTCTTGATTATTTAACAATTTGTTCTGCTTTATTACTTGCTGGGAAATTGTGCCGATGCAGTCACATCTGCCATGTTGTCCCCTCAGGCCAGTGCTAGTTTCCACGAGAGTTGGGACATTCTCGGAGTGCCTGTTCAGCCATGTTGTGCCCTCAGGGCATTGTCTATATCCCCTCGATATTTGGAGTGCTTTGGTTACTCCTCCCCCCTCCCATTCTCATGAGAGTTATTATCCTATCCTGGAGTGCTATGGTTACTCCTCCCCCTTCCCATTCTCGCAAAAGCTACTCCTATAAAAGCCCTTCTTCTTCCGCACCTCGTTCTCTTTGCCAGCGCTTCCCTTCGGTGTTCAGACACAGGAAAGGTTACTGCATGAGGCGGCCATTTTCGCTACTTCCACGTGGCCCAACCTGCCTCTCTAGCACCCAACTCTGAGGTGCCAGCGCAAACAAAGATTTGTGTTTCCTCTTCGCTCCGGACCCCCTCTCTCTCTTCTCCGCGGCCCGCGCACAACAACAATTACTTAATGCTTTTTCAGCACCAAGTTCCAGGTGCTACCATGAGACCAACCTGACTTCCCTGGGCGGATGACCTCATCAATGTGTCCTGGAACCCCATCTCTCCAGAACCCTGTGCCACTAGGGAAAGACAGGGACAGGCTAGGAGTATGGATTTACCTGCCAATGCCCATATTCAGCAGAGAAGCAATTACAGACGCCACCTTCTACTGTCTGCACCCCATAATGACCCTGGGTTCGTACTCCCAGAGGATAAAGAATAGGAAAGCTTTCAAGGGAGGGGATGGGATAAGGAACTCTGGTAGTAGTAGAAACTGTGTGCAATTTTACCCCTCTTATCCTATGGTCTTGTCAATATTTCCATTTCATAAATAATTTTTTTAAAAAGGAAAAAAGTATTCTATAGGGGCCAGGTGGTGGTGTAGTTGGTTAAATAAACACATTATAGTGTGCAAGGAACTGGGTTCAAGTCCTTAGTCCCCAAATGTAAGGGGAAAGCTTCACTAGTAGCGAAGTAGGGCTGCAGGTGTCTCTCTGTCTCTTTCCCTCTCTAGCTCTCCTTCTCTTCTCAAATTCTGTCTTTAATAAATAAATAAATAAATAATTTTTTAAAAAAAAATGTCTATATTTGTATTTTTCCTTCAATTTTTAAATCCTAATAATACCCTCACAGATACAGGTAATTAAACCCTTGAAAAAAAAAGACCTGATTGGTAAATTTTAATTAGTAAGTAAAAAAAAAAAAAGAGTAGTTCTTATCCCCAACTATGCTGAAAGTATAATTACAAAAGAACCACATCCCTCCTAAAATTTACTTTGGAGCTGATATAGAATATCTTTACCACTGAATAGAGGGCATACATACATACATTCACATACTCAACAACACTTTGAATATCACAACAAGCATATCTCAACTATGATCCTGAATGTTTCATAAAGCAGGTGTTAAAAATTCAGAAGGCATTTCCCATATTCCATCTATGGGAAATGCATTGGTTGTTTAAATACCATGTTATCTACTCCCAGATCAAAATACAAATTCCTGTTAAAACCTCCATTATAGGGAGGGAAGTAATCTGATTTTAGAACTTTCCCATAAGATACAATACAACATGGTTTCCAGTTCTCTAGGGATTTATCAATAATGCAGAGTAAATGGATTTTAAAGAGGTTGCTTATTAACCCCAACTGACTTATCATTTTGGTGCAACTGGCTAACAACGTCATATGTTTGGAGATCAAAATATGCACTAAAATGTAGATTTGAAATTAAACCCCATCCAAAAATGGGGGGAGGACATGGACAGAATATTCACCACAGAAGAGATCCAAAAGGCCAAGAAACACATGAAAAAATGCTCCAAGTCTCTTGATTGTCAGAGAAATTCAAATAAAGACAACAACGAGATACCACTTCACTCCTGTGAGAATGTCATACATCAGAAAAGGTAACAGCAGCAAATGCTGGAGAGGGTGTGGGGTCAAAGGAACCCTCCTACACTGCTGGTGGGAATGTAAATTGGTCCAACCTCTGTGGAGAACAGTCTGGAGAACTCTCAGAAGGCTAGAAATGGACCTACCCTATGATCCTGCAATTCCTCTCCTGGGGATATATCCTAAGGAACCCAACATACCCATCTAAAAAGATCTGTGTACACATATGCTCTTGGAAGCACAATTTGTAATAGCCAAAACCTGGAAGCAACCCAGGTGTCCAACAACTGATGAGTGGCTGAGCAAGTTGTGGTCTATATACACAATGGAATACTACTCAGCTGTAAAAAATGGTGACTTCACCCGTTTTCAGTCGATCTTGGATGGACCTTGAAAAATTCATGTTAAGTGAAATAAGTCAGAAACAGAAGGATGAATATGGGATGATCTCACTCTCAGGCAGAAGTTGAAAAACAAGATCAGAAAAGAAAACAGAAGTAGAACCTGAAATGGAATTGGAGTATTACACCAAAGTAGAAGACTCTGGGGTGGGTGGGTGGGTGGGGAGAATATAGGTCCAAGAAGGATTCTGAGGACCTAGTGGGGGTTGTATTGTTATATGAAACTGGGGAATGTTATGCATGTACAAACTGTTGTACTTACTGTTGAATGTAAAACATTAATTCCCCAATAAAAAAAGAAAAAAAAGCACTCCAATAACAAAAAAAAAAGTCTTTAAAAAAAAAGAAAACAAATGACCCCATCCAAAAATGGAGAGAGGATATGATCAGAATATTCTGCATATAAGAGATCCAAAAGGCTAATAAACATATAAAAAATGCTCCAAGTCACTTATTATCAGACAAATACAAATAAAGACAATAATGAGATACCACTTCACTCTTGTGAGAATGTCAAACATCAGAAAAGGAAGCAGTAGCAAATACTGGAGAGGTTGTTAGGACAAAGGAACCCTCCTGCACTGCTGGCGGGAATGTCAGTTGGTCCAATCCCTGTGGAGTTAACCAGACTGCTCCCTGTGGACTCCCCTGTGGAGAGAAGTCTGAAGAACTCTCAGAAGGCTAGAAGTGGACCTACCCTATGACCCTGCAATTCCATATTGCCATGTGCAAGGACAGGTTCAAGTCCTTGGCCCTTCTGCAAGCTTCATCAGTGATGGAACAGTGCTTCAGGTATCTCTATGTCTCTCTACCTCTACCTCCTTTTTTTTTTTGCCACAAAGGTTATCATTGGGGCTCAGTGCTGGCACTACAAATCCACAGCACCTGGTGACCAATTTTTCCCTTTTTGAAAGTTCTATTTGACAGGACAGAGAGAGGAGAGGAGAGGAGAAGATAGAGAGAGAGAGAGAGAGAGAGAGAGAGAGAGAGAGAAAAGATAGACACTTGCAGATCTGCTTCCCCACTGCAGATAGGGAACAGGGTCACAAGCCCAGATCCTTGCTCCTGGTATTATGTGTGTATAACTGCTACACCACTGCTTGGTTTCTAATGCCATTTCATTTTTTTTTTTTTGCCTCCAGGGTTATTGCTGGGGCTCAGTGCCTGCACCACGAATCCTGCTCCTAGAGGCCATTCCCCCCCTTTTTTTGCCCTTTTGTTGTTGTGGTGGTTATTATTGTTGTTGATGTTGTTCGTTGTTGAATAGGACAGAGAAATGGAGAGAGGAGGGAAAGACAGAGAAGGGGAGAGAAAGATAGATACCTGCAGACCTGCTTCACCGCCTGTGAAGCGATTCCTGCAGGTGGGGAGCTGGGGGTTCAAACCGGTTTCTTTAAGGTCCTTGAGCTTTGCGCCACGTGCGTTTAACCGGCTGCACTACCGCCCGACCTCCGTCATTTCATTTCTTAATTTTTAATTTTTTTGTATATCTTTATTTATGTATTGGATAGAGACAGCCAGGAATTAAGAGGGAAGGGGGAGAGAGGCAGAGAGATACCTGCAACACTGCTTCACCACTCTCAAAACTCTCCCCCGTGCAGGTGGGGACCAGGGCTCAAACCCAGCCTTGCACATTGTAATATATGTGCTCAACCAAGTTTGCCACCACTCAGCTCCTCTTAATGTCATTTCTATAAGGAAATTATAACTTAAGATATCTGGTAAACATTCTGAGGTTAGTTTATAGAAGAACTTTGTTTGAAACTCGTTAGTTTACCACATTTCAACCAGCAACTTCATGTCTTCAGTAAATGGCATTTACATATACAATTTAAATAATAGTATATGAGAGAGAAAAAGAACTGTATAAAGCCAATGAAACAATGGATTTCTGGGGATTGATGGTCCCCAGCTAGAGGAAGTGAGAGGTCATGCACAGTTCAGAAGAGCTCCACTGGCTCTGGGATTTGTTTCTCTTTATATACTATGCAAAGTGCACGGGGTTTTGTCCTGTAAGGGGAAGCATAACTAGAAAATGTGCCCTTGCTATATGCCTTTGTGGACAACACCTGCTGCAAAATAAGACTTTTCTGTCAGTCCTGGCATTCAGAATTAAATATATTTATTTTTACTCCAACTTCAAACAAAAAGTTCTCTGTCCCCAAATGCATTATTTCTCCACCAGGTGAGACTGTTATGTCCCTCTTGTTTCTGGTTTTCCTTTGCAGTGCTGTTCATGTCATTAAGTCTGATGGATAATTTTCATCCTTACTTCATCATTCAGCAGCTTCCAGTTGATGATGTCTGCTTTTCTGAAGCATTTCAGTCAGTATGCATGATAACATTTCTTACCAATTTTCCCTTCTCTGCTTACTTGTTTCTATCTTTTAACAATATGTATATTTAAAAGTATTTGTTTCTCTCTTTTTTTCTTTATTTATTGTTTAGAGATAAGGAGAAGTCAACAGGGAAGGAGTGATAGAGAGGAAGAGAGAAAGAAAGACACCTTCAGCACTGCTTCATCACTTGTGAAGCTTTCCCCTTGCAGGCAGGGACCTGGAATTTGAACCAAGGTCCTTGTGCATTGTAGCATGTGCACTCAATCGGGTGTGCCACCAACTGGCCCTTCTTTATTAACCTTAAAAAAAAAAGTGGTGTTTTCTAGGATTTACTAACATCTTCATTATTATTTCTTTAGGAGGCATTACTTATTCCCAAGGTTTCAAATATTCTTTATAGGTCAATGAAATTCTCTTCCTACCTTGCGAAGTTCCTTCCTTGCACTTTTTTTTTTTATTGCCACCAAGATTAACACTAAGGCTCAGTACCTACATGACCTACCCATCACTCCCAGTGTTCATTCCCCATCACCTTTTACCTTCCTTTTTCATTTGATAAGACAGAGAGAGAAGTTGAAGGGCTAGAAAAAGAGAAATTGATAAAGGGGGAGGAAGGGGGTAAGCAAAAGATACCTACAGCAAAGCTTCACCACTCATAAAGTGCACCCACCCCACAGGTAGGGAGCATGGACTTAAACTAAGGTCCTTACATGGTAATGTGTACACTGTATTAAATAGGGTATGCCACCATGTGACCCTTGGTCAATGAAATTTCTATTTCCAGTCCAGTCCCTTATGTCCACCTGCTTATTCAATATAACCATTTGTGCAAGGATTCTGAACATTAAGTTCAGCAGAGCCAATTTGGCTTCTTCCCAAACTCAAGCCATTCTGATCACAAATCTGCTTCTTCTGAGTGAAACCTCATTCTCAGTAAGTGGTACCCACATGTCAGAAAGATGGGTGTTACCCTTGACATGCCCCCCCTTCCATCCAACATAACCAATCATTAATTAAGTCCTGTTGATTTTATTTCCTATATATTTCACCAATCTGTTTGCTTCTCTTTAGCATCATTATTATTACCTCAAGCCCAAGTCATCAGCATTGCTTGACTAACTGCTCCAGCATAGCTTGCTAACTGGTCTTGTCTAAACACGATGGCTTTACTCCAAACCATTATCCACTCTGGAGCTGAAATGCCATTTTTTATATACAAATTCAATCACATCATTTTCTGTTAAAAAAAATAATAATTTTAGGAGCCAAGTCTATACGATGAAGAAGAGAGGCCCTCCAGAAAACTGGACAGTCACAAGCAAAAAAAAAAAAAGGAAACTGGATCACTATTTAACACTACATTCAAAATTAATAAAAAATATACATATTAAACCCCAAATCATAAGATGCAGAGAAGAAAATATGGGGTTTTCCCCAGGACTCAGCTCACAGAGATCAAAGTCACTCAACTCCAATGATAAGGGAAACATATATATATGAAATTAAGCAAAATAGAAATAAAAACAAATTAAAGAGCCTTTATACAGGAAAATAATTTTAAAAGGTTACAAATTTGGAAAATACTTATAGTATTATAAAACTTCTGGCACCACATTAAAAGAGAGACATATGAAACCCAATTTCTAGAAGATTTATCTTTTAAATTTTTCCATGTTACAGCATTAAAACTTGCACATGAAAATAAATAGTGTTTTTTTTTTTCCTCCAGTGTTATCTCAGGGGCTCTGTGCCTGCACTATGAATCCACTGCTCCTGGAGACCATTTTTTCCCATTTTGTTGCCCTTGTTACTGTTATTGTTGTTATTGTACAGGGCAGAGAGAAATCAAGAGAGAAGGAAGGGGAAGATAGAGAAGGAGTGGCAGAGAAAGACAGACACCTGAAGAACTGCTTCACTGCTTATGAATCAACTCCCCTGCAGGTGGGGGGGTCTGGGATTCGAACTGGGATCCTTGAGCCAGTCCTTGAGTTTCGCGCCATGTTCATTTAACCCACTGTGCTACCACCCGGCACCCAGTGAATAGTTTTCTTACATTGTTCAATATTAAATTGAATTCTATGTCTTTGGAGAATACTAAAGTTTTCACTTCTTCATTTTATTATAAGAACAACCTAAGTTGAGAAAACATAAATGCGTGAAAGTATTAGACTTAGAAATCATGCCCTCTAAAAAACATATGAATTCAACAGCAAGTTCTGCTGTTTTTTGAACAAGCATATTCAATATATGGCATATCTATTTTTACCTTTGCTTCATTATTTCATGTAGCCGTCCATGTTGGACACATTGCTCCTCCAATTCATCAATTCTTCGCTGTAACTTTTCCATTTTGTCGTATGTATATCTTTTTTCTTGACTAAGGTGAACAATTTCAGATCTAGAAAGAGGAAAAAAAAACCCCACATAAATGATAGATGTTTAGGGTTCTTATTACCTGAATATATATATATATATATATATATATATATATTTTTTTTTTTTTTTTTGTCATCAGGATTACTGTTGGGAGTTCCGTGCCTACACAACAAATCCTTAGCTCCTAGCAGCCATTCCTCATTCCCACCCCCTTTAAATTGATAGGACAGAATGAAATTGAAAGGAGAGGGACAAAGAGAGACAACTAAAGAATTTACTTCAGGAGCCAGGTGGTGGCGCACCGGTTGAGCACACACATTACAGTGCACAAGGACCTGGGTTTGAGCTCCTGGCCCCCAGCTGCAGGGGAAAAGCTTTGCAAGTAGTGAAGCAAGGTTTCAGGTGTCTCTCTCCCTGTCTACCCTCTTCCCTCTCAACTTCTGGCTGTCTCTAACCAATAAGTAAATAAATAAATACAAAAAAATTAAAAAAAAAATAGAACTTACTTCATCACTGTTCTCTACAGGTGGGAACCAAGGGCTTGAACCCTGGTCCTTGCACATGATAACCTATGGGCTCAACCCTGTGTGCCACTACCTGGTCCTCAAAGCATGTTTTTGTTATAGAAACTTAACATTACTTTAAATCCTGTATTTAAATACAATAACGTAAATAAAAATTATTGTATGTAAGGTATTTCAGAAATTACACAACAGATAATAGGAAGATATACATATCTCTAGTAGTGATGGCTTCTGCAAAAATGAGTTAAAAATAGTAAAGATCTTGGGGGTCGGGTGGTAGTGCAGCAGGTTAAGTGCATGTGGCACAAAGCGCAAGGACCGGCATAAGGATCCTGGTTCCAGCCCCCGGCTCCCCACCTGCAGGGGAGTTGCTTCACAGGTGGTGAAGCAGGTCTGCTGGTGTCTATCTTTCTTTCCCCCTCTCTGTTTTCCCCTCCTCTTCTATTTCTCTTTGTCCTATTCAACAACAAATGACATCAACAACAATAATCACAAGACTACAACATCAAGGGCAACAAAAGGGGGAAAAATGGCCTCCAAGAGCAGAGGATTCATGGTGCAGGCACTGAGCCCCAGCAATAACCCTGGAGGCAAAAAAAAAAAAAATTACTAAAGACCCAATCTCACTTTAGAAAGACTTACCAGGGCTGTCAAAATAGCTCACTTGGATAGCGTGCTGCTTTGATATGTGTGAAACCAAGGTTCAAGCCTAGGCCCTACTGCATTGAAGCACACTTTTGGTGCTGTGGTCTCTTTCACTTTCTCTTTCTCTACCTCTCTCTATCTGAAATGAATAAATATAAATAAATAAAAACTAAACATTCTTATCATTCATTAACCATCACTACTGTTAAGGGAACCTACTCAGGTCTAATCTCTATAACATGGTTATTGCTTCTAGCTGGCATAGCTAATTTAATAGCAAACGATTAACATCGTGTACATGATGATTACATTTGCATTTGTGTGCGCTTATTTTCCTAACATGAATGGATCTGTAGTAATGGAATGACAAGCATTCTTTTCTTCTGTCAGAGATCCCACTATCATTTGCAATTTTTTCCTCTGAAATATTCTCAGAAACCCATTGTTTTGCAAGAGACTGATGCTGTAGTTATCTGCTTGTTGTGTACAACCCAATCATCAATGGTCTAGTAGATGGCTGGAAATAGATGTGTGGGAAGATCATCTTCCAGAATACAGACTTTATATTAACCTCTCTATTCTTTTTTTAAAATTTTTTTATTTTTATTATCTTTATTTATTTGTTGGATAGAGACAGTCAGAAATCAAGAGGGAATGGGGAGATAGAGAGGGTGAGAGACAGAGAGACACCTGCAGCCCTGCTTCACTACTTGTGAAGCTTTCCCCCTGCAGGTGGGGGCTGGGGGCTTGAACCTGAGTCCTTGTGCACTGTAACATATGTGCTCAACCAGGTGCGCCACCACCTGGCCCCCTGCCTCTCTATTCTTCTAACTTCAGTACTCCTATTTTAACCAAAACCTGATTTTTAGATTTCTTCAGAGAGGGACTTCCCAGTTTTCTAGAGGAAGGAACTTGCCTGGCTGCATGGGACAGAGGTAGAATTTTGTATCTACCATGCACGAAAGTGGACTATCTCTAACTATCAAAATCCAAAATTAATTTTTTTCCTCTTTCACATTTTTCAGTTTTAATGATGGACATATATTGTATTTAAAGAAAAAGATAAAGTCACTTTGGTCTTGGAAAAATTAATTAAAAAAAGAACTGGGAACAAAATTAAGAAACTGGGAATGCATAAAAAGTGAGACAAACTGGAACTGGAAGAGTATGCAGTGGTAGCACACAGGACTTGTACCACCAATAGCCAGAGATGAATGATATAAGCTGGTAAAAAACAAAAACAAACAAACAAAAAAACCACCAATAAAACCAAGCCAAACCAAACCAAGCAACAGAAAATGAGAAAAAGTTTGAAAGCACCATTTAATACAGTGCTAGGCCACACTCCATCAAAGTTCTAATAAAATATTTATATGGAATAAGAAAAAGATACACAGAGGAAAACCAAAAGTGGTCACTAAACTACTCAATTTTATGACCTGTCTCTTTTTTTTCCCTTTCTTTTTTATAGAGACAGAGAGGCAGAAAGAGTGAAAGAGACCACAGCACTGAAGTTGCTTTCAGTATTTCATTTAGAAACATAACTTATTCTGATTTTGTATGTGTGTATGTGCGCATGGGCTGAGAATCCAAGCCATTTTCATATAAAATTTAGGTAATTTCTGGCTTCACAGAAGCATGAACTTTCCCCAATATTTAACATACTCATTATATTGTATAATTGCATTTGCAATGAAGTAGTATATTTTAGTACTGTAGTTAGGATTATGGTGATAATTGCTTTTTAAGGAAAAACGTGACCCTTTCGTTCTTTATTCTTTTAGATTTCATTTGACTTTTGCTAACAACCAGCAGAGGCTAAATGTCAGTCTCTTCTTGCAGAATATAATATTTTATAGTGTCCCAATCTAATGTCAGCTAAACAAGCAAGAGAAAAAATAGTTCAACCGGGTATATGTTTGTTACTTCAATTAAACTCACACAGTTGGATACCTACTGTTGCCAAAACCGTAATATAATTTATACATTATAGTTCACACAGTAAAACTACACTAAAAGTCATTTAACAATATTTATAACACTATAAAATACAGTGTTAAAATATATGAACTGCAATATGTACCAAAATTATAAAATTTGTTTCTCATCATCAGTGATTAAAACCAGAATCACTGCTCTAGCCTCAATACCCACAACCCTGGTGACAGATTAGAATTCAAATCTTAATGATCAATTTACAATTAACAAGATAGAAGTGAAACAAATTAAACCAACCATTATATATAATGAGACCCAGTGGACTCCCATTGTCTCTTAATTACAAAACGCAAATCACAAATACACAATGGGCAGTGTTAGACATCAATCCACAAGGCTAGCAACCCAGTAAGTGACAATCAATGGCAAAAGAGAAAGAAGAGACACAAAACCCACATAGACCCCAATTCTGTGCTCTGTTTCCTGTTATTTTCAAAGTGCAAGTGTTGACAGGTTAAAACCTAGCATTGGGTTGGCAGATGTGCACTTCTAGTTAGTGCACAACCTTTCTGAGCAATTCCCATACCTCATTTTAAACTGCTCTACAAGCATTTTATTGCTGATTCATCTAAACACCTAGCAAACATTGCTTTTGCTTCGATTAAGAAAAATCACAGTTGCACCAAAGATATTGAAAATAAATCCACTTACCCACCTCAGAAACAACCTCGTTAATCATAATAAGTTAGTTCTAAGATTCCTGGGGGATAAAGGTAAAAGGGGTGCAAAAGTTTATGTGAGCTTACACTGAAATCATTATGTCTGCTTGCTGCCAATTAAAAGTAAAATGGAATTAAATCTCTTGTCTGATGGTCAAAAATAAGCTATGCAAAATGCACAGAACTGGCAGTTTGTTTCTAGCTTTAAAATAGATGTGCCATTCACAAACTGTAGGGCTTCAGTCACCACGAGAGCTGCGTGGAATGCACACTGTGCAGAAAGTACTGTGCTAATCACTGTGGAGGCTTTCCAGAGAACAGAAGCAGTAGACATAGTTGAGGAGAAAACATATACAACCACAGACACACACGGAGGAGCCATTTCTAAGTACTTTCACAGTGCAGCCTCGCATGCGTAAAGCATAGTGGAATGGTGAGCCCAGATTGTCAGCTTTCTTAGTGATTCTGCTTGGGCTCTAGTCAAGTGAATAGATCTGAGAGTGAAAACCTTATTTTAATGAATATTAATCCATTGGTTTATGGGAAACTGAATAACCTAAAACTCTTAAAGAAACACCATTAATAAGAAAAGAGAGAAAACTGTGTCTTGTACAATGCTGGTCTACATAAAACGAACATATCTACTATAAGAGAGGATTTACTGTAGTAATCTAAGAAAACTCTGGATAGAAATTAACATATGATGTATATACTTCATTTAGAGTCTGAGCCAGTCCACAATGGCAATACAGGAGAAAGCTAAACAAACAAACAATAAATGAATGAATGAAAAGTCTCCACAACTTTCCTCTCGTCAAAATACAGGGGTACTTTAAAATTACTTAACCCCGAAGCTTAACATGGGGTATGCACACACACACACACACATCCTGGAGATATGTTTACAATTTTTACTTATAAATACTCTGTGTCCCCCAACGGTTGTTTGTTTTATTGTTTGTGTTTAGTCATCAGGTTTATTGCTGGATTTCATGTCTGTATTATTCCTTCACTCCTGGTGGATTCTTTGTTTGTTTCTTTACTTTTTTTTTTTTTATCTATTGTAAAGAGGGAGAGGCACAGAGAGCAAAGGAGAAACACTGTAATGCCACTCCAAGGCTCATGAAGCTTTTATAGATACACGGATATGGTAACAAGGATCTCAAACCCTGGTCCTAGCTCATGGTAAAATATATGCTATATTGGATGAAGAGTCTTCTAGTTCATGTCCTTCAAGTTTTATAAATGACTTCAAAATAAAAGTTAAGTTCTCTATGAATAAATCATTGTACATGCCATTGTCTTCATTTAAAGAGTCAGACGGAAATAAGAAATTATGAGTAAACCAACCAACAAAAACCTAAAATCACATTTTATCCTATCTACAATTTTCTTATGAATACACCAAATGCATACTTTATAAACTGTAGTGGCTCTAAACATTTTAACGATAATAAGGACCTAGCTTTTTCTGTTTGTCATTCACTAGTCCTTAGTTTTGGATGAACACAGACAGTTACAGGAGATGTCTACCTTACTGTTTTGAATTTACAAACCAAGGCAGCAGAACAAGATCTAAAACACAACCAGACACATATTTTCTGGTCCTTTTTTGCCTTAAAGAAAGGTTTTCATTGAGAGATAGAGTGTTAGGAAGGAAAAAAAAAAAAGTACTCAAAGCAAAGATGGAAGTTAGAGAAAACAATAGTCAAATTGCCAAGACCCTGAAATGATGCCATCAATGACCATAGTAGCTGCTGCATACTTTTCTGTGTGTCAAGCATATTGCTAGGTATTTTACACACACACACACATATATATATACATAAATATATATATATATTTTTATAAATGTCTAGTGCCCACAATGCCCTATACATTTTTGACTTGAAGATACTAGACACCATAGCCAAAAATCACAAAGCTAATGACATAGCAAGACTCAAGCCTGCTTCTTTCTGAATTCCAAAGAATTTTTCACTACACACCATCAACAGAGGAACCAGTGTGGTGTGTTTGCTCATTCATTCAATGAAAATGTACTCTGTGTCATCTATATGTCAGACACAAATGAACATATTCAATTGATAAACTCAGAGTCAGAAGCCAGAGGAATGAAACTGAGAGGAGCCTGAAAGGACTAAGGTTCAAGTTGACTATTCCAATACAAAGTTTCAGATCTAGAGTAGAAAAAGGAAGTACCCAGGGCACAGAGTTTAGGCTCTCAGGGTCACAGGTCAAGTATGTCTACTTCTCCATGAGAATTTAAAGATTAATTTTTCTTGCCCCAACTTATCCTATCATAATTACTTTGACTTGGAAATTATTTAATGGTAGATAGAAAATACTGGAATTATTTTAAGAAAGAAAAATACAGACTTAGGAACTAGAAATACCTAAGATAGAACCCCAGGTCCCCATTTTCCATTTATATAAATATTTTGGATATTGGTTTCCTCATATGTAAAAGAGGATAATAGGGGGGCGGGTGGTAGCGCAGCAGGTTAAGCTCACATGGGGCAAATCACAAGGACCGGCATAAGGATCTAGGTTCAAGTCCTCGGCTCCCCACCTGCAGGGCGGTGGCTTCACAAGCAGTGAAGCAGGTCTGCAGGTGTCTTTCTCTCCCCCTCTCTGTTTTCCCCATCTCTCTCCATTTCTCTCTGTCCTATTCAACAACAACATCAATAACAACAATAATAATAACCACCATAACAATGAAACAGCAAGGGCAACAAAAGGGGGAAAAATGGCCTCCAAGAGCAGTGGATTCATAGTGCAGGCACTGAGCCCCAGAAATAACCCTGGAGGCAAAAAAAAAAGATAATATTCCCTGATTCAAGTAGATATGATAATTAAATAATAGTACTTCTTTCTGTTTTGTACATTTTAGTTTTCTGAATTATATTTCCTTTATTAATAATAAAACAAAGTAATCTTAATATAATACAATATCACAACCTTCAGATTAATATTGATGTGGTATTGGATTATCTTAAGATAACTTTGTGATTGCCTATTGATTAAGGAAATACAATTATTTTTAGATCTATGTGAGGAAAATAAAATACTTCTGGTTAGGAATAGCAATGGTTGATATTTCATGAGGATGTCTTTCATGACAAGATCATTTAGTTTTCCTATTCAAATTTCCTAAAAGTATCTAATACCTTGGTTCCCTGAGCTTTTCCTCTTCCCAAACAAGATATTAAATTAGTATTCTTTTTAGGAGGTGGAACAATCAGAGCACATTTTGAGTGCTTCTGCTTTCCTATGATCAGAAATAAATTGATTCATAAGTCTTCTGCTTCTCTAAAAGATTTAGGGATGAAAAGTCCACCAGCTAAACCAGCTTGCTGATGCATAAATTCAAGGCTAAGTGATTTAGAGCAATCAGACATACTCTGTTTCTGCTGTAAATTCTTTCTGATTGAAAAACCTAAGTCTGTAGCTTGTTTGCTGAGACACACTGTTTATTCCAGGTAGATCAAAGAGCATTTCAGAAAAATGCAGGAGAGATGATGTATAGGCTAGTCTTCCACTATGTGTTATTGCAATGTAATATTCGACATCTAGTTATGTGGATGTTACCTTTTATAGTTCAACTCAAAGTGATTTTGCCCAATGCCATTCATTTATAAGAGAAAATTACAGCTCAAGGAAGTGAAATAAGTTTATATAAGATTGTACAGTTACAGTCAAAGAAGCTGATGAGATTTCCTATGACTTAGAATATAAAATAATTCATTTTGAAACAATATGATATTAAGTAGCATAAAATTTATTAAAGCTCAAATAAATGGGCTTATAAAAAAGGCATGTACTTACAATGAGTGATGGATATTTTATTTGGTACAAAGAAAGGGTAGCTTTAGTTTATATTTCAAAGTGTTCTCAGTTGTCATTTATAGATACATATATATGTATATGTGCTTATATATTTGATTTACTGTCATTTCAATGAAAGTCTGTTTGATTTATTTCTATTAGAATAACTATCATCTTAATTTTTGTGTCTTGAAAAAGTCCAATTATACTATATAGACACAACCTTTACAAAATACCAAGGTGTTTGTATTGAACAACTAAGATGTATATGCAAAGAAAATATTCTTACAGGAGTGATATATATCAATATATATCTAATTTTTGCATCAGAAACTAAAATAGTGAAAGTGCTGATTTTCTATGCAAAATACAGTCATCATGCAAACAGTTCTCTGAAATTATTGTATAATAGTACCTACCTGCTTTTTTGAGAGATTTGTTCCAGTTTCTTGGCTAGTGTACAGCACTCTTCCTTTAACTTTGTCAAAAATGTGTTCTGGGAGGTCATCAGTGAAAACTGTTCATTTTCTAGAAATGACAATAAACCCCCACCAAGATGAGACAGTTATGGTTGTAGCTCTGCGGTGCTCCCATATGTAGAGTGATAAAAGCTCTAAGACCATCACACACTTTCTATACACCACTAGACCACTTTTAATACCCTAAGTCAAAGGGATACTTATCTGTCAAGACAATAAGTTTTATGAGACATTTATTTTCCTAAATTACATACTAGAAATATTTTTGATCATACCAGCTTGATGCAGTCTTTTAACATGTTGATAAATTGTCAAATACCTCAGCTAGATAAATAGATGCTTCTATCTTGGATAGAAGCAATATGAAAGCTATTATATTTTTATTTTGACAATTTTACTATAAACAGTGTCAAAAATAATCACAACCAAACAATACAAAAAGTGTAGTGATTGAGGAACTCTTTTCTACACTATAATTCATGCTTTATGTTGCCTTTTTTCTCCCATATCTGACCATTCCCCATCCATGAAGATGAAATACATCAACTTCCTTAGAATTTTTATTTCATTGTCAATACCATGAATTTAAATGAAGATCTGGTTAAAGAAGGAAGAGAGAATTTGCATGTGTGTGTGTCTGTGTAAAATGAAAAAGTGTTCTTGTGGTGGTTTTAATAGTACATGTCTCAGTCTAGCATTCAGAACTCTGACCAGATTCATGATAAGTATCCTGGTAGTAATGGGGACAAATAATTTATTCTGTGATCTCCTCCACTTGTTTTTAGTGGGGAAAAAAAAAAACTACTAAATCTGGTGATTTTTCATCTCTTCTGGCCAATTGTTGTTACAATAAATTCTGAAGAGCTTGAAGGAATTATGTGTCAATATGACATTTGCCTCTTTATATTAATGAATTTTATTCACCTGTAGGATAAGCTGTAATGTTCCATCATGTCATTAAATACAGTATATGTTACCTAATTTGAAGATATCTTTAAGTATGAGATGCAATAAAGCCCTTTATTCCTTCTCAATTTTAGCTAATGATTGGCAAAAAAGCATATAGCATACAAAGCAAAATAAACCAAGGCACTAAAATCAAGCAACATTTTTCTGGAAGAGACAAGATCAATTAAACTTTTGTTTTAATAGTACAATCAGCTTGGAATATGTGGTGTGGAATTATAATGACTGACACTGTCTTGTTTTGACTCACACTGTCTGTGAACACACAACTCAAAAGTGAAAGGAACTACATAATGCTCTCACAGAACAAATCAAACTGCCTATTTTCAAAGTGCATTTTACTTTCAAATTAAAGGTAAAGAGTTACTGGCCAACTCAGTCTGCAGAATAGCGCCAACGTGATGAAAGATGGCAATTTTTAGCCAAGCTGCCAGCTGTGGTCAATGCCTTGTATTAGTGAATTTTAACAGCAGTTGTGAGAACTTGAAGAATGCAAGGGATTAAACATCACTCTAGATTGGGTTGGGGGAGGTGGGGAAAAATCATACAAATGCTAAAAATGTTCGAAGCTGCAAAGATTAAATAAAGGAACATATCAATTTGGAGCCACTGAATTACATCCAGCTGCGACAGTGAATTAAGAACCGATTAATGGCTAAAGCTTTTCTCCAGTTTGGAAGCTGAAGCAAACTCATTAGGCTTTTAGAGTAGCTATAATGTGTGTACTGTGGGAACTGTTCAATGCTATTCAGGAGACTCTAACTGTAAGCTCAGAGCATTTCCCGCAGAGCTTCTGATGCTATTTTCTTTATATAACATGTGTGCCTGCAAACCCAGCCAAAAACAAGCCCTTTGTTTTTCTACTTTGTTGTGGTCTCTCTCAGCTTTACGTTTCTTGAACACAGGTAAATAAACTCATAATCCAGATGGTGCAACAGATGTGAGAGCAGCACTCTGAAATCAACAGACAGTGGGCAATACTTTCCATTTTCTCTTTTAAACGCTAACTAATATGTAATTCGGAATCTCCGGTGTAGTTAGCATCTGCTCCCTTCGGCCAGCCAAAGGTTACAGGTGTTCCTGATGTCATTTCACAGTAAGGCGTGGGCCTGGCTTGTGAGCAAGTGCCCAGGCTCTAATCTTTCCCTACCACCTACCAGTTTTGTCATGCTGGGCTTCCATTTGCTGTATCTTCTGTGTCAGCTCCTGCTCTCTTTTCTGGGCCTGAAGGGCTTGGGCCTTTGCTTCATTGCTAAGGCTCTGCTGAATGCTATCTTTTTCCAGTCTACAAAGCAGAGAAAAGACAGAAAGAAACTGAATATACAGATGCATGAATTGCTATCACTTCCTCTATAGAACGCAAAGAGTTTATGATGCATTAATTTGTCAAGACTAAAAAGACAACAATCTCTCTACACTCTCCTCCTCCCCAACAACCCCACTTTAGGGGGAAAACCCAAAGGACCTACCTTTTGTGCAATGTTAAATGCATGTTGTGAATCCAAATGAACCAAAGTACATGACTTGAAAAATTTTTTTAAAAAATCATGACAATTAAATAAGGGTATTTTGTAGCTTTAAAAAGACATATCTTTTTCTTTTTTTTAATTTATTTTTTATTTAAGAAAGGATAAATTAACAAAACCGTAGGGTAGAGGGGGTACAACTCCACACAATTCCCACCACCCAATTTCCATATCCCATCCCCTCCCCTGATAGCTTTCCCATTCTCTATCCCTCTGGGAGCATGGACCCAGGGTCGTTGTGGGTTGCAGAAGGTGGAAGGTCTGGCTTCTGTAATTGCTTCCCCAGAAACATCTTTTTCTATAGCATCCTTATTCTTTTGTCCCACCAGCTAATCTTCTGTTGTCTGAATTAATATTATTTCTTAAAGACTCGAATTATAGGAATAGTAGGAAGATACCAGAACTTATTAGGAATTATAGGAATAGTAGGAAGATACCAGAACTTAAAGTCTTGAAATTAAGCTTTATAAAGTCTCTCTGCTTTTCCTCCCAAAGTTAAAATGGAAGCTTATAACTCAAGCAATGCATGTGAAGTACCACATACATGTTTTCATTAAGTATTTTCACACATTGGGTCATGTAATATGAATATAATGAAAATGTATAGATTCCCAGTACGTTGTAATAAAATCCCTTTTGGCCTCACGTTGGAAGAACTGCAAGCTGAGAAACTTCCATATTCAAAGACAAAATTCTATCCCACTCGTGATGGCGCCATCCCATTAGATCAACAGCCAAATGTATCATAATGGCTCCAAAAGAGAGACATTTCCTGAACAATTAGAACCTAAATAATGCAAAAGACTTCACCACACTGTGGATAATAAGGCTGTGTGTATGTGTGCATGCACACACACGTTCATGAGAAGATCAATCTCTACTTCACACGCATACATAGGGACACACATATTAGGCTGTTTTTTGTTGTTGTTGTTTGTTTTTTTAATACTCTTAAGCATGGGTAAGTATCCTGAAGGTTTCCTTCAATTAACTAACTTAGTTATTTCTAACTCCTGATCTCCTTGTGGGCATTTCTCATCCATGCTGCTTTCGTTTACTAATTGAGATATTTACTGCCTTGCTTTTGCCAAACTAAAAATAAACAATCCCATAAAGCTATCACCACCAGTCTATGTACCGCTGTGGAACTTCAATTCACTGGCTACTAATTATAAAGCAACATAAGGAAAGTCTGTATTGAAATTGGTCAATGCATGTGGTAATGTTGTCGTGTAGAATTAGAGTGAAAATACACCCACACCTCACTCAATTGGCATCATTAGGGGTCCATACTAAATGTGAAATAAGGTCCCTTCTGGTACTTCAAATGACAATACCTCCTTGGATTTGATCCAGTCTTGCCTCACGCTCAGTTACAAACTGGTATATTCCAACAAATGGATAGTCAGATAGGTCACTTTTTGCACTCCCAATCACACCATGGGTTTTTCTGGCCATGGATCAATGCACATGTCTCTTTGTTTTCCTGGGATGTATCTCACTCCCACAACCCCCAACCTCTAACCCACCTCCACCCACCCCACCCCCACCTCCCACCCCTGCTTGACACATACAGTTTGCTTAAGGACTTGACTGTTCAAAGCTCCCCCAACTCTACTTTCTGTTTCTTCTAAGTTAATTTTTCTTTCTTCAGTAACTTAAATATATGCTATTCATGGATATATCTAACAAAGATAACACTGATCATACTGTAGTTATTGTTTGTCTCATCTCCATTTTTTTTTTTGCCTGCTCCTGAAGGTCATTTCCCCCATTTTGTTGCCCTTGTTGGACAGGACAGAGAGATATCAAGAAAGGAGGGGAAGACAGACAGGAGAGAGAAAGATGGACACCTGCAGACCTGTTTCACCACTTGTGAAGTGTCCCCTTGCAGGTGGGGAGCCGGGGGCTCTAACTGCCCATCCTTGTGCTTCTTGCCATGTGCATTTAACCTGCTTTGCTACTGCCTGGCTCCCATTTTTTTGCAACCTGATCTCAGCTTAGTTTTTGGTGCCTAGAAAGTGGACAGTGAACGGTGAATGAATGGGTTCTTATATCCTTGGCATAGGGGTAAGGAAGGCTGTAGTGTTTAAGTGAAAATGGAGAATCTCATCAAGAAAGAAAAAAAGCCAAAAACATTCAAATGTATGAAGGGGAGGAGGGGAAAAGGGGCAGGGATAAGAAAAAGGAAATGAAGAAGAGTAGTAGTACACAGAACAGGATGGACCTAATGGTCTTGCCAGCTAGTGAACATGTTGCTGAAGGAGTCAGCCTGAACAGAACACTGTGAAGTCTCTCACCAATAATCATCCCCACAACAAATCAGAGCAGGGGATATACGTGGGAAACCTGAGCTCTGGGATCCCTAAAACTGGATGACCATAAAATACATTGTTCCAACCTGTATCTATTTGACACTGGTGAAAAGGGCACTACTGTGATTATCACAAGACAAAAGCTATAACCAGAACTAAACTTTTCTTTTTTTAAAATTCATTTTAAAAAGGAGACATTAACAAAACCAGAGGATAAGAGGGGTACAACTCCACACAATTCCCACCACCAGATCTCTGTATCCCATCCCCTCCTCTGATAGTTTTCCTATTCTTTAACCCTCTGGGAGTATGGACCCAAGGTCACTGTGGGATGCAGAAGGTGGAAGGTCTAGCTTCCATAATTGCTTAAGTAATGGCTCACCATCCATTTTAGCCTGAGAACTTACTTAGTTGCTGACATCCTAAATGTAATGTAAAAAAAAACCTACTGTCTTACTCCAATTATCCTTATAAAATACAATTTTCAAGTACTCTATTGGGCTGGAAGATAGATCATTGTTAGGCAAAAAAGACTTTCACACCTGAGGCACTATAGGTCCCAGGTTTGACCCTCAGTACTACCATAAGTAAAAGTGAGCAGTGCCCTGGTTAAAAATAAAAATAAAATAATTAATGAACAAAATAAAATAAAACAAAAAACTCTATCAATAAATGTTGAATTACATATCACTTTCAATTCTGGAAACTTTTCCTCAACTCTCACTTTACTGAATAAATTATGCATCATCTCTTTTCTGCATACCTACGTGCCACATTTTGCTCCCCCCCCCACATTCCTCATATGTTGCCTTCTCCCTTTAAGGTTCTTTCTGATTTAATAGGCTTTTAAAAAGCTGTATCATGAAAAAATGGTAGAGAGTAGTATTGGGGGAGAGAAAGAGGGAGTACCAGAACCTTGCTCAGCTCTGGCATAAAGTATTGCTGGGGATTGAATCTGGGGCCTTTGCAGCTTCAGACATATAAGTTGGTACTCTAACAGAATGAGCTATCTGCCTGGTTTTTTTAGTGACTTTTTTTTTTCATGTATAAACTTGGGATGGTAGAGTTGAAAGGAAATTTCAGATTTGTTTAATTAAATCCTCTCACATTACAGTTGGAAAAATGAGCATATAACATTAAGAATTTGTTCAGAATCGAGTCGGGTGGTAGTGCAGCTGGGTACAGGCACATGGCACGAAGCACAAGGACCAGCTTCAGGATCTCGGTTCGAGCCCCCAGTTCCCCACTTGCAGGGGAGTTGCTTCACAGGTGGTGAAGCAGGTCTGCAGGTGTCTCTCTCTCCTCCGCTCTGTGTACCCCTCCTCTCTCCATTTCTCTCTGTCCTATCCAACAAAGACGACATCAGTAACAACACAATAACTACAATAACAATAAAAAACAAGGGCAACAAAAGGGGAAATAAATAAATAGAAACAAATTTTTTTTTAAAGAATTTGTTCAACAATTAAACTGTAAGTGATGAAATAACAGGTGGGATTTGAAATCTTTTTTTTTTAAGGAAGTCTATTTCATAGCACTCTAGGGTTAATAGTTAATATAACAGCAGATTATTGATAAATTTTTTTGATAAAAATCATGCCCATATCCAGAAAAATATTAGAGAAGAATTACTATAAGTTCATTTAATATTTATCAAAATACTGTTGTGTGAAAGACACTGCTGGGGCACTGAGTCAAAGAAACATAACTATTATAGTCTTTGATGTAATGAATTCAAAATGGCTAAAACAGAAAGTAGAATGTGAAGTACACTGTCAGAAAGGTACAAGGTGGAAAACTAACACAGCATAAAGAGATTTTATTTTAAGCGCAAGTGGCACAAAGCGCAAGGATCCTGGTTCGAGCCCCCGCCTCCCCACCTGCAGAGGAGTCACTTCACAAGCGGTGAAGCAGGTCTGCAGGTGTCTATCTCTTTCTCTTTCTCTGTCTTCCCCCTCCTCTCTCCATTTCTCTCTGTCCTATCTAACAACGATGACATCAACAACAACAACAGTAACAACTACACCAATAATAAAAAAGACAAGGGCAACAAAAGGGAAAATAAATAAATAAGTAAATAAATGAATAAAAGAGATTTTAGTTTTTGACCACTTTTTCTTCCAGGGCCCATCCTTTCTTCCCCTCCAAGCCCTACATTACCCTTTGCTACATCTAAATGTCCCTCCCTTTTTCCTCGTCTCTCTCCAGTTCAGAGCCCTCATCTCTTTCTAGTATTTCTTTATTTGCTCAAATATAAGAACATTACCCCTACTAACCACTAGCAACTACAGTATTTTTTATTGTTCTCAGACCTGGAAAACATCATGCTGTCTACTAATTTTACTGTTGTTTTTATTTTGATATTTTTATAACAATAAAAAACCTAAATTATTAGACCAGCGATCTTATCCCATTCTTCTACGCAGTAGGCAAGAGAACCCTTAAACCTTTGTGGATACTTGGGATTGTTTTTGTTTGTTTGTTTTTTAATATTTGTTTATTCCCTTTTGTTGTCCTTGTTGTTTTATTGTTGTAGTTATTGATGTCATCCTTGTTGGATAGGACAGAGAGAAATGGAGAGAGGAGGGGAAGACAGATAGGGGGAAAGAAAGATAGACACCTGCAGACCTGCGTCACCGCTTATGAAGTGACTCCCCTGCAGGTGGGGAGCTATTGGTAGAATCTGGGGCCACTTGCATCTAAGTACTGAATAATACTTATTATCACTATGTTGCCCACTTGTAGTGTTTACCAATTTTCATCATTTTATGACGGCCTATTTTAAGCCAAGCAAGTAAAATCACTAAATAGAGTTAGGAAGAAATAAGTATAATTGGTATGTGCCAATCCCAGTGCACTGTTTGTTAGGTAGTCTCTTCCCAGATTTCTCCACTGTAAAATTACTAATTTCCTCTTTGTAATTAACACAGGTGATTTGCTGGGAGACACCACGATCATGCAGAAATCTTAGTCCTCATCAGACTTTCACCTACGAGTGTTTTCACTTGATGCAGACTCTTAACATTCTTATTTTTTGGTTAACATTGTGCTGTAAGGAAGAGTTGTTCTTTCTCATTTATTAGTTTATACAGAACGATGAATAAACAATTCTTCTTCTATCCACTAGGTTATAATTCATTATAATCATTTATGTTCAACTCATCCTCGATTTTATCATTGAGAACTGCTTTAAGCCGGTTTCTCTATGATGTACCTGCATTATTCTTGCACTTCTCTACAAAATATTCCAGGTTTACTTTTTACTATTCTTGTAAAAATTTTGTTATATGCATTTGTGCAGGGGCTCTTGTGACTGTCAGTGTTTAGAAACTGAGATCTGTCACTAGGTTGTTCTCACCACTACTGAGAAGTCTTGGCTTCTAGGTCACTTTGGGACAGTTAAAATGGGAATGAACATATATCTTTTTTAAAATAAATGTGTTTTTAAAAATTATCTTTATTTATTTATTGAATAGATACAGCCAGTAATTGAGAGGGGTGGAGGAAATAGAGAGGGACAGATTTAGCGAGATGCCTGCATCCCTGCTTCACCACTCACAAAGCTTTCCCCTGCAGGTGGGGACCAAGGGCTCAAACTTGGGTCCTTGCATAGTGTAATATGTGCACTCAAACATGTGCCACTGCCTGTTCCCATAAATATTTTCTATATGTATTTATATGAGTGTAAACAGTGTGAATATTAATATTCCCTTGGATGTTTCCAATTCTGATACAATAATATAAAGCACAGTCTCCCTCATTCCATAATTGCAATTTTATTCCTTAATAGTGAGAAACTTGGCTCTGGTTACCTTAAACATATTTGCTTATTTTTTAAAACTAATTTTGCATAGAGAACACTTTCAAACTTACCAATTTACTATCAAAAGCAAATTTACTAGTTAAAAACAGTTATTTAACTACTGTGTGTTGCTTTGTTTTTTCAAATGTAAACATCATTTTCAGTTGATTTTCTTTGTGCTCTGGGAAAATTACATCTTGCGAGGCACTGAAATAAACTAGAAAACTCAAGAGTTAGAAGAGTCAGATTATAACAACTACTTCCTTATTACATGTGTGACCATAGAGAAGTAAATTAATCTTTTAATACTGAGATTCTTCATTTAAATAGGATAGAAAAACCCTAAATTAAGGGGCTAAAACATTTCTATTATTATTATTTTTTAAATTGCCATCAGGCTTATCACCTGGGCTTAGTATCTGCAAAATGAATGCATTGCTCCTTCTCACAACCATTTCTTTTGTCTTTTTTTAATTATTATTTTTTAAAATTTTGAGTGATTTAATATTGACTTACAAAATTATAAGATGACAAGGGTATAATTCTACACCTTTTTCACCACCAGAGTTTTGTGTCCCCATTCCCTCCACTGAAAACTGCAGTAGTTCTCCCAAGATCACAGATACAGTTTGACTATTATTTCTATAACTGTCTATCTATCTATCTATCTATCTATCTATCTCTATATATATCCCCCCCCCCCCTTTTTTCCTATGGGCCTGTCTTCTTTTCCTCTCTAAATCACACCTACTACTTCTAATTGTCCTTTTTTTTTCTCCCCCCACCCCGCCCCCCACCCTTCTCTCTCTGGATCCTGAGCCCTCTGGTCATCTTCCCTCAACATTTACCTCTCTGGGAGTCCTTTTTTCTTTATTTGATAGGAGAGAGAGAGAGAAATTGAGAGGTGAAGGGGAACAAGGAGAGAGTCAGAGAGATACCTTTAGCAATTGCAGTTCCCCCTCTTATTAAAGGGCATAGTCAAAGGCTACATAGCTGTGAATTTCTGTGCTCCCATCACTTTATTAGGAATGCAGAGAAAGGGGGATCAAGTGGTGGTGCACCTGGTTAAGTGCACACACTATAGTGTGCAAGAACCCAGGTTCAAGTCCCTGATTCTCACCTGGAGGTGGAAAGCTTCATTAGTGGTGAAATAGAATTGCAGGTGTCTCTCTGTCTTTCTCCCTCTCTATCTCCCCCTCCTCTTACAGTTTCACTGTCTTTATCCAATAATAAATTAATTAATAACTAAAATAGGCCTAATAGCTATCTACAGAATGGAGACCTTGCCCCCCAACTCTTTATCTACACTATTCCAGCCTTTAGGTTCATGATTAGTCAACAACTTATTTGGCTTTATATGTTAATTCTTTTTTCAGCCACCAGGTTCCAGATGCTAGCAGGATGCCAACCAGACTTCCTTGGATAGACAACCCCACCAAAGCGTCCTGGAGCTCCACTTCCCCAGAGCTCCACCCTACTAGTGAAAAAGAGACAGGCTGGGAGTATGGATCGACCTGTCAATGCCCATGTTCAGTGGGAAAGCAATTACAGAATCCAGACCTTCCACCTTCTGCACCCCATAATGACCCTGGGTCCATACTCCTAGAGGGATAAAGAATCAGGGGAGGGGCTGGAATATGGAGATCTGGTGATGGGAATTGTGGGGAGTTGTACCCCTCTTATGCTATAGTTTTGTCAGTGTTTCCTTTTTATAAATAAAAAAGAAAAAAAAATACTTTGAAAAAGTTAAAAAAAAGAAATGCAGAGAAATGAGAGATTGAAATGAAAGCAAGAGACTTATTTCAATAAATATATTTGTGTGTACCATTAAATGCTTCCATCATTTTTTGATAGCCATACTCCAAGTTAATTCTCTTCTATTTTCTCCATACATTACTAAATGACTTCCTTCAACTATGACATAATCAATTGGATGTATTAAAAATACATTGGTTGTTAAAGAAACACATTTGAAAAAATTTAAAAAAGCACACAAATATATCTATTGCTTTAAGAATGTTCCAGATGGAAAGACATGAACATTTTATCTAGAATGTAAATGCATGAGGAACAAAACCTTTGTTTTGCTCAAATATTTACTCCAAATATCTGGAGTAGTGCTTTGTACACAGTTATGCAGTCAACAAATATTTGAGCAAATAAACAGACACATGAATGAATAAACAGTCCTAAGTGGGAGTTGGGTGGTAGTGCAGCAGGTTAAGCGCAGGTGGCGCAAAGGCAAGGACTGTCATAAGAATCCCGGTTCGAGCCCCCTGCTCCCCACCTGCAGTGGGGTCGCTTCACAGGCAGTGAAGCAGGTCTGCAGGTGTCTATCTTTCTCTCCCCCTATCTGTCTTCCCCTCCTCTCTCCATTTCTCTCTGTCCTATCTAACAAGGATGACATCAATAACTACAACAATAAAACAACAAGGACAACAAAAGGGAATAAACAAATATTAAAAAACAAACAAACAAAAACAATCCCAAGTATCCACAAAGGTTTAAGGGTTCTCTTGCCTACTGTGTAGAAGAATGGGATAAGATCGCAGGTCTAATAATTTAGGTTTTTTATTGTTATAAAAATATCAAAATAAAAACAACAGTAAAATTAGTAGACAGCATGATGTTTTCCAGGTCTGAGAACAATAAAAAATACTGTAGTTGCTAGTGGTTAGTAGGGGTAATGTTCTTATATTTGAGCAAATAAAGAAATACTAGAAAGAGATGAGGGCTC
Source organism: Erinaceus europaeus (assembly GCF_950295315.1). Lineage (NCBI taxonomy): Eukaryota > Metazoa > Chordata > Mammalia > Eulipotyphla > Erinaceidae > Erinaceus > Erinaceus europaeus. Next base: position 40,174,564 of record NC_080167.1, on the reverse strand, counting down.
TGAACTGGAGAGAGACGAGGAAAAAGGGAGGGACATTTAGATGAAGCAAAGGGTTATGTAGGGCTTGGAGGGGAAGAAAGGATGGGCCCTGGAAGAAAATGTCAGACTTTGAAGCTCAATATTAAAATGAGTTCTTACATCAGAGCCTGAATCAATTCTAGGAAAGGAAGCAGAACAGAATGGAAGTTAACGTCTTTCAAGGGAATAAACACAAAAGTAGATAACAGAAGTAGCCCTAAAAATAATTTTACCTCCAAAAATGGTCTTCTACAGTAGCTCCAAAATAATTTTGAAATTAATAATTTAGAATGCTTAGCTTTAACTGGGCAGGCAATGGCATACCTTGTTAAGCTCACATGTTACTACACTCAAAACCTAGTTTCAAGTCCGTCCTCCTCTTCTGTAGAGGAGAAGCATCATGGGCAGCGACGCAAGAACTGCAGGTGTCTCTCTGTCTCTTTCCTTCTCTATCTTCTCCACCTCTCTCAATTTCTTTCTCTATTTTCAAATAAAGAAAAAAAATGGGGCACACCTGGTTAAGTTGTGGCACACCTGGTTAAGCTCACACATGCACAAGAACCCAGGTTCAAGCCCCCGTCCACACTGTCCTCACCCACAGAGGGAAACTTCACAAGTGGTGAAACAGTGCTGAAGGTGACTGACTGTCTCTTCCCCTCTCAATTTCTCTCTGTCTTGTCAAATAAATAAACAAATATTAAAAAGAAAAGCCCAATGGCTTGTTTCCTCTTTTCTTGGGACATTGGGATGGTATATAAAAAAAAGAAAAAGAAAAGAGGGATTTGACAGCATCTAATAAAAGTTTGGGCAGGGAGTGATATTTTAAAATATATCAATATAAATATATAGTGTAACTTCAAAACAAAGGGAGGTATGTTTGATTAGATACTGCCTGCTTCTGTTTTTTTTATTTATTTATTTCTTCCCTTTTGTTGCCCTTGTTGTTTTATTGTTGTAGTTATTATTTTTGCTGTCGTTGTTGGATAGGACAGAGAGAAATGGAGAGAGGGAGGGGAAGACAGAGAGGAGGAGAGAAAGATAGACACCTGCAGACCTGCTTCACCGCCTGTGAAGCAACTCCCCTGCAGGTGGGGAGCCGGTGTTCGAACCGGGATCCTTACGTCGGTCCTTGTGCTTTGCGCCACCTGCGCTTAGCCCGCTGCACTACAGCCCGACTCCCCTGTGTTGTTGTTTTTTTTTTAACACTGTTGGGAAATGATTGACAGGAGAGTTGGTGTCAAATGACTACAGATTCTCATGTCCCCTTATTAGGTGTCTATGCCACATAGCTACTGCCAAATTTTAGTCTTGCCTGATTCTACAACACCTTTTGCATTATTACAAAACAAACAAAAAGCCACAGTAAGTCTCTTACTATAACCTTTACAAAGTCTATTTAAATATTGGCCTCTCTATTTTCCATAACAATTCTGTAAGACAAAGAGACTATGTACCTGTTGACAGGTCAGAACACTGAAGCTCAAGGAGTTAAGAGATTTTCTTTTAGTAAGTGGCAGGGCTAGAACCAGAACCCATTTTCTGACTCCAACTTCAGTTTCCTTGCCATACCATCCATTTCCCCAGATAGGTTTAGTGAAACTTGTTTTGCTCATTCATTCAACAAATACTTTGTGCTAACCACAAGTGTGAGACTGCATCACACTATAACAAACCATACCCTTTAAAGAGTTCATAGATAGTAAAGAAATTAGACAAGTCAAAACAACTAAAAAGTAAGTATGATAAATGTTAAAATAGGGCTAACCTCCTGCCATTATAGGTGGACAGGACAGGAGCTGGGTTGTATATATACAGGAAGCATTTAAAAAATTAGAAGTATAAGTGTTAGGAGATAATTCATCTGGTACATGTACACCTTACTACCTACAAGCCTCTGGGTTTGAGCTCCAACACCACATTGGGTTACCATGGATACACTGGGGAAGTGTATAAAGATGGAGGGAAGGGAAGGGGCCTGAGGGGGGCAGGCATGGAGAGAGGGCTTTGTGTATGAGAGTGACTAGGGACTAGGGACTAGGTTGGGGATGAAAGTGTTTTGCAGACACTTACCACAGGAAGATAAGAAATTGTACCCATGTATCAACAACTGTACTGTAAACCATTACCCCCCCCCCAATAAAATGATAGAAAAAAAGTTGGATCAGTGCTATGGTGTCTCCTTCCTTAGTGTCTCTTCCTCTCTATGAATGAACATTAGAAATGTTGGCCAAGGGAGGACATTCATTGGTTGTATATGAATCATCCCCCCTTATTACTACTACTATTATTATTATTACTGTTCCTGTTATTATTATTTTTGCCTCCAGGTTTATCACTGGGGCTCTCATTTATTCTTTATTTTCAAAAAAAATTTGTTTGATAGGACTAAGAGAAATTGAGAGGGGAGGAGGAGATAGAGAAGGTGAAAGACAGACACCTGCATATCTGCTTCACTGCTTCACTTGCAAAGCTCCCTGTTGCAAGTGGGGAGCTGGGGCTTGAAACCAGATCTTTGCACATAGTACGAGGTGGATTTAACTGGTTGTGCCAATGCCCAGCCCCCAAAATCTATACACTTAAAACAAGTAGTACTTAGTCATCCAAAGAATTGTAATATTGTTACAAGTGAAGTGGACATGGCAAAAATCCAGAAAGAAGAAAGAACCAGGTGTCTTTGGAATGCTGCACCCGGTTTTGGAATGATTGGAGGGTGGGAATATATATGTTGTAGGGCAGAAGCGAGCAGTTGGTAGAAGGGAAAGATGAAACTGGAGATGTAGGCAGGAGCCAGAACAAGAAGCTATTTTTAAGGACTTTATCCTGAGGGAAATAAGAAGCCAATGGAGGGTTTTAAGCAGGGGAGTGTTGTGATCACACTCATGCTTTAGAAAGATCACTCTGGCTGCAGTGTGGGGAACAGATGGGGAAGGGACAACATTCGAAGCAGGGAGAGCACTTATTACTAGAGCAATAGCAACAGAATTTTCTGCCATTATTTCTTAGATACAGTAGATGCCATAGGTAGATAACTGAGACTGAACAATCATACAATGCAGATTTCAACTGTAAAGATTTTTTCAACAGTTCAGAGGTTTTTGATATACATGAGTGATGATATGGACAAAGTCCTGTGAGATAAAGTCCTCTCTTCTGTTCTACTTTACACCAACACAGGTCGGATTTCTAGACTAGAGCATAAATATGCTATTGCATAAACTAGGTTACACATTTATGCATATTCCCCTTGTCAAATTATTCATATTTTCCATCTGACTTTTTAAATATTTATTTATTTATTTTTCCTTTTGTTGCCCTTGTAGTTTTTCATTGTTGTTGTAGTTATTATTGTTGTTATTGATGTCGTTGTTGCTGTTGGATAAGACACTGTGAAATGGAGAGAGGAGGGGAAGACAGAGATGGGGAGAGAAAGACACCTGCAGACCTGCTTCACCGCCTGTGAAGCGACTCCCCTGCAGGTGGGGAGCCGGGGGCTCAAACCGGGATCCTTGGTCCTTGCGCTTTGCGCCATGTGCGCTTAAACCGCTGCGCTACCGCCCCACTCCCTCCATCTGACTTTTCTAGGTAATCTAAAACTTTTCCAGACTCTCACCTCTCCCCTCTAAAAAAAAAATCAATTTATTTACATATTACTAGTGATTAATTCTTCTGGTGAGTCATTGTAAGTTATGCAAAGTGGGGTCAACATTTATTATAAGTGACATTTCTCTAACCTGTTGATGGATATGCACCATTGTCAGATTGTGGGACAACTGATGGAAAAAAGTTTCTTATCTAGAATTAAAATGCTTTTGAAATTAATTTCTAAGATCCATCATGGAATGGGTAATGTATGGTTATTTTGTAGATAGGGCATTTATTCATAAATATAGTGTCAAAAACTAGTTACTAAATATATTTAAGTGCCTTATTTTTTTTATTTAAGAAAGGAGACATTAACAAAACCGTAGGATAGGAGGGGTACAACTCCACACAATTCCTACCACCTGGTCTCCATATCCCATGCCCTCCCCTGATAGCTTTCCCATTCTCTATCCCTCTGGGAGTATGGACCCCGGGTTGTTGTGGCTTGCAGAAGGTGGAAGGTCTGGCTTCTGTAATTGCTTCCCTGCTGAACATGGGCGTTGACTGGTAGATCCATACTCCCAGTCTGCCTCTCTCTTTCCCTAGTAGGATGGGGCTCTGGGGAAGCGGAGCTCCAAGACACACTGGTGGGGTCGTCAGTCCAGGGAAGTCTGGTCGGTTGGTAGATGCCTTATTTTTTTCAAGCACGATACTGCTTCAGTTATTTGGACTGTTGGGAGATGAGGTATCCCATATGAGAGACTTTTTCAAGTATTGTACTTAGAATTCTGATTATTAGAAGCAGATATATGTCTAACATATACTAATTCCTGCGTTTTTTGTTTGTTTGTTTTTGGTTTTTGCCACCAGGGTTATTCCTGAATAATGCTGGTGACACTAAAAATCCACTTATCCCAGTGGCCATTTTTCCTTTTTAAAATTATTGTTATTATTTCTGATTAATAGTAGGTCACAAGATTGTAAGATTACAGTGTATAGTTCCACACTGCACTTACTACCAGAGTTCTGTATCCCCACTCTCCCACAGTTCCCTTTCTTTTTTCTTAGATAATACACAGAGAAATTGAGAGGGGAGAGGGAGATATAAAGGGAGAAAGAGAAATACCTACAACCCTGCTCCACAGCTTGTGAAGCATCATATCCCCTGCCACTTAACACCCCCCCGCCGCCCAAATGGAGAACAAGGGCTTGAACCCAGGTCCTTGAGTATGTTAGTTTGTGTGCTCTACTGGGTATGTCGTCATTCAGCCACCCTATGCCTCTGCTTCTTTAAGTATACTATATCAACTAGAACAAACTCTTCTTCACAACCAGGGCACACAACTTCAAATGGTGTAGGTCTCCTTGCTGCTGCTGTTCTCACTGCAGCTAAGCTACTAGACAGGTAGCTCTTGTCCTATTTTCAGCAGTGTAACCAAGTAACTAGAAGTAGGAGGAACTAAATAATAGTCAACACATAAAAGATCTCAAGTTGCCAGTCTAAAGAATCAGAATTAAACAGAAGAACACTCAGTGTCTACCATAGAAATTTTATGGATTGTTTTTCAATGATTTGTTACTGTTTTTTTTTTAATATCTAAAAGTGGTGTCTTAATTATCTGGTGGTTGTACTCTTATGGAATCGGGAGTACTGATACACGTGAGCTTGTCAAACAAACAAAAAAAGTCTCTAAGACTTTGTGAGAAATATGGCGGTTAACTATGGGAGGCGGGAGGGCAAGGAAACAGAACTTTGGTAATGAGTATTGTTGTGAAACTATATGCTATAATCTTACAATCTCAGAACACAGTAGTAATCACAAATAAAAAGTGGTGTTTTGGGCTACCTCTACTGATATTACACTGGATCAGTGCAAAGTATAAGGTCCTTGTGGCAATTATTTGCATTTAAGAAATACTTAATTTTGTAAATCTTAGCTTATGGGTATGTGTCAAATTACTGAATTCACCCCAAGACTACGTCTATGTAAGTGCTGTACCAGAGTTGAGTGTTCATTGTTTTTCAAGTGGAATACTGTTGGCCGAACATTCAAAATATTTGTACATATAAGTGAATTGTGTTCTGTTGTCAAACTTTGGCTGGATAACAAGAACATAGTTCAGCTTCAAAGCTTAATTTGAGATCTTCGTAACCTTTCCACTACTACACACAGTTCTAGAGCTGAAAGAAGTACATTATCAGAATAATAAATTGGTCTAAGCCTGTGTTTTCAGATTCCTACTCCAGTATAATTCTCACTCTTTAAAAATAATAAAAACCATTGTTCAAGCTACAGTAATTAGGTCATTTTCCTCATCAAAACATTGTTTCTTTTAATTATTTTGGTTTAACATTATTCCTATTTGTCCTGAAACACCTGCCGGTGTCCCTATTCTTATTCAGATTCTGAACTACTCCTTCTGTTTTAGTAACTGAGTGTTTGTTGAATTTTCCTCTTCTTCCAAATAATTTCTTTTAAAAAATATTTATTTATTTATTATTGGATAGAAACAGAGAGAAACTGAAAGGGGAAGGAGGATAATGAAGGAGAGAGACATCTGCAGACCTGCTTCACCACTCGTGAGGCTTTCCCTCTGCAGGTAGGGAGCAGGAGCTTGAACCCGGGTCCTTGCACACTGTAGTGTGAGGCTTAACCAGGTGCGCCACCACCTGCCCCCTCCAAATCATTTCTAAGCCATTGTCCTTACTATACCTATATCTGTCAAGAGGTGCCCTTTCCATTCCTAACAATCTGTTTTTCACTTATTTCATTTATTTTTATATTAGTTATTTTACAATAATATAATAGGGGTATAGTTTCATACCACTCCTACCACCAAAATCCTGTCCCACCTCACACCTCAATAACCACCATAGTTATCCCAAGGTCTTAGATATGAGTTGACTATTTTTTTAAATTGCATGTGTTTCAATTCTCTATATTCCACAGATAAGCAAATCAGCCTTTATTTTAAATCAACATTCACACATTGTACAAAGTAGCCTTCCTGAGCCTAATATCCCAAATTCAGGGATATTTTTGCCAGAGAAAAAGTCATATAAGCAATGAAAATCCTAAATTATATTTAAAATCGTAAATTATATCTAAAACTATTTAGATATAATTTATACAACTGGCTTTTGCCCCTTAGAACTTAATATCTACTGCCAGCAGAGCTGGGTCATTCATGTGGACACAAGGAAGTGGGAATTAAGAGCATAGACTTTGGTTTCAGTTAGACTTGACATCAGACTTTTAATTGTTCTTCTGTTGATTGTATCCCCTGGACTAGTCACTTTCCCTGAGATTCAGTTTCTTCAGTTGTGAAATGGGATAATAATAGCAACCCTACTTACAAGGTCAGCAGGATATGGCAGGTAAATATACTTAGTATAGCACTAATACATAGAACTCAAAAACAGTCGTCAGTATTGTTATTATCTTCACCTATTTTCTGTATTACGTCTAAAGGATAATAAATATATTTATCTCAATGACAAGCAATGCTGAGGAGTGAATCAGAAATTTCCTCAAAGTACTGACCAAAGGTACCTAAAGAGAAGTAGTATTGCGCAGCAATTTTGATCTGTGTTTTGGAAACACAGAGACCTAGGTTTGAGCTACTTATGTGACTTTAATGTGGAGCTTCAAGCTAAAGCTCATTTTATCACTTAATAAAATCTTGTCAGGATATGTGAG